>NC_057843.1:35496136-35807272 GCF_910594005.1 Cervus elaphus | reverse complement strand
ACAGCACCTTCTCGATACACTGCACAACTTATTTTTTTCTATTTCAGTTTCATTTTTACCTTTCTTGAAATAATAAAGCATAATATATCAATTTTTTTCTTCTTTTTGTCCATCTTAAATATTAATATGGCTATACAAAAATTCACCAATTTTGATAAGGTTTTTTTTTTTAATGCACACTGATATGATAGCTGTCACAACACAATCTGAAAAAAGATTGTTTTGAATGAAGTTAAAGACACTAAGCACTACTAGAGCCATCTTACAGAAAAAGAAAAAAAAAAAGAAGCTGAAAGAACTTTGGCCAACCTAATACTAGCACTTATCACAATATTTTACGAGTATAAAATGCTATCAAATCCTGAGAAAATGTGTGTCTGTGTGTGTGTATGTGTTTGAGCGTGTATGTGTGTGTGTTTGAAGAAGTTGAAGAATTCCTGAAGTTAGAAACTAAAGGAAAAATTACCACTGAGTAGGAACAAAGAACAGAATGGAGTGACTATGGACCTTGAAAGCAAAGTTCCCTGTCAAGAGTTTTCTCAATTCTGTCTCAATTAAGTGTTGGTTGCTCAGTCGTGTCCAACTCTTTGTGATCCCATAGACTATAGCCCACTAGGCTCCTCTGTTCATGGAATTTTCCAGGCAAGAATACTGGAGTGGGTTGCCATGCTCTTCTCCAGTCTCAATTAAACTAGTCAGTAAAAATTGATCACTTTCCCTCTCATGGACTAACATCTAGTCCATTACCAAATTCCATTGATTTTTATCTTTCAGATCTCTCTTAATCCTATCTGCTAATTTCCATTTTTATTCAGTTCAGTTCAGTTCAGTTAAGTTACTCAGCCGTGTCCGACTCTTTGCCACCCCATGAATCGCAGCATGCCAGGCTTCCCTGTCCATCACCAACTCCCGGAGTTTACTCAAACTCATGTCCATCGAGTCAGTGATGCCATTCAGACATCTCATCCTCTGTCGTCCCCTTCTCCTCCTGCCCTCAACCCCTCCCAGCATCAGGGTCTTTTTCCAATGAGTCAACTCTTCTCATGAGATGGCCAAAGTATTGGACTTTCAGCTTCAGCATCAGTCCTTCCGATGAACACCCAGGACTTATCTCCTTTCATCACCTCCCTAGTCCACATTATTACCATCTCTTGTCTAGCCTATTCCAGTGTCACTTAATTGCCTTCTGGATTCAACCTCGTGATATGTCAGTTCCTTCTCTATACTATAGTTAACATGACATTTTCAAAAATGCAAATCCAGTCATGGACCATGCTGCTTTACAACCTTCAAAGTGTCTCATTGCCCTTAAGATAAAAAAAACAACACTCTTTAATGTGGCCAAACAATCCCTAGATGATCTCTCACCTACATCCTTTAACCAGATATTATGATATATTCTCATTTCACGCTGTAAGCTTTTGCTTTGTTTACAAATACTATCCGTTCTATCCTGAATGTACTTCCCTTTCCTTTTCTAACTCATTCTTTAAATCTCAGTTGTAACATAACTTTTTTTTTTTTTTAACTGTTGATCTCTTCTCATTAGAATGCTTGCTCCATGAGGGCAGGGAGAAATCTGGTCCTTTTGGGTCAACTCTATCTCCAAAAATCAGTAGCACAATGGCAGCATATAGTAAGTGTCCAGTAAATATTGGTTCATCACTGAATGAATAAATAGATAAATTCTCTTGCCAAGAAATCTGTGACATTTTGAAGGGGCTTCATCTTCTTAATGTATCATTTTTTCCCCCACTAAATAAACAAATGTTACTCATTCACTCTGATTGCCCCATGATCAGGTCATTGTATCAAGTATGCTATGAGCTTGTAGTAGACAAACGCACTGTACTAAATATTTTTGCTTTCCTCCCAGGTGCCTCACTAAGTGCCAGAGGTGATTAAATGCAAATGAAAAATGAGTGAATGAAACTCCAGGAAGGCAGAGGCCAAGTCTAAATTTTTCATTTATATCTTAGCACTACAAAATACTTAGATTTTATTTTTTAAGCATTGATTTAGTAAACTTTTGTGTCTTCTTATATCCTCCCTTATTGTACATATCTCAGAACAGTTGCTGAACAAAGGTTGACTCTGAGGTAAAGGGAACCTAGATGACAGTTGAATATGCTGATAAGTTAGAACTTACTGAAAGCTGCTTCCTACAGATAGAATTTCAAAGTACTTGATAGACTTTAACTTGTCAAGAAGAGTACACATTTTATATTTATTAACATAATGTTTGCTGTGTTGGTTTTGAAGCAATATTGCTTGGGTACAAGCCCTGATTCTGCCTCTTATTAGGTATGTGACCTTGGACAAGTTAGTGAACATTTTGGTTCCTTGATTTCCATATCTGTAAAATGGAAATAATAATGGAAACTATCTTTAAGGCTTGTTTTGATTAGTAAAGAGTAAATATATGTAAAAGGATTTACAACAGTGACTGATACACAATATGTGCTATAGAAGTATGTTCCCTTATAACTCTCATTTTCCTCATTTACAGAAGAGGAAATAGAGACATAGAACACTAATTGGGTCCAGATTACATCCTGTTTTCACGTCATGGTAGCTGCTGTCTGGCATGCAATGGCATGCATCTCTCTGCACTGTGATTTCTTCATCACTCAGAAAATAATGTCTCTCCCTGGAGAGGAATAAAGGGGGTGTCACCTGTGAGGGTGCCTGCCACTCAGTAAGATGTTCTATAAGTGAGAGTTTTATTTTCTATCTGTGTTTCACAGATGGGGAGACTCAGGTCAAACAAAGAGAGTAATCATTTGAGTGAATAAGTCTCCTAGTTGATGACAGTCAAGACTTGATCTATATTCTCATTATATAGTCCTCCCATTAAATCCAGTTGTTTTCTTAAGAGACTTAAAAATGCATAGCTGTAATCACTAACTTGCTAAATTAATCTGATTCTGTCAATAGATTTATTTATAACTCATACTTTGTGGGCTTCCAACAAGAATCAGAAATGACTTAACCCAGTCAAGAAATGACTTGATACCAATTCTTGCCTGCAGAAGTTACCTTTGTCAGGCTCTTCAGCAGTGCTGCCAATAGGCTCACCATCCTGGGAAGGGGCAGAGCAGCCCTGTTGTCAGACAGGGCCATTCCAACTCAATCAGTCAGTCAGTCACTTAGTCCTGTCCAACTGTTTGTGACCCCATGGACTGCAGCACACCAGGCTTCCCTGTCCTTCATCAACTCATGGAGCTTGCTCAAACTCGTGTCCATCAAGTCGGTGATGCCATCGAACCATCTCATCCTCTGTCGTCCCCTTCTCCTGCTGCCTTCAATCTTTCCCAGCATTAAGGTCATTCCCAATGAGTCAGTTCTTCGAATCAGGTGGCCAAAGTATAGGAGCTTCAGCCTTAGCATCTGTCCTTCCAAAGAACATTCAGGACTGATTTCCTTTAGGATGGACTGGTTGGATCTCCTCGCAGTCACAAGGGACTCTCTAGAGTCTTCTCCAACACCACAGTTCAAAAGCATCATATCTTTGACGCTCAGCTTTCTTTATAGTCCAACTCTCACATCCATACATGACTACTGGAAAAACCATAGCTTTGACTAGACAGACCATTGTTGACCAAGTAATGTCTCTGCTTTTTAATATGCTATCTAGGTTGGTCATAGCTTTTCTTCCAAAGAGTAAGCATCTTTTAATTTCATGTCAGCAGTCACCATCTACAGTGATTTTAGATCCCCTCAAAAATAGAGTCTGTCACTGTTTCCATTGTTTCCCCATCTATTTGCCATGAAGTGATGGGACCAGATGCCATGGTCTTAGTTTTCTGAATGTTGAGTTGTAAGCCAACTTTTTCACTCTCCTCTTTTACTTTCATCAAGAGGCTCTTTAGTTCATCTTCGCTTTCTGCCATAAGGGGAGTGTTATCTGTGTATCGAGGTTATTGATATTTCACCTGGCAATCTTGATTCCAGCTTGTGCTTCATCCAGCACAGAATTTCGCATGATGTACTCTGCATATAAGTTAAATAAGCAGGGTGACAATATACAGCCTTGACCTACTCCTTTCCCAATTTGGAATCAGTCTATTGTCCCATGTCCAGTTCTAACTGTTGCTTCTCTATCTGTGTACAGATTTCACAGAAAGCAGGCAAGGTAGTCTTGTGTTCCCATCTCTTGAAGAATTATCCACAGCTTCCTGTGAACCACACAGTCAAAGGCTTTGGCGTAGTCAGTAAAGCAGAAGTAGATGTTTTTCTGGAACTTTCTGGAACTTGCTTTGTTGATGATCCAGTAGATATTGGCAATTTGATCTCTGGTTCCTCTGCCTTTTCTAAATCTAGCTTGAACATCTGGAAGTTCACAGTTCATGTACTGTTGAAACCTGGCTTGGAGAATTTTCAGCATTACTTTCCTAGCATGTGAGATGAATGCAATTGTGTGGTACTTTGAACATTCTTTGGCATTGCCTTTCTTTGGGATTTGAGTGAAAACTGACCTTTTCCAGTCCTGTGGCCAATGCTGAGTTTTCCAAATTTGATGGCATATTCAGTGTAGCACTTTAAAAGCATCATCTTTTAGGATGTGAAATAGCTCAACTGAAATTCCATACCTCCACTGGCTTTGTTAGTTGTGATGCTTCCTAAGGCCCACTTGACTTCACATTCCAGGATGTCTGGCTCTAGGTGAGTGATCACACCATTGTGATTATCTGGGTCATGAAGATCTCTTCTGTATAGTTCTTCGTGTATTCTTTCCACCCCTTCTTAATATCTTCTGCTTCTGTTAGCTCCATACCATTTCTGTCTTTATTGTGCCCAGTGTTGCATGAAATGTTCCCTTGATATCTCTAATTTTCTTGAAGAGATCTTTAGTCTTTTCCATTCTATTGTTTTCCTTTATTTCTTTGCATTGATCCCTGAGGAAGGCTTTCTTATCTCTCCTGGCTATTCTTTGGAACTCTGCATTCAAATGGGTATATCTTTCCTTTGCTCCTTTGTCTTTCACTTCTCTTCTTTTCTCAGCCATTTGTAAGGCCTCCTCAGACAACCATTTTGCCTTTTGCATTTCTTTTTCTTCAGTGGGGATGGTCTTGCTCCCTATCTCCTGTACAATGTCATAAACCTCCATCCATAGTTCTTCAGGCACCCTGTCTATCAGATCTAATCCCTTGAATCTGTTTGTCACTTCCACTGTATAATCATAAGGGATTTGATTTAGGTCATACCTGAATAGTCTAGTGGTTTTCCCTACTTTCTTCAATTTAAGTCTGAATTTGGCAACAAGGAGTTCATGCTCAGAAAATCTTTAATCCAGTTTTCTGTTGATGGGCAGGGCTGTGTTTCCTCCCTGTTGTTTTTTACCTGAGACCCATCTGTGGTGGAGGTAATGAAGGTAACGGCAACCTCCTTCAAAAGGCCCTGTGCATGTACTGCCACACTCAGTACCCCACCCATGCAGCAGAGCGCCGCTGACCACGCCTCTGCCAGACTCCTGGACACTCACGGGCAAGTCTGAGTCAGTGTCTTGTAGGGTCACTTCTCCTTTCTTCTGGGCCCTGGGCCTCGGTACACACAAGATTTTGTTTGTACCTTCCACGAGTCTGCTTCCCCAGTCCTGTGTTAGTTCTGGTGGCTCTGTGCTGGGGTTAATGGTGACCTCCTCCAAGAGGGCTTATGCCACACCCTGAACTGCTGTACCCAAAGCCCCTGCCCCTGTGGCAGGCCACTGCTGACCCCTACCTCTGCAGTTCTGGCTCAGTCTCTGTGTGGTTCCTGGTACACACAAGATTTCACAATCCAAGATAACTTTAAAGCAGGGACATCATGAGTAAGGCCACAATTAGAATTAAAACTTCACATTCAGAAAACTAAGATCATGGCTTCGGGTCCCATGACTTCATGGCATGTAAATGGAGAAACAGTGGAAACAGTGACAGACTGTATTTTGGGGGGCTCCAAAATCACTGCAGATCATGACTGCAGCCATGAAATTAAAAGACACTTGCTCCTTGGAAGAAAAGTTATGACCAACCTAGACAGCATATTAAAAAGCAGAGACCTTACTTTGCCAACAAAGATCCATCTAGCCGAAGCACTGGATCAGTAGTTTTTTCAGCAGGTTTTTCCAATAGTCATGTATGGATGTGAGTGTTGGACTGTAAAGAAAGCTGAACACGGGAGAATTGATGCTTTTGAACTGTGGTGTTGGAGAAGACTCTTGAGTGTCCCTTGGACCACAAGGAGATCCAGCCAGTCCATTCTAAAGGAAATCAGTCCTGAATATTCATTGGAAGGACTGATGCTGAAGCTGAAACTCCAATACTTTGGTCACCTGATGTGAAGAGCTGACTCATTTGAAAAGACCCTGATGCTGGGAAAGATCGAAGGCGGGAGGCGAAGGGGACGACAGAGGATGAGATGGTTGGATGGCATCACTGACTCAATGGACTTGAGTTTGAATAAATTCTGAGAGTTGGTGATGGACAGGGAAGCTTGGCATGCTGCAGTCCATGGGGTCGCAAAGAGTTAGACACAACTGAATGACTGACCTGAACTGAGAAGAATGGCAATGACTAGTAAAGCTGCCTCCTACCTTAGGAAATAAATTTTGAAAAATATCTCACAGATCAGTCTTAACATTTTGTTGATTTTAATAATACCCAAGTATTCACAAGGCTTGAAAAACTGAATGTTTAAGTCAAGAGCTTGCCAAACTTCTCCTCAGAGTGAGTTCAGGTGGTGTAAATCCTGCTGTTGATCACATTAAGCAGTTAGGGGTTGTGGAACAAGTTCAGTTTGAATATTATAACTATAAAGCTGTTTAGTTCAGATTTAACCTGAAGTGGTCTAAAATGTATATATAAACACATTCATTTGTTTTGTTTTTCAGCAATTAAATTTTCAGTGATAGCCACTATATAAGATACAAATCAGTGCCTAACCTTATATGTCTATATAAGATATATGTCATTTCCATGTTGTAATGAAAGTGAAAAAAGTATATTAAGAATGGAACAGAAAAAAACATATGGGAATTCAAGGATGTAGTACCATTTAGGTAGAGAAATGAGAAAAGACATTTTGGAAGAGGTTTTGTTTTTGTTTTTTTTCTTTAACTTTTTATCTTGCATTGGGGTATAGCTGACTAACAGTATTGTAATAGTTTTAGGTGAACAGCAAAAGGGCTTAGCTGTACATATACATGTATCCATTCTTGGAAGAGTTTTTTGAGTTATAATTTGATGAAAAAATTAGAATTCTATTTGAGGTGATAGGATAGAGGGAGAACCAGATATGAGTGTTATGTTTGTGTGTGTGTGTGTGTGTGTGTGTGTGTGTGTGTGTGAAGGAATAGAGTGGGACTTTTTCAGTGCAAAAAGCATGGAGGAAATATTAATTTATTTATTCAATGAAAAATATTTATGGAATAGTTCCAGTATATTATGCTCATTTTGGGGGCAGAGAGACAAGTAAGAAAGATGAGATCTCTACCTTCACAGCAGGTGGTAAAAGTTGTCCTTGGATACAGTCCATTAAAAGAAAAAATACTGTGGAAGATATCAATATCAGGAAAAGCATAGACATAACTCTTAGCATGAAATAATCATTCCTTCTAATTTACTTCACTATGAAGAGGCTGCATTTGTGGCTGAATATTCCAAGTAAACATATCACTTCCACATAGATTTCACTCCTTTAGTCTGTTCTTGAAAAGAAACAGAAGACACTGCTCATCCCTCCTTTTTTTTTATTTCATGAAAAGAAAAGAGACATTTTAAGGTCCTCAATGATTGCTAGTATAAAATGCCTTCATTCCAAGAAACAATGAGTATCTAATATTCATATTGGACTTATTATGTGGTTTTCATATATTAATACATTAATACTTGCACAATATACTGTAGCTACTGTTATTATCAGGATTCCCAGGTGGTGCAGTGGTAAAGAATCTTCCTGCCAGTGCAGGAGGCACAAGAGACACAGGTTAAATCCCTGGGTTGGGAATATCCCCTAGAGTAGGAAATGGCAACCCACTCCAGTATTTGCCTGGATAATCTCATGGAAAGAGGAGCCTGGCAGGCTGCAGTTCATGGGGTCGCAAAGAGTCAGACATGACTGAGGAGCAGACATGCACACACTGTTATTATCAAGCTCATTTTGCAAATAAAGAAGTTAAGGCATTGAAGGATTAGGCAATTCACCTAAGGTCAGTGAATTTATATGTAGTTAGTAGCAGAGTCAAAAGATGGACACAGGGGAATTAGCTCCAGGGTTTCTGGTCTTAACTAGCTGTTGCTGCTGCTTAGCACCGTGTTACTTGTTCCTAGAGGTTTCTTTGATAAACTAAAAACTGAGATGATGCTCGGGACTGCTTGTGCTTCTCTGTAACATTTCTCCTGAAATCCTCTTAAGTGATAGCATTTATTTATTTATTTTTGGATGCATTACAAGGACCTGCACAGATATATGTGAGAATGTGGCACCCACATCTAAAGATTTCTGAATTCAGTGACTGGTACTAGGCCGTCCAGAGTTCTGTGATTCCTTTAGTGGGAGATCAGTGGGTCAATCCTCCAGAATCAAGTAAGACCCATCTGCTCCAAAAGTGTACACTCAGCCCTTCCATGGCAGTTCCACAGAACTCCCCTGCTGAGTTTAACATTCTTGCTTTGTTCTCTAATCAGCAAAATTCCTGTTTCCCCTGAAGTCAGTATTCTTTCATGCATTTCCAGAGGCCTGGGAGGAAGGATATTATGCAGAGAACACGCCCAAGCATATAACAGGGTAGATTAAAAGATCCAGATGGACACCCAGTGTACTCACATAAATACATAAAAAGTCAAACTAGAGCACTAATTGTGGCACTTATTGTAAAATGGCACTGAATACTGCCGTTTCTTCTATTTCTAAACCGATTTAGATTTCAGGGCTCATTGGCAACACCGGCTCTGTTGCCACCCATAACCCACGGGGCTTTTGCAATCTCTTGCTCACATAGATTAGTCTTTTTTCCTATTCTTTTTAAAGGCATAAAACTTATTAACTAACTTATTCTCACATCCTTCCTATACTGAACTTCTTCTTGAGCCTCTCAATGCAAAGCCAAGGGAATGATAAAAGACCCAAACTGATTCTAATCTATCCTGAAAAAATGACCTTGGAACATGTCCTTGATCATCTTTAAGAGTCTAGACATTGTTAACCTCACCCACGGAAGCCACTCCATAGCTCAAGACAAACACCGGAAAATGAAAAAAACTTAAGTATTCACTGACCACCGTTTAGAGCCAGGTATCTTTACCAGGGTGATGACAGTCATGGGTTTGTCACAACCTTTGATATGTGTTCTTTCCACAAAATCATGGTATTTGAAAAATGTCACAAATAATTATGTCTGTGAGGAACCAAACATTGTAACTAAGTGTCAGTTTTCATTATAAGCTGAGATGAAAGATCCTGAGATCATTCTGGACCTTCAGACCCTGATCTCCCTGCCTGCACAGAGGCCAGTGTGGTACAGCTGCTCAAATACATAATCCAGAAGATAGAAGGGAGATTTTACACAGGGATGTATTTTAAAACATGTTGTACACTTTTAAATATTTTTATATGAGAAAAGCAAGTGAACTTTTATAGGAGATCACTAAATGTATGCTCAATTATTCCATACTATGTTTTAAGATTGGATGGTGGGGAGGGAAGGAGCACCATTTTCATAATTTTATAGAAAAATGAGAACCCTGATATCCCAAGATGAATTAGAATGTAATGCTGTAATTGGAATATTATTCACAAAGGCTGACATGGTTAAATTTGAAATTAACACATCAGGAAATTCCAGGAGTCCAGTTGGTATTCACAAATGCTCTGGTATGCCCATGGCATGATGTCTTACATATAGTAGGCACTAAATAAGTGGTCTTTGGATGTTTATTGAATTAAAGTCAAACAACAAACAAAGACTGCCAATGATCTACATGTTGCCAACCACACTAGGAACCATTTGGATATGCAGACTGCAGAGAAGAGGAAGCCTGCCTTGGAGTCTCTGCTCTTCCATTTGCTTGCTGCTTGCTATGTTAACTGAGACGAGACATTTAGCTGTGCCAGTGTCCTCATCTGTAAATGCGGTCATTTCTTTCAGGCAAAATCCTCAAGAGTTGTTGAGGTATTGGAATAATGGACATCATAATTCTTTATAAAAACAATTCTAATGGATGTATTACTGGTTAACTGTTTTGTGTGTGTGTGTTTTCTAATTTTCCCATGGAGCCCTATTACACTGAGAGATGCTTTCTCACTAGGGGGTGAGAAAGGGATGGGGAAGAAACTGATCTAGAGGTCTACCTCTGCAAGCCCTGTCCTTTGTGTAGAGTAGATTTGCTTTTACATATTTTATATATGTTGGATGTCCACTTTAGATTTCAACCAAAGGAATAGTTTTACTGATTAAAGAAAAAGATTGAACATCACTGAATTATTTTCATTTATTTGGATTTGGGACTGAAAATAAGAGCAACACAAGTGTCCATGAACAGGAGAATGGGATAAACAATCTTACTGTACTCTTACAGTGGAATACTACTCAACATTTAAAAGGTATAACCTACATGAAAAGGAACAAACACAGCACATGGCTAAATTTCAGAAACTTTATGTTGAACTGAAGAAGTCAGATTCAAAGGAGTACATGTTTTATGGTTTCATGTATGTAATGCTATTTATATGCTTAGGCATTTCCTCTAAGGTACTATTGACTGAAAGGGAAGATAGGGGAACTTTCTAGAATGATAGAAATGGTATTTATCTTGGTCTGGCAGCAACTGGTTACCTAGATTATCTATCTATCTATAATCATATATATTGCAGTCTTTGAACTATACATTTAAGATTTATGCAACTCACTCTATTTAATACACTGTGATTTATAAAGTAGGCACAACCAGTTGTTTCTACTCACTGTTGGATAGAGGAAAATGGAATCAGCTAAGTTCCAGAGAGATACAAAGGGAGTGGTGAACATGTCCATGACTATTTGTGATACAGTATATATATCTCCCCACATTCACTTCTGTAAACTCATACACACAAGCACACAAAATGTACCCTCCCATATATATTTCTCCATTAAACTTATTTACCTTGTTATTCTCTCCCTCTTCTCTTTCTTTCCAGAATCTATGAAGTTACTATATGTTAGAAAAGTCTCTCATTGAATAACAATTCTTATCTTTTTAGTTTTGTGTTCCTGACCCATTTCTTATGATAAGTAGAAAGATGTCTTAGCATACCAAAAACATTTTTTTTTCTAGTCCCACCAATAATTTTTTTCCTAGAAAATTATTTTATTTGTAATTGTGGAACAGAAATCTATGTCTAAAATCTCAGGGAAGATTTGTTATTGCTGTTTAGTCCCTAAGTCATGTCTGACTCTTTTGCCACCCCCTGGACTGTAACACACCAGGCTCCCCTATCCATGGAATTTCACAGGCAAGAATAGTAGAGTAGGTTGCCATTTCCTTTTCTAGTGGACTTTCTTGACCCAGGGATTGAAACCACATCTCCTTCACTGGTTGGTGGATACTTTACCACTGAGTCACCAGGAAAGCCCCAGGGAAGCTTGGATATAGAATAATAGTTAACATTTTTTTGAGCATTTACTATGTGCCAGGTGTTATTGTAAGCAATTTGCATAAACTGACTAATTTCTCAACAAATCTCTAAGTTAAATGCAGATTAAAACAGCAACAACAACAACAAGTTGAGGCACAAAGATTAAGTAACTCTCTAAGTTACACCATGGGTAGTTGGGGGAGCTGGAATAGGCATCCAGACAGCCTAGCTGTCACTTCTCATTAACTGAATGGGTCAAGGCAAACTCCCTAATTAAGCAGACCGAATGTGTCCACTTTTAGCTCTAAGCCCCCTCTGAGAACCCTAGCCTATGCTAGATACCCTTGTTGTTGTGTCCTTTCTGATGAATTTCTACAGACTTTTCAAACCTATCATATCAATTGAGTGAGACAAGGCTATGACCATGCCATGTAGGGCCACCCAAGATGGATGGGTCATGGTGGAGAGTTCTGACAAAATGTGGTCCACTGGAGAAGGGAATGGCAAACCACTTCAGAATTCTTGCCTTGAGAACCCCATGAACAGTATGAAATGGCAAAATGATAGGACACTGAAAGATGAACTCCCCAGGTCAGTAGATGCCCAATATGCTACTGAAGGTCAGTGGAGAAATAACTTCAGAAAGAATGAAGAGACAGAGCCAAAGCAAAAACATCACCCAGTTGTGGACATGACTGGTGATGGAAGTCAAGTCCAATGCTGTAAAGAACAAAATTGCATAGGAACCTGGAACGTTAGGTCCATGAATCAAGGTAAATTGGAAGTGGTCAAACAGGAGATGGCAAGAGTGAACGTCGACATTTTAGGAATCAGTGAACTAAAATGGGCTGGAATGGGTGAATTTAACTCAGATGACCATTATATCTACTACTGTGGCCAAGAATCCCTTAGAAGAAATGGAGTAGCCATCATAGTCAACAAAAGAATCCGAAATGCAGTACTTGGATGCAGTCTCAAAAATGACTCGTTTCCAAGGCAAACCATTCAACATCACAGTAATCCAAGTCTATGCCCTGACCAGTAATGCTGAAGAAGCTGAAATTGAATGATTCTATGAAGACCTACGAGACCTTCCAGAACTAACACCCCAAAAAAGACGTCCTTTTCAATAGAGGGGACTGGAATGCAAAAGTGGACTTCCCTGGTGGCTCATACGGTAAAGCGTCTGCCGACAATGCGGGAGACCTGGGTTCAGTCCCTGGGTCGGAAAGATCTGGAGAAGGAAATGGCAACCTGCTCTAGTATTCTTGCTTGGAAAATCCCATGGATGAAGGAACCTGGTAGGCTGTCGTCCACGGGGTCACAAAGAGTCAGACACAACTGAATGACTTCACTTTCACTTACCAGTTTAATGCAAAAGTAGGAAGTCAAGAAACACCTGGAGTAACAAGCAAATTTGGCCTTCAAGTACAAAATGAAGCAGGGAAAAGGCTAATAGAGTTCTGCCAAGAGAATACACTGGTCATAGCAAACACCCTCTTCCAACAACACAAGAGAAGACTCTACACATGGACATCACCAGATGGTCAATACCAAAATCAGATTGATTGTATTCTTTGCAGCCAAAGGTGGAGAAGCTCTATATAGTCAGCAAAAACAAGACTGGGTGCTGACTGTGGCTCAGATCATAAACTCCTTATTGCCAATTCAGACTAAAATTGAAGAAAGTAGGGAAAACCACTAGACCATTCAGGTATGAACTATATTAAATCCCTTACAATTATACAGTGGAAGTGACAAATAGATTCAAGGGATTAGATCTGATAGACAGAGTGCCTGAAGAACTATAGACGAAGGCTCATGACATTGTACAGGAGATAAGGAGCAAGACCATCTCCAAGAAAAAGAAATGCAAAAAAGCAAAATGGCTGTCTGAGGAGGCCTTACAAATAGCTGTGAAAAGAAGAGAAGTGAAAAGCAAAGGAGAAAAGGAAAGATACATCCATTTGAATGCAGAGTTCCGAAGAATAGCCAGGAGAGATAAGAAAGCCTTCCTCAAAAAAAAAAAAAAAAGAAAGCCTTCCTCAGTGATCAGTGCAAAGAAATAAAGGAAAACAATAGAATGGAAAAGACTAGAGATCTCTTCAAGAAAATTGGAGGTATCAAGGGAACATTTCATGCAACAGTGGGCACAATAAAAGCAGAAATGGTATAGACCTAACAGAAGCAAACGATATTAAGAAGAGGTGGCAAGAATACACAGAAGAACTATACAAAAAAGATCTTCATGACCCAGATAATCACGATGATGTGATCACTCACCTAGAGCCAGACATCCTCGAATGTGAAGTCAAGTGGGCCTTAGGCAGCATCACTATGAACAAAGCTAGTGGAGGTGATGGAATTCTAGTTGAGTTATTTCAAATCCTAAAAAATGATGCTTTTAAAGTGCTGCACTGAATATGCCAGCAAATTTGGAAAACTCAGCAGTGGCCACAGGCCTGGAAAAGGTCAGTTTTCACTCAAATCCCAAAGAAAGGCAATGCCAAAGAATGTTCAAACTACGACACAATTGCACTCATTTCACATGCTAAGAAAGTAATGCTGAAAATTCTCCAAGCCAGACTTCAACAGTACGTGAACCAGGAACTTCCAGATGTTCACGCTGGATTTAGGAAAGGAAGAAGAACCAGAGATGAAATTGTCAACATCCATTGGATCATCAAAAAAGCAAGGGAATTCCAGAAAAACATCTATTTCTGCTTTATTGACTATGCCAAAGCTTTTGACTGTGTGAATCACAACAAAGTGTGGAAAATTTTTTCAAGAGATGCGAATACCAAAGCACCTGACCTGCCTCTTGAGAAATCTGTATGCAGATCAGGAAGCAACAGTTAGAACTGGACGTGGAACAGCAGACTGGTTTGAAATTGGGAAAGGAGTACATCAAGTTTGTATATTGTCACCCTGCTTATTTAACTTATATACAGAATACATCATGAGACATGCTGGGCTGGATGAAGCACAAACTGGAATCAAGATTGCCAGGAGAAATATCAATAACCTCAGATACGCAGATGATACCACCCTTATGGCAGAAAGTGAAGAAAAACTAAAGAGCCTCTAAATGAAAGTGAAAGAGGAGAGTGAAAAAGCTGGCTTACAACTCAACATTCAGAAAACTAACATCATGGCATTTGGTCCCATCATTCCATGGTAAATAGATGGGGAAACAGTGAGAGACTTTGTCTTTTGGGGCTGCAAAATCACTGCAGATGGTGACTGCAGCCATGAAATTAAAAGACGCTTACTCCTTGGAAGGAAAGTTATGACCAGTCTAGATAGCATATTAAAAAGCAGAGACATGACTTTGCCAACAAAGCTCAGTAGTCATGTATGGATGTGAGAGTTGGATTACAAAGAAAACTGAGTGCCAAACAATTGATGCTTTTGAACTGTGATGTTGGAGAAGACTCTTGAGAGTCCTTGGGACTGCAAGGAGATCCAACTAGTCCATCCTAAACAAAATTGGTCCCGAATATTCACTGATGGTGAAGCTGAAACTCCAATACTTTGGCCACCTTATGCAAAGAACTGACTCATTTGAAAAGATTCTGGTCCTGGGAAGAATTGAAGTGGGGAGGAGTAGGGGATGACAGAGGATGAGATGGTCGGATGGCATCACCAACTCAACAGACATGAGTTTGAATAAACTCTGGGAGTTGGTGATTGACAGGGAGGCCTGGCATGCAGTCCATGGGGTTTCAAAGAGTCAGACACAACTGAGCGACTGAACTAAACTGATCATATCAATTAGATAGGTGTTCGCAGGTGATGTTATCAGGCATCAAAGCTCCTCTTTCTTTTCCCCTATGTCTTTTTTATGTTATGGCATCTCTTACCTCTGACTATTCCTGAGTTATATCCTTTTATAATAAACTGGTCATCTAGTAAGTAAAATGTTTCTCTGAGTTCTATGAGCTACTCTACCACTGGGTTGTGGGACCCTCTGATTTATAACCAACTGGTCTGAAGCACAGGGAACAACCTGGAGTAGTGACCAGAGTCAGAAGTGTATGTGTTTCGGGCATGGGACAACCACCCCAACCACTAACATTGGAATTGAGTCCAGAAATCCCATTTTAGAGCCTTACTACACAAACCTGGTCTCACTGAGATATGGAATCTTCATTTGTAAAGATAAACGGATGCAAAATTTATCTCAAACATCTTATGTAGCCCAGAGTTTTGAGAGCAAAGTGCACTTACTGTCAGAGTGAAGTTACTGTCTTTGTTCCATCTCTTTCCTGAATATATTAATCATCTCCAGGAAAAGACTTTAAAGATGAGTCTACTCTCTTCACTATGACAGTAAGTTCACTTTGTTCTCAAAACTGGGATACACAGTTTTTGTGAGATAAATTTTGCATCAGTTTATCTTTACAAATGAAGATTCCATAGCTCAGTATTTAATGTCAATGGACTGCCTCCTACCTACACAGTTGCCAGCAAATTCCAACAACTTGGTGTCAGAATGTGAAATTAGTGACTAATAAAATGAAACAGACTAAAAGAGAATGCTGAGTTACAGAGGGGATAACCATGATATATGAATATTTATGTGATTACATGAATGTGAAAATACAGTGCAATATTTTAGAATTTCACCAGTCACTGGAATCCTCTGAAGCAGATGGACTGTGTGACTGATGATTCAATAATTGCACTCATTAAAAATTTTCATCCCCCCCATCTCATTCTACAAAGAGCTGAAGAATGATTTTTTTTTTCATTGTCAGTGGAGAGATAATCATTGAGTTTGCTATGATTTCTTGGGGGTGCACCCATCCCACCTCCAGGCTCCTGATTGATAGCTCAGAAGCCTGGTTAAATGTCGGAACCACCTCCAACTGTCTCAAGGGCTAGACATATCATAGGACAATCTTCCCTCTACCTTCATTATTGTCTCACACAAGAGTTTCCTTCATGTAGACAAAGTGTGTGCTTGTGTCTTCTCAAGGTACTATACCACAAATCCCAGACATGGGAAATTAAGCTGATGGCCATGAAGTAAAGTTTTGAAAGTCTATGTAAGCATAGTTATTATTGCTGTTTAGTTCCTAAGTTGTATCTGACTCTTTTCTGATGCCATGGACTATATCCCTCCATGCTCTCTGTCCATGGGATTTTCTAGGGAAGAATACTGGAGTGGGTTGCCATTCCCTTCTCCAGGGGATCTTTCCAACTCAGGGATTGAACCCATGTCTCCTCTCCTGCATTGGCAGGCAGATTCTTTTGCTCACCACTGAGTCAACTGTGAAGCAGTACCCTCGTTATAGCCAAGAATAAATCAGAATGAATGGGAGGTAGGGGGTGGTGGAAGGAGTCTGTTGCTGCAGCAGTGATGGTTAAATGGGCATCACAGTTCAGATCAATAACAAGGTTATTATGTGTGTCTTTGGAAACCACAGCATCTGCAGATCAATAGGATGACCTCTGTCTACAAAAGCTTAAGTACTAGATGGACCAACTGAAAAAGAATGGAACTTTTTCTAAAATTTATTTACATTCATCTACTTACTACATTCATTCATCAGTAAAAAGAACATTATCTGCTAGCAAGAGATCTAGGTTCTGGTCTGAATCATGCCTCTAACTACCTGTGTATCTGCAGGTGGTCACTTTACCTGTCTGAATCTCATTTCACTCAGCGCCCAACTCTACGGCTCTATTTTATATGAACTATTGACTCTCTCTCTCCTAAGCAGAAGGTGCAATAGGGCAAAGAAACACTGACTGCAGGACTAGCCCTTCTAATGAATTACATGGTTTCTTTGGAAGAGATAAGGTATAGATGCGTCCACAGAAAAAATAACATCATAAAATCCAGTTGGACTTGCTCACATAGAGGCTAGGTGTGACAATGAGTCCCTTGAGCTTAGGAAATGAAGAGAAAGCTCTTGGGGTCAGGGAGAGTTCAGAGGGGTGTTCTTTGAAGCAGGGGTCAAATTTGAGAGATGAAGAAGAGGAAAAAGGTATGCTGTGGGAAAAAAATGGTTTGAACAAACGTTAGGGGTTAGACTAAGTCAGATGTCTTAGGACAGATAATTTGTGGGCAGATTGGTTTTGGAAGAAGTTTCATGAGCCTAATAGGGTTTGTTAATACCACTGCCAAGCTTCCAGTATTGGGAAGACCCTAAACCTCTTCTCTGAGATCTCTATTCAGGACTGAGTGGGGTTAAATGAAGGGAAATCCTAAATGCCTAAAAGGTTAGTCTGTAAGCGTCAGAATGTTACTGAGAACTCATGAGGTGAGAGTAACATAGAATAAACTGAAATATGGGGAGTTTAACCAGGCAGTAGCCTGCAGGATGGGTCAGATGAAGTCAGACTAAAGGCAGAGAGGCTGCCTCCTGAAGCTGGTAAGAGAAGGGCCAACCAGAGCAGAGCAGAGAGGGTGAGAAGATGTGGATGGATTTGATTCCCCAGCAGCATGTTCCTCTTTAAAAGCTTTGCTTTCTCTTTAATGTGGAGTCATATTTGTAATTACATGCTCAGTGTCTCTTTTTCTAGCTAGACTTTAAGCCCTCCAAAAGAGCCAGCTGTGTCTGCCTTTTTGGAACTGTGTATCTCTACTACTCACGTGGTGGATGACCCAGAAAAAATACTTTAAAAGACTCGGGCAGTAAATGAATGCATGCAAGACACACTGTGAAGAAAAGAAAAACATTCGATAAGTCAAAAATTCTTAGCTTGGTAAATGGAAGCATGGTGGCAGCAACTAGAAAAGGTGGAAACAGCAATGCTGGAAGAAAAGTGATACTGGAAATGAATTTAAAGTGATGTTGGGATGTCCATGTAAAAATGTTGAGAAGGTCATTGGAAATATTGGCTTATGTGTTGAGAAAACTGCCAGGGTGTCCTTCTTTAATATAGAAAATTGAACTGGTTGGCTGAAGTCCTTTGATTTCCAAATTCCATTTGACAAAGAATACATGTGAGGTCATAGATCAAAAAAGATTTTTTTTTAAAAATGTACAAAAGCTAAGAACTACTTTTTTGTCCCCATCCTAGCCCTATCTCAGAAATTTAATATCTACTTTCATGCCATTTTCATCTTTAAAAGACTTTTTGGTAAATTAAAAACCAGACTTTTTCCTTTTAGTGTAATAAGCTGTATTGGAAGAATCCATTTTAGAAGAAGTTTAAAAGAAAATATATTAGCTTAGAGAATTTTTTTTTATTTACTGGAGATGTTAATATCTTCTTTTTGCTGAGGCAGTTTTGTGTTCATTTTTAGATGCCGCAAGGAAGGCTCATGGTGAAAGACCTAACCTGTGATGTCATATTGACCTAAAGTTGAATTTAGAGTCCACTTCTTCTTAGCTCAGTGAGAGTTCAGGACGTCTATTTTCTCATTGGTAAATTGAGATTTCTATTACCTACCTAACAGGTTTGTGAATGCTAAATATATACTCTTGTGGGTTAACAGTGGTCCCCTAAACAGTTATCTGCATCCCAGAATCTGTGATTATGACTTTTTTCGGGGGAAAAAAAAAGGTCTTGCAGACATCAGGATCTCAGGATGAGATATTCCTAAGTTTTCTAGTGGGCCCTAAATCCGATAGCAGTTGTTGTTATGATATTCACACAGTCACAGAGAGAAGAAAATGCCATGTGAAGACAAAGGCAGGGATTGGAGGGATCCAGCTACCAAGACTACTCTCAGTCATCAGAAGCTAGACTTGGCAAGGAAGGGTCCTTCCCCGGAGCCTTCAGGGGGAGCATGGCCCTGCCTGCTCCTTGGTTGTGGGCTTGGCCTCCAGAATTGTAAGAGACTAGAAGTTCTGTTGTTTTGAGCACCAGTTTGTGGTAATTTGCTACAGCAGCCCTGGAAAATGCACACTTACTAGTCACTTTGTAAATGCTTGTTCTGTTTCCTCATTCTTATTTAAACAACCGCATTCCAAGCCCTCTTGTATAAAAATAAAAGGACTGCTGGAAACACTCCACTGGAGGGAGGTAAGAAAGACCATTATAAGAATATCTGCATGTGATATTGGTATTAAATATGAAGGGGTAATTATGGGGCACGCGGGAGAAAAAGAAGACAATGGTAGCAGATTAAGGAAGACAATTAACTATAGAAGAAATGAGAGTGTGGAAGAAGGAAAAGCAAGACCTTTGCCCACCCTGCCACCTCACAGCTGTGTCCTTCCATGGTGGTCACTCAGGGGAGCTAGAAGGAAATAGGAGGAGATATATTAACGTAAGGAGAAGCACATATATTTCAAACTTGCCCTCGAGACATTTCAGAACTGCTGTGTCATTAATCTTCCCAGGTTGGAGAGACCAAGATCTGGGGCTGTTGTCAAGTGAAACTGTCATTAGAACCAAGGCCTGTTGACTCCTAATTTTCAGTCTGCAAGATTGTACAGTCGCTGCTTGAGATCCAACATACATCACTCATTCTCCCCTCTTTTGCTCAGCTGTCAAGTGGAAAGTTAAAAGAAATATTAGGTATACTATAAGACACAGCAATAATCACAGCAGACATAATTCCTACTGTAACACTATATTTTTCTGAGTACATTAGTGACTTGTCATTTCTAAAGAGCATTTGTTTAATGGTGAAGTTATTTTCTATGCATCAGTAGCCCACATTAAAAATATAAAATTAAAAAAACTCAAGCTTTCACACGTAGCCATTTTAAAATGTAACTATATGGCGCACATTGGGAATGGAAAGGATAACCTTTTCTTGCAGTCCAAACAAATGTCTTAATATAACTGGAATAATGAAATCTACCAAATACCAAGTTATTGTAGACACTCTTATAATTTCTTCAGAAAAATGTATTTCCTGGGCTCCTTGATAGTCATAGCTCTCCATTCCTCATCTCCTCAATCCCAGTGAAGGTCCACATAATTCCAGGACAATTGCATAAAATCCTGAGAGAAAGGAATGATCATTGCTGCTTGGTCAATGGCCATCCAGATAAGGTGACATATAAGTATGCTACATATGTAAGTGTGATTTATTAAAATGATTGAGTCAGAATCTTATTTTGGTCTGTTTGTTTGCCCCTGTGGCTAGCCCGGGAATCTAGAAAGCATATTCTTTCCCCTGCACTTTGCCTCCACCTCAGGAAAAAGAGAGCAGCACTATTTGTAAAGATACTGGAAAGTGGTTAAGCACTAAATTCCAGGGCCTCAGAAGCCCTTAGTACAGAGCAAATGATCATCAAAGGAACATGTGAATTTTTACATTGGCCCCAACAGTCTCAGGCCAGGACTGTCTCCAATGTCTTGGGACATAGAAGCCTCTGGGACTCTTTTACAACAATGTAATTCAGAGGGAGAGATATTTGAAAATAAGATGCATCTGAAATTTGAAATGGAATTCATTGGAATTTGAAAAATAAAGAACTGTGAAATATCCCACTCTGCTGTGAACAAAATCCATGGCTTTAATACTGGCCTCAAGGATGGCAGTGAATAAATGAAAATGTGCCCAGCACTGTTCCATATACTGCTGTGCAGTTACACCAGATTCTGTTCGTGTGAAACTTCCAGTTAAATCAACACACTCTTCCCCAGTAGAATAGATCACCTGGATATCATCCCATCCCACAATACTCAAGGAATGTCCTGCCAGCACCACCCTCTTCCTAACATTCTGGTGACTAGGATTAGTCACCTCTGCTGTGGAACACTGGAATAACAAAGGCTAAAAGGTTATCAGAGTGAGCCGTGTTTCTGAGCTGATTGTCAGTGCTTTGAGGTTGGAGTGGGGGTGTGGGGATAGAATGACAGGGCACTGGCCATTCCTGGCCAGCTGATAAGGGAGCCTGCTACATTGAACCCGGAAGGGCAGATGCCACCATGATTGTCAGAGATCAAAGTAGTGTCAGTCACCCCACTCTTGATAAAGTGGGTTTTTTTTTTAAAGAGAAAGCTTAAAAAAAAAAGAAAAAGAAAAGATATTGAATATTTTCAGCTCAGAAGAGTGGAGTGACCTGTTTGCCGTGAGTGGAGGAGACCTTAATCTCCTTTCGAAGGCTCATGGAGGGTTTCTGGAAGTTCAAGGATTTCCTAACCTTGTGAACACAAGTTTGTATATCTTCGTCAGAAAAGTATAAATAAATTTATGACACAAAGAGTTTAAGAACCTTTGGGGTAGGGCAGGGGGAAAACCACTATCTCTCCAGGGTCCATGTCTTGGCTTCAAAGCCTGTGTTAGTCCTAGTACTGGTCCACAGTGTTTTGAATGCTCATGTAGCAGTTGTACAGATTGTCTTATTCCTCCTCAGACTAGTTTCACATTCCTTCCGTTGAGGAGTTCATAGGCCTATGTTGAATATTTCTACATTGACATGTATTTGATTCACAATATTGTGGGTTTCAGGTGTACAACATAATGATTCATACTTTTTAAAGATTGTACTCCATTTGTAGTTATAAAATATTGGCTATATTTACAGTGCTGTATAATATTTCCTTGTAGCTTATTTATTTTTTTACATACTATTTTCACCTCTTTATCCCCCTTTTTATCCCTTCCCACCCCTCACCTTTGGTAACCAATAGTTTGTTCTCTCTGTGAGTCTATCTCTGTTTTGTTATATTCAGTAGTTTTATTTTATAGATTCCACATATAAGTTACAATATACATTATTTGTATTTCTCTGACTTATTTCACTTAGCATAATACCTTGTAAGTCCACCCATGTTGCTGCAAATGGCAAAATTTCATTCCTTTTTATGACTGAATAGTATCCCATTGTATATATGTACCACATCTTCTTTATCCATTCATCTGTTTAAAGACACTTAAGTTGCTTCCATTTGAAGTTTTAAAATGATTTTTGATCATATATTCAAATAAAATGCATTAATTCAACTTAGAAAAGAAAAAAAACCCACAAATACATATATATGTGCTGTTCATGGACATATGATTGACTTTAAAGCCAATAAAAGGATAGCTTGTTAATGTGCTTCCACTTTGTATAATATGTGTAGGAGGATACTTACTGTATAGAAAAAAAATAATATATTTTTTTATAAAATGAGAAAGTTGGCCAAAAAAGTCATGTACTTTTGTTCCTGTGGAAAGATGAGCTCAGATAGGATGTTTGCCTTGGTCAAATGTCAGGCACGTCCAACTCACTGACATCACTATCACTTAGTCTTAATTGGATGTTAGTAATGGATCTCTGGGAGTTGGGAGGTCTGAGAATAATGGTGAACCATCTTCACTCTAGTGTGGGATTAAAATTTTTCAGCAAAGGAACTACAAAATAAGCAGGCAAAAAAAAAAAAAATCCATTGAAGACATTCTTTTTCTAGAGTTTAAAAGGGTAAAGGGATTTTTCTCAGTCATTACATCCTTTACTCCTCCTTCCCACTTGTTCAGTGGAAGTAAACAGAACCATTAGATTTTTAAGCTTTACTAAGAACTGAAAATCACAGTCACCAAGTATGGGAAAGTTTATGATATCATTAGCTTTGGACACCTGAGGCGAGAATGTTCTTCCTTTCTGCACAGAACTGTTGCTTACAGAAGGGAATCTAATGTAACTCACTAGTAGCCAAATTATATAATTTAAGGCAGAAATGTTTTCTTTAGGAAGTCTTACTCTTGTTGCAAAGAGAGACACAGAAATCCAATAAGGAACAAATGTCCAGTGGCTTTGGGGTATGTAATCTTTCAAGGCTGGCAGATTTGCTTGTGCTTGAAGACCAACCTAATGGGCATAAAGGTCAGTTTTCTCAGATAGCTGTAATTGATGGAGAACAGTGCTTGTCTTAGACCACATGGAAATAGCAGGGCTCTGCAAGGTTTACTTCTATCCCATGTAACTTCATCTCTCTATGTGGACAATGTGTGTAAGCAGTGCTTCTGTCCATGACATTGATTCATTTAGAGACAAACTAAACATTTTTGGAAATGAGTTCCTTTAGTCTAGTCCTTCCCTAGTGGCTCAGACAGTAAAGAGTCTGCCCACAGTGCAGGAGATCCGGGTTCAATTGCCAGGTCAGGAAGATCCCCTGGAAAAGGAAATGGCAACCCACTCCAGTATTCTTGCCTGGAGAATCCCATGGACAGAGCAGCCTGGTGGGCTACAGTCCATGGGGTCACAAAGAGTTGGACCTCCTGAGCGACTAACACACACACACACACAAGTAAATTCCAACTGTATCTTGAGTGAAATAACACAACATTCAGCAGCTCTGCCAGTGAGCTTTTCTCTCTGATGAGTAGTTACATGTTTATTGTTACTTGAAGTAATTGGGTGAAGCTTATACAGACAGAAGAACAAGAAGAAAGGAAGAATTTATAATTTAGCATTACAAACTCATTACTAGGCTAAAGAAAATACTAATGTAACTCATTTATAAGCCCAATGATATGGCTTAATGAGTAATGAGTGAAAATTTCCATATTCTTTTTCTCCTCTATCTAAAGTATGTGGAGTTTGGTAAAGGCCAAATAATGTGGTTCAGTGGAAATGGTGTTGGATTGGAGTCCGTGAGACTGGATTATCATCCCAATTCTGCCACTTGGTAGTTGAATGACCCTGAGAATTAATTGTATTTTGTTGGCTTCTGTTTGTCCATGATGAAAAGAGTTGGACTAGATGATCCCTAAAGTTTGTTCCAGCTATAAAATTCTAAGATTCTAATTAAAAGTAGCCAGTGAGATTTGCATGCGAGCAAATCACAGCAAGAAAATGGACATTCTATTAGAGTCGCATTTGAAGATAACAGCATCAGAGAAGTTTTGCAGTAGCTAGTAGAATATTAATCCTTTGATTCTGAGTTCTTAGCAGAGTAAGAGTTAAACCAAAAGTTTAGCAAAATGATGTTTATAATAATTATAGTTTAAAGTGACAGGAAACATTAGCACATATATGTTGGACTATTCCTGGTTCTATAGTGAGAAGTAATTAATGTATTCTTTAAATCCATGTTATTCTTCTCTTATGAATTGCCCCAGAGCCTCTCAGGCTCACCTGTTTCCTAGGTCAGATTTTGAGAGCCTGAGACAGAGATTCTTGCCAAGTAATTTATGATGGGAGTAACTTTTGGGTAAAATCTATAACAAGTGAAGGAAGCAAAGTAAGAAAAACAGAAAAAAGCAGGTCTGTTTTGTGAAGAACCCAGGCTGACCCATATTCTAATCAAGATTTTTAAATATCATTTAAATATATTTACATATTAAAGTCAATGCTGTCTATCAGTTTCTAAATTATCCATTCCAAGAAGAATATTCAACCTTCTGATTTCAAATCATAACCTAGAGTACTTCCTAGTAGCTACTAGGGTTAGACACAAGCCTGGAAGGAAGAGAGGCACCTCATGCTTCCTCTGCTACTAATCAAACTCTGCCAAGAAATGTGAGCTTCCTCAAGCTGATTACAAGATCGCACTTTGTAGATATGAAGGAATAGATAGTAACCAGACACTTTTAATTAAGCTAAGAATGATTTGAGGTTTAGAGCTAAAACCTTTACATAATTATACACTGAAAATGGGCTTTTGAGGAGGAGTGTCTAAACTCAGTTTACCCATTGGAGAATGAAGTTTGTAAAAATTCAAAACAGGGAAAAAGTGACTCACAACTACTATGTTTCACGGTTTTAGGGCTGTGAGGAGGAGACCAGATATCTCTTAGGAAGAATTATCTCTCAGTGCTATTCTGTGTACTAGCATCTTGGCACCATCTGGAGGCCTGTCCCACAATCTTACTGGTTCAAAAACATAAATTGTCAGCAAGCCAGAAGTGAGTATAGATCTCAGGAACAGATACATTGAATAAGCTCCCACAGCCAATGTAAAAGACCAGAATATCTGTGCATTTCTACGCACTGAAAGCCATCAGTGACAGAGCTGGAGGCCTCAGGACTCTACTTCTCTTTTCCTATAACATTAAGAAGCAGTGTGATAATCACAACGTTGCTTTGTGAGTCTAGAAGCAAAGCAAAGGTGCTGTAAAAAGAAGCTCTAGTTGACTTGCTTGATGCCCTGACCCATGGCCCCAAGGCTCACCTCTGAATGTGCCCTGTACTCACGGTGAATAGTGTCAGGTATACTGTGGATAACTCCCCGCTTTAAATGCCTGCTTCTCTGCTTGAGGGCTTCTTTCATGCTTGGGAGTTTGCTCAGCCACAAGCTAGAGCAGCACAAAAGTGACGAGGAGTTAATGCTGCCCTAGGGACAGCCTCCAACGGAGATTGAAAGGGAATCCAGGGATAATGTCCTGGGCTTTCTGTTCTGCTGTAGCTCAGTTCTGAGGGATACTCTATGATTTCTCATAAGGTCCCCAGCAAGATTTGAAGCCTGTTATCCACATTGAACAACAGCAACATCTGATAACGTGCTTATTATTACACTCTTGTTTTTTCTCCCCATAAAGGTTCCCAGCTGAAATACATGTGACCCAGTTCAATTTGGACTTCAGATAATAGTGAATGAATATACATACATATGTGTACATATGCGTATGCACATTCACATATATGTGCATATCATCTCTGTTGTGGTGGTGGTGGTGGTTTAGTTGCTAAGTTGTGTCCAATTCTTGCAACCCCGTGGACTGTAGGCTGCCAGGCTCCTCTGTCCATGGAATTCTCCAGGTGAGAATCCTGGAGTGGGTTGCTGTTTCCTTCTCCAGGGGATCTTGCCGACCCAGGAATCGAACCTGGGTTTCCTGCATTGCAGGCAGATTCTTTACCAACTGAGCTATGAGCTAAGCCCTATGATCTCTGTATGTGTGTCTATATTTATAAATGTAGACCCCTCTGTATCTCTGTCTAGATATACATATAGATAAATATTTAACTATCTATCTGTAGGAGGGGTGTGGAAGAGAGCAGTAATGATAAAACAGATGGGATAAAATGTTAACAATAGGTGAATCTAGGTGACGGATAATGAGTGCTCTTCATATATCTTGTAGATTTTCTTAAAGTTTGAAATTGCTTCCAAATACAAGTAGTGAGGAATCTTCTAATGATTTAATAACCACTGATCTGTCCAGTTCAGTCTCTTATTTAGAAATGAGGAAATCAAGGCCCAGAAAACTTGCTCAAGTACTAGTAGCCATGTTTGAAGGGTACTTAAAATATTCTGCTTTAGTACTGTTAAAAAACAAAATTTAACTGACTAAATTGGAAGTTCTAATTCACTTTATTCAATGATTTATGAATCAGACAGCGTGTCATCAAGCAAGAAGAAAGAGACTTCATAGAGTTTTGCAAAATGGAAAGATTTTATCATCAGAAAGAAGGTGGGGTGAAGAAGTTAAAGAGTAGATTATTTCAATTAAGGTTGCCTTTTTAAAAATAGTTTTTATTTTATTTATTTATTTATTTTTGGCTATACTGTGTCTTTGCTGCAGCCTGGGCTTTTCTCTAGTTGTGGGGAGTGGGGGCTACTGTGTTGCGGTGTACAGGCTTCTCATTGTGGTGACTTCTCTTGTGGAGCACCGGCTCTGGGGCCTGCGGGCTTCAGTAGTGTGGAGTCTGCATCACACAGGGTCAGTAGTTGTAGTTGCCTGACTCTAGAGGACAGGTTCAGTAGTTGTGGGACATGGGCTTCATTGCTCCATGGCATGTGGGGGCTCTTCCCAGACCAGGGTTGAACCTGTGTCTCCTGCATTGGAAGGTTACCTTTTTTTAGGGGAAAGGGAAGGGATCTTAGGCAGACTACCTCAGTAGTGTTGGTTAGGAAATTCCAGACTGAGAGGTTAAAAATTCTGCTCCTTAGAGAAACTGAAACTGCATTTAATTTAGGTATTATTAATAAATGTTACTGGGGCTTAGCATAAAGTGATTTAATTTGAGACCTGTTGTTTCTTTTTGACAGTTCCCTCCCTTTTGATCAAATCAAGCTCTAACCCTAACTGAGAGATGGACCAAAATTAGAGGCATTTACTTCACTCTAGTTCTTGCAGCTTTTGTTGATCCTAGGTGTTTGTTTTTTGCTGAATCCATGTGGTATTCACAGGTCATGACTTCAGGCTCAAAATAATTTAGTTGATCATTCTCTTCACTCCTTTTTTAAAGTTCCAGTCTTAGGGAGTCTTTCGCTTGCTGATTAGTGGCTGCAAACATGCATTTAAAGCATTTGAGAGAATACAAGGCACCAGGGAGATTATCATGATAACTAGAAACAGGATCAGTTCAGTTCAGTCGCTCAGTCATGTCTGACTCTTTGCAACCCCATGGACTGTAGCATGCCAGGCTTCCCTGTCCATCACCAACTCCAGGAGCTTGCTCAAACTCATGTCCATTGAGTCAGTGATGCCACCCAACCATCTCATCCTCTGCTGTCTGCTTCTCCTCCTGCCTTCAATCTTTCCCAGCATCAGGTTCTTTTCCAATGAGTCAGTTCTTCACATCAAGAGGCCAAAGTATTGGAGCTTCGGCTTCATCATCATTCCTTCCAATGATTATTCAGTATTCAGGACTGATTCCCTTTAGGATTGATTGGTTTGATCTCCTTGCAGTCCAAGGGACTCTCAAGAGTCTTCTCTAACACCACAGTTCTAAAGCATCAATTCTTCAGCACTCAGCATTTTTTATGGTCCAGCTCTCACATCCATACATGACTATTGGAAAAACTATAGCTTTGACTAAGCGAACTTTTGTCAGCAAAGGGCTGTCTCTGCTTTGCAGTATGTTGTCTAGGTTGGTCATAGCTTTTCTTCCAAGGAGCAAGTGTCTTTTAATTTCATGGCTGCAGTCACCATCTGCAGTGATTTTGGAGCCCAAGAAAATAAAGTCTGTCAGTGTTTCCATTGTTGCCCCATCTATTTGCCATGAAGTGATGGGACCGGATGCCATGATCTTAGTTTTCTGAATGTTGAGTTTTAAGCCAGCTTTTTCACTCTCCTCTTTCACTTTCATCAAGAGGCTCTTCAGTTCCTCTTTGCTTTCTGCCATGAGGGTGGTGTCACCTGCATTTCTGAGGTTATTGATACTTATCCTGGCAATCTTGATTTCAGCTTGTACTTCATCCAGCCTGGCATTTTGCATGATGTACTCTGCATATAAGTTAAATAAGCAGGGTGACAATATACAGCCTTGACATACTCCTTTCCCAATTTGGAACCAGTCCATTGTTCCATGTCTGGTTCTAACTGTTGCTTCTTGACCTGCATAAAGATTTCTCAGAAGGCAGGTAAGAAGGTCTAGTATTCTCATCTCTTTAAGAATTTTCCACAGTTTGTTGTGATCCACACAGTCAGAGTCTTTTAACATAGTCAATAAAACATAAGTTGGTGCTTTTCTGGAACCCTCTTGTTTTTTTGATGATCTAGCAGATATTGGCAATTTGATCTCTGGTTCCTCTGCCTTTTCTAAAGTCAGCTTGGATATCTGGAAGTTCTCAGTTCACATACTGTTGAAGCCTCACTTGGAGAATTTTGAGCATTACTTTGTTAGGGCATGAGATGAGTGCAATTGTGAGGTAGTTTGAACATTTGGCTTTGGAATGAAAACTGACCTTTTCCAGTCCTGTAGCCATTGTGGAATTTTCCAAATTTCCTGGCATGTTGAGTGCAGCACTTTCACAGCATATCTTTTAGGATTTGAAATAGCTCAGTTGGAATTCCATCACCTCCAGTAGCTTTGTTCATAGTGATGCCTCCTAAGGTCCACTTGACTTTGGACTCCAGGATATCTGGCTCTAGGTGAGTGATCACACCATCGTGATTATCTGGGTCATTAAGATCTTTTCTGTATAGTTATTCTGTGTATTCTTGCCACCTTTTCTTAATATCTTCAGGATAGTTTTAATGTTTGGAGTGTACTTCAGAGTCATGAACCTCAAGAACCAGACCAACTAAAGAAAGTTTCCTTTGAAAGAGTCACTCTTTTAAGACAAGTGGCTTGCTCAGTGATCTTATATAATGGAGTTTCAATTTCCCCAGAAGTAGTAATCCAGATATAGCAAGTAGTGAGGGCCACAGCATAGATGATACCTCTGCCTAGCTAAATGATAATCCTGTTATCAAGAATAACTTTGGACAGAGAGTCTAAGGACATATATTGGACAGCTATTGTTTAGCAGCAGACTCTTCAATACTTTAAAGAGTTAGGGAGAGATTCCTGATCACAGCCTTATTTGTATTCACTTCTGTTGAGAGAAGTAGAACTCTGCTAAATAAAGTGTATCCTTAGTTCTGAATACTTCCTGGTATATCCTTCCTAACTCAACCATGCAAATTCAAGGGAATTGATCAATGAGCTGTTTCAGTTTGTTTGTGGTTAGTTAGGGGCACAGTTAGATAACCTAGAAAGAATTGCCCAGTTATGTGCCAACTATCTAGGATTCATAGACTCAAGGAGAATGATAAGCACAAAGAGCAAAGATAAATCTTGTTGGGGTGCAAACCACTTCTACAAAGTTGACACTGTTTATGCATTTATTTACAAGGATTGTTGCATTCGCCTGTTCATATATATTTATAATTGTTATATCTTCTTCTTTGATTGATCCTTTGATCATTATGTAGTGTCCTTCTTTGTCTCTTTTCACATCCTTTATTTGAAAGTCTATTTTATCTGATATGAGTATTGCGACTCCTGCTTTCTTTTGGTCTCCGTTTGCATGAAATATTTTTTTCCAGCCCTTCACTTTTAGTCTGTATGTGTCTCTTGTTTTGAGGTGGGTCTCTTGTAGACAGCATATATAGGGGTCTTGTTTTTGTATCCATTCAGCCAATCTTTGTCTTTTGGTTGGGGCATTCAACCCATTTACATTTAGGGTAATTATTGATAGGTGTGGTCCCGTTGCCATTTACTTTGTTGTTTTGGGTTCACGTTTATACAACCTTTCTGTATTTCCTGTCTAGAGAAGATCCTTTAGCATTTGTTGAAGAGCTGGTTTGGTGGTGCTGAATTCTCTCAGCTTTTGCTTATCTGTAAAGCTTTTGAATTCTCCTTCATATCTGAATGAGATCCTTGCTGGATACAGTAATCTAGGTTGTAGGTTATTCTCTTTCATTACTTTCAGTACGTCCTGCCATTCCCTTCTGGCCTGGAGGGTTTCTATTGATAGATCAGCTGTTATCCTTATGGGAATCCCTTTGTGTGTTATTTGTTGTTTTTCCCTTGCTGCTTTTAATATTTGTTCTTTGTGTTTGATCTTTGTTAGTTTGATTAATATGTGTCTTGGGGTGTTTCGCCTTGGGTTTATCCTGTTTGGGACTCTCTGGGTTTCTTGGATTTGGGTGGCTATTTCCTTCCCCATTTTAGGGAAGTTTTCAGCTATTATCTCCTCGAGTATTTTCTCATGGCCTTTCTTTTTGTCTTCTTCTTCTGGAACTCCTATGATTCGAATGTTGGGGCGTTTCACAGTGTCCCAGAGGTCCCTGAGATTGTCCTCATTTCTTTTGATCCTTTTTTCTTTTTTCCTCTCTGCTTCATTTATTTCCACCATTTTATCTTCTACCTCACTTATCCTATCTTCTGCCTCCGTTATTCTACTCTTGGTTCCCTCCAAAGTGTTTTTGATCTCATTCATTGCATTATTCATTTTTAATTGACTCTTTTTTATTTCTTCTAGGTCTTTATTAAACAGTTCTTGACTCTTTTCAATCTTTGTTTCCAGGCTATTTATCTGTAACTCCATTTTGTTTTCAAGATTTGGGATCATTTTTATTATCATTATTCTAAATTCTTTTTCAGGTAGATTCCCTATCTCCTCCTCTTTTGTTTGACTTGGTGGGCATTTTTCATGTTCCTTTACCTGTTGGGTATTTCTTTGCCTTTTCATCTTGTTTAGATTGCTGTATCTGGAGTGGGCTTTCTGTATTCTGGAGGTCTGTGGTTCCTTTTTATTGTGGAGGATTAACCCAGTGGGTGGGGTTAGACGATTGGCTTGTCAAGATTTCCTGGTTAGGGGAGCTTGCGTCAGTGTTCTGGTGCGTGGAACTTGATTTCTTTTCTTTGGAGAGCAATGGAGTGCCCAGTAATGAGTTTTGAGATGGGTCTATGTGTTAGGTGTGTCCTTGGGCAGCCTGTATGTTGATGTTCAGGGCTATGTTCCTGCGTTGCTGGAGAATTTGCGTGGTATGTCTTGCTCTAAAACTTATTGGCTCTTGGGTGGTGGTTGGTTTCAGTGTAGATATGGAGGCTTTTGGACGGTCACTTATTACTTAAAGTTCCATGTAGTCAGGAGTTTTCTGGTGTTCTCAGGTTTTGGGCTTAAGTCTCCTGCCTCTGGATTTCAGTTTTCTTCTTCCTGTAGTCTCAGGACTTCTCCAACTATACAGCCCTCCTTTCGAAGACAATGGGCTGCTTTTCTGGGCGCCTGATGACCTCAGCTAGCGATCCGAAGTTGTTTTGCGAAGTTTGCTCTGCGTTCAGTTATTCTTTTGATGAATTTGTAGGAGAGAAAGTGGTCTCCCCGTCCTACTCCTCTGCCATCTTGGCTCCTCCCCCGCATTCGCCTGTTCAAGCCAGGAGTCAGTTAGATTTTTTCCTAGCCTGAAATAGAAAGTTTTTCTAAGTTCCAGAGGTTATCCCTGCTTTGTGGTGACCTCTGATGTGTGGGTAATGGCATTGTCTTTCTAGGCCAATGCCAGAGTAAAGGAAAAAAAAGAAAAAAAAAAGGCTTTATGTTTAGTTACAATAAGAAGTCTTGATTTGGCATCTTGGGTGGAAGTAGTCTGCATCTATGTCAGCTACTTCTCTTCCTAATCAATTTGGTTTTGAGGTCTTCATCTTATATTCAGTTTCCTTTTTCACTGGGAGACACGTGCTAAAGGTTTAAGTCCCTAAAGTTTGGCTGCCATCTGGGTTATGAGAAGAACTTGGTATAGTTTCCTCCAAGGAGATTCAAGGGGAGTTTTTGTACTCAGTGCCTGCAGATCAAAAGGGTGGAAGTTAATTTGGAGAGTCAGATATTTGAGGAAACCAGAAGAATTCAAGATCTAGTCCCCTTTACAGGTTTATAACAACATCTCAGACAGTTAACAAGACTAGATTCTAGTACCTACAAAGGTGAAAACATAATTTCCCCCTCTACAATTACCCTTATTCTTTTCCAAAGGTAACTACAGTAAAGTTAAAATGTTTGCATTAAAACTTGGCCTGATTATTTATGTAAATGCAGGAAGAATAGTGATTGACTATATAAAACCTTTTAACATTGCTTTGCTGGAGCATTGTAAACAAGGTGCTGGATCCATTTTTTTCAAGGGGCTTTATTGGCTTCATAAAGTCAATTTTAGTTCCTCAAAACTGGCCATATCTGAATATGCATATCTCTCTCCAATATGACCTTCCAGTCAGATCTTTGGTAATATAACCACTGTTTCTAGTTGTGTCTTATTACAAAGAGGATATATTTTTACTGAATTTATACAAGTAATTATATTGCCATGAAAAAAGTACTCGAGTTCCCAAATTTTGATGGCATTAGGTAGGAAGAAAAGTTAAATGTTTTGTCTTTGTTTATAAACGTATACTTTATCGAATTGACTTAAAATCATAGATAGCTTAAGATACAAGGTGTCTTTAAATCTGGAAAAACAATATTAAAGGAGCCAGAAATGTTTCAGATAAAAAATCATAAAAATTATAATCATCCTCCTTATTTAATTCCGTATCATTTTATTAACTTTTGTTCTATTGAATCCAGGTTTTCCATTAGATCTAGAAATTCTTATCCAGTTCAGTTTTATGATCAAAAACCTGTACTGTTAAATTCTTTTCTGTGAGTTTCCTTGAAGATGAAGCACTGTTCTCAGAACCCTTTTGCAAAAGATCTGAGGAAAATAATAGCTGTCTGTAAATGACAAAAAGACTTTTAAAAATGTCCATTGTTAAAGAGTTGATGAGAGTTCATTGTAATGAAATTGACAAAATTTGGTTGTTTCTGTGATGTACAACATTTTAAAATAACTGGAATTATGACAATAATATATGACAATATAAATATGACAATAAATATGACAATAATATTCCAGTCATACAAGGGCATATCAAACTTTAGGATTTTCAGGAACACACACACACACACACACACACATATATATACAAATAGCATATTAAGAAGGCTTAGTATTACGTTTTATTTGACAGTGCTTTCCATGTGTTTTAATATATTAAATCAGCCTAGTTTAACATATTTTTTTGAAGACAGAGAACAAAATCTTTTGAGATGTTCAAGGGACCATCTGGAAAATCCTGTTAGTTTGAGCTCAGGAAGACTTCATTTAGAATTTGATTTGTGGAAGTTTGTAAATATTATAAGAAGGTTAAAAAAAATCACAGCAAATAGAATCACAAATAATTATAAAATAATACTTATCTTTTGATCAAAGTGACAGTAAAATATTTCAAAGGCAAATACTAAAGGTTACTTAATTATGAGAAAAACTAGTCAAAGACCAGATAAAGCACAGGAAATTATTTTGTAAAACACAAAGTCTTTGCTTTCTAGCCAGATATTACTTAAAAGGGAAAGAGAAACCTTTTACAATAGCCTATTATCAAGAGCAGACCAATAGTACAAAAACTATGTCCTTTAGCAGATGAAAGAATATAATTTTATATAAGCACATTACTGATATTAAAGCTTACTTGAAACACTTTTATAATATAAATTCAATCTTAGCCAGCTTGATTACACAAGGTAAAATTTTCCCTGGCTTTCTTTCTTCCCAACTTTGTATTTAATTTGGCTTTCATTTTCTCCTTTTCCATTTAGAAATAACTTTTTTTTTTTTTTTTTACTTTGGTAAAATTTACCTTCTTTTCCCCCCAACATACATTTAAATATCTTATACTTTTTATTTTAGCCAAATTCCCACATCCTACTACTTTGCAAATGGAATTGTTTTCCTTATTTATAATAATTTTAATTTCATGTATATACACATTAATTTAAATTACATATATATACAATTATATATATGTATACACATATTAATACATATATAAATTAGAATTTTTAACCCTTAAAACCTTGATTTCTAAGGTAGCATATGTGAGCAATTGTGAATTGTGTCTGTTACACCAGCATTCTTTAGATTTGCAAATTTATGAATTCATTTCTTTATTTCTAAAAATACTTGTTTCTTCATGGATCAGTCTTTCAATGAAGTACTAGATAAGTTTACTAATATATCCAAAATATCTTTCATTTCTTTGTCATAAGAAACCAAAAGTAGATAAACCCACATTTAATAATTGTTTCACTATTTCATCTTATTTGGAAATAACCTAGATTTTCAATATATTTCCATCCTTTAACTTAGCTTAGTAAAACTCCAGAGTTTCAAGTTACCTGAAAGATTTTGAAAGCTATTTCTTAGTACACGTAACATATAATATAATTACTGCTAAAATGTTTATAAACTCCTAACCAGTTATATCTATCTAAATAACTTATTCCCAACAATTGTGTTTAGATGACTCATGAAAACTTCATGTGCCATTAGGTAATATCAGCTGTCATTCCTAGTTACTTTTTTGCTGAGAAATTTTGCAACAGAGATAATATGAATTTGGCTATTAAACCTGGGTAGAATAAAAGTTATTTGCATTATATTCAGTGTTTGTTGTAGTTCAGTTACTCAGTCATATCCGACTCTTTGCAACCCCATGGGCTGCAGTGTACCAGATCTCCCTGTCCTACACCATCTCCCGGAGTTTGCTTAAATTCATGTGTGTTGAGTTGATGGTGCCATCTAACCATCTCATCCTCTGTTACCCTCTTCTCCTGCCTTCGGTGTTTCCCAGCATCAGGGTCTTTTACAATGAGTCAGCACTTTGAATCAGGTGGTCCAAGTATTGGAGCTTCAGCATCAGTCCTTCCAATGAATATTCAGGATTGATTTCCTTTGGGATTGACTGGTTGGATCTCCTTTCTGTTCAAGGGACTCTCAAGAGTCTTCTCCAACACCACAGTTCAAAAGCATCAATTCTTCAGCACTCAGCCTTTTTTATGGTCCAGCTCTCACATCCATACATGACTACTGGAAAAACCATAACTTTGACTATAAGAACTTTTGTCAGCAAAGGGCGGTCTCTGCCTTTCAGTATGCTGTCTAGGTTGGTCATAGCTTTTCTTCCAAGGAGCAAGTGTCTTTTAATTTTGTGGCTGCAGTCACCATCTGCAGTGATTTTGTAGCGCAATAAAATAAAGTCTTGTCAGTGTTTCCACTGTTTCCCCATATTTTTGCCATGAAGTGATGGGACCAGATGCCATGATCTTAGTTTTTTTGTATGTTGAGTTATAAGCCAGTTTTTTCACTCTTCTCTTTCACCTTCATCTAGAGGCTCTTTAGTTCCTCTTTGCTTTCTGCCATTGGATGGTGTCATCTGCATATCTGAGGTTATTGATATTTTTCCCAGCAATCTTGATTCCAGCTTGAGCTTCATCCAGCCTGGCATTTCATATGATGTACTCTGCATATAAATTAAATAAGCAGGGTAACAGTATACAGCCTTGACATACTCCTTTCCCAATTTGGAACCAGTCCATTGTTCCATGTCCAGTTCTAACTGTTACTTCTTGACCTGCATACAGGTTTCTCAGGAGGCAGGTAAGGTGGTCTGGTATCCCATCTCTAAGAATTTTCACCGTTTGGTGTGATCCACACAAAGGATTTAGAATAGTTAATTAAACAGAAGTAGTGTTTTTCTGGAATTCCCTTGCTTTTTCTATGATCCAACAGATGTTAGCAATTTGATCTCTGGTTTCTCTGCCTTTTCTAAATCCAGCTTGTACATCTGGAAGTTCTTGGTTCACATACTTTTGAAGCCTAGCTTGAAGGATTTTTGCATATTACTTTGCTAGTATGTGAAATGAGTGCAGTTGTGCAGTAGTTTGAATGTTCTTTGGCATTGTCCTTCTTTGGGATTGGAATGAAAATTGACTTTTCAGTGGAAACTCTAAAGACACGTCTATTTTAATTAAACAATGAATTTAAACTAGCTTTAATGTAAAATATTTTCCTTGATCATGTGAACCTGAAAAACATTTAAGTTAGTTTCAGTTATGTTTCTAAGAGTTTTTAGAATACTCAATATTTAATTTATACAAGTTTTTACTTTTTTTCTAAGCCATTTGAATAGAGCTGTTTTACAGATTAATTTTAGCAATATCATCTGAGCACAGAAATTAATTGCACACCTACAACATACACATATAGACATACATGGACATAGGGAAGCAGAGACCTCATAGATTGTAGATTTTTCTAAAAATATTTGTAGAGAAGATCCATGATTTTTTTTAATTCATTTCATTCAAATGACCTTTCCCCTTTTCAGCTTCCCTGGTGACTCAGACGGTAAAGCGTCTGCCTGCAATGCAGGAGACCCAGGTTCAATCTCTGCTTTGGGAAGTCTCCTGGAGATGGAAATGGCAACCCAGTTCAGTACTCTTGCCTAGAAAATCCCATGGGTTGAGGAACCTGGTAGGCTACAGTCCATGGGGTTGCAAAGAGTCGGACAAGATATGAATGACTTCACTTCACCCCCCTTTTCATTCTCCTGATAAGACTTACCTCCCTAAAGTCTGTACTTTAAAGAGATGGTCTAAATGAAAATTAACATTGACATCTCAATAGAACAGGGAAAGAATGCAATTTCCTCCAAGAAGGGCTTTGGTTTGCAATATTTACAAGCCTTTTGAGATGAACAGAGGAGGTTTTGGGATTGGCAAAAAAGGATTGGTGGACTTTTTTTTTTTTTCATCACACCTCTGGTCTTGTATAAAGATATGGATTATAAAACAAGGATAGCTGTTTTTAATTCCTCAAAGAATTGTGTTGCTGTCTAAATGATCTCAAAAGACTGATACACCCACTCACCTATGTTGGATTGTTTTCCCTCCATCTGGGTACATTTCTCAAGGCTTTTGAGGACAATCTTTTTTCCAATGTTCCACTTGTTTACAATTAAGACATCTATCCCTTGATTAGTTTTTTTGTTTGTTTGTTTTATGGAAAAAAACCCTAGGAGAGTATAATAGGGGAGACCTAGGTGTTGTTTCAGGTGCCTTTTAGCTTTAAGTTTTCATTAGTCTTTTGCAACAGACCTTTCAATGAAGCTATTTTGGAATCTTAAAACCTTTTAGAAGCTTTTAAATATCAAATAAAATAGGTAATCCCTTCTATTTGACATGGAAACAGTTACTGTTGAGTGTCCTTCTTACTTTGATGAACAGTCTTGTCTAATTGTAACATTCCACATAATGGCTGGGCTTCCCTGGTGGCTCAGTTAGTAAAGAATCGGCCTGCATTGTAGGATTCCTGGGTTCAGTCCCTGGATCAGGAAGATAGAAAAGGAAATAGCAACCCACTCCAGTATTCTTACCTAGGAAATCCCATGGACAGAGGAACCTGATAGGCTATAGTTCATGGGGTCACAGAGAGTCAGACATGACTTAGCAACTAAATGACCTCCACATAATGGCCTTTGCAATTCTGTGTTGTCTTTAGTAAGATTTTGCCATTTTGTAGAAATCTACAGCTTCTAGGACTTAGACATTTTATGTCTTAGACATAAAATAGGCAGGTGTACCGGAGGGTGGTGTGTGCCACTCTTCTTATATAAAGAATCCCATTTCTTTTAGCTAGGGCTTGAATTTCTTAGAGCCAAACTAATACCTAAGGGGGATATGCCTTTGGGTTGGGAATTATACTGTGTTCTACAGTATACCTTGTTGAGTGAAAATTTCCTTGAAGTTGGCAAGCTCCCTATTTTCAATCTGACCATGTTTCAAGAAGGGCAAGTCCTTCCAGGGCCCAAGAGTGGGCTCTTTTCTAACACTCAGATGATTGTCCCAGGAGACGCATGTACTGACAAAGCAAAAGCCTTTGTTGAGAAGGGGTGCCCAGACTGAGAGCAGTAGGTAATGGAACCCAGGAGAACTGCTCTGCCACGTGGCTCACAGTCTTAGGTTTTGTGCAAATGGGGTTAATTTCCAGGTTGTCTCTGGCCAGTCATCTCACTTGGCCCATGTTTGTCTTCCTCAGCCTCCTTGGTGGCATGTGCATTTCTCAGTCAAGATGGAGTCCAGTGAGAAGGATTCTGGGAGGTTGGTAGAACATAAAGACTGTATCTCTTTCCTTCTTTTGGCCCCTCTCCAATTCTCCCAGTTTCTTTTCTGTGGCAGCACCATATTCCTTATTGATGCCCCTTGTTGCATGCAAGTGGTTGTCATAGTGTCTGACTAAGGTGGGTGGTTTTGGCCAGTGGTTCCCTCACAATCATGACCAGCTTATCCTATTAAGGGAATCTTCCTGAGACAGTAAGAGCTCCAAAGCCTTTAAATTCTCTACTTGCACCCACTAATTTTTGTGGCTTTTTGGCTTCTGAGCTGCCCATTAACAATAGCCTAGACATGGTACAACTCAAGCTGAACCCATTCCCACCTCAAACCCTGTTTGGTATTTAACTTGAATCCAGTCTGATCCCAACTGGTAACCATGAATAATTCCTGTGGAACTTTGAACTGGGGCAAAGGATTGAATCAGCAGACCTCAGCAAATGGGGAACTATAGCCCCCACCAGCAGTTTCTGGTGTGGAATCTGGAGACAGTATCAAAGGCTGGGACTTTCCATTTTAAAACTTGGAAATTGCTGTCTGAAAAGCTAGGGGCTTGATTCTACGTAGAACCATCCACTGGCTTAATTAGGCTCTGGGCAGAACTGCCTACCAGCTCAAGCTGCCTAGCCCTGTAAAGAAAAGCCAGTTAGATGAAGGGCTGGATACAAAAAGAGTAGGGTTCGTAACCAAGGAGAACTTAGCCGTGGCCCGTAAACAGTGAGAAGGACAGTGAGGTGAGGCGAGGGCTCACGGGTACCGCCCCTGTGGTTCTCATCGTCTCTCAGTGCCGTCAGAAACTCACTTTAGGTCCCACCACTGACACCACAATTGTTCAAACAAAAACTTCCATTATGCAAACTTAAAGATCTAATTGATCCAACAGTTCATGCATTGAGCAGCATCCTATCTAGTAAGTAGAAAGGTGTTCCCAGGAGTTGTACAAAAGGGAAGTTTTTTGGTTGTTGTTTTGTTTTTGTAGCTAGAAAGAGGGTGGACAAGAAAATTAAAGGAGTTGATTATTTCAGGTTATCTTCTTTTAGGGGAAGACAGGGAGTCTTATGTAGATTACCTCACTAATGTTGATCAGGAATTTCCAGGCCAATTGATTTAAAATTTGATTCCTGAGAGAGGCTGAAACTGCAATCAGGTTAGGTTGTTAAATCTTGGTAGGGTCTAGCATAGATGACTCCACTGTGGGCCTGTTATTTCTTTTTAACAGCACGAATATACCTTGCATTTCAAAATAAAGTACTTTAATTTTATATGGTATATAAGTCATAACATCCACCATGCCCTTCCCCTTTATTCATGCAAATAACTAGAGTTAATTCTACATTTTTAAACATATTGAACTTTATTTTGTTCAAAACCTTTAGACCCATTTGGATCTTCCTTATATTTTTCGCTTCAAAAAAAATTTTTCCCCTATTTCTGTTTTGCACTGGTTATTTATTTTAGATAAATCAGAATTGTAATATAACCTTGCCTTAGGCTATGTTTATGTTCCTGGTAGAGGATAAGGGAGGACAGGAATTCTCTGTCTTCTGCAGCTGTTTGAAGGAGTAGGTGAAGAGAGGGTGGAAATGGGTAGGGTGGAGCCAGCCTTCCACTCTTCTTCAGAGTTTCTGTCTATGCTAAAGAGATTTGCTTTCTTTCCTTTCTGTTTTCTGTTTGCTTTTTAAAAATAGCTTTGAAGGAATGGAAAATTTCTGTGGTAGCTGATAGCAAATACAGAAAGGCTCATTTGCATATAGATGTTTCAGCTTGCAACTGCATAATCCCCTGAGAGAGGCCTTGTTTAAATGGGCAGGCAGGCTGGCACAGGGCTGCTGGGTTCCTAATGAAAACTAAATTGAAATTTGGGAAACATTTGCCTTGGAGGTGGCCAGGCTTTTTAGAATATCAATTTAAATCTGAAAGACACAGGTAGGCCCCTGCAAAATTGCCCCTCACTCTTTAAAGCCCTAAGACAGAGGATAGAGAGAAAACAGAGAGAAAACAGCAAATGATTGGGTAAAACCAGAGTTAACCATGCACTTCTTAGAAATTCTGCCTGAAGATTTCAAATCAGTGAGCAGGTGGGAAAGTGGGAAAGAGCAGAGAGTATGGAGGCACCGTCTATTCTGGAAAGGCCTTGGAAACAGAAAGGCCTTCCTCCAGGTGTGTGGGTGAGCCAAGACTTTTGAGACAACTGGTAATTCATTTACAGGCTAAAGACTTTTCCGATTGAATGTTCCCCCTGAACTTGACTGTGGGCTAAGCAGATAAGGACAACTCTGAAAACAAGATAATGTGGAAAGAAAAGAGATTACAAAAAGGTCAAAAGATTAGCTGGGGGATAAATGGAAGTCAGAGGAAAATAAGGGAAAAGGTTAGAAACTGATACCAGCCAAAGAAGATAAATCAAGTAAGCAAGTAGAGGAAGTGGACACAGGAGAAAAATAAGAAATGAGATCAGGGGAATTGACCACAGGATAGGAGAGGAATACAAAGATGATTAAAAATAGAAATGCAAGAAAACAAAAGAACTGAGAATGTGGATTAAAGAAATAAAAGCATCAAACTGAATATCTCTGAGGCTTCTGTGCCTGAATCAAATGAGAACTGTATGTGTCAAAATTTTTCTGTATTCCTTTCCCAGCAATAGTATTTCTTCATTGCCACCCAAAACATTCTTTTATAATAAGATAATAACCCACTTTTCTAACACACGTGCATGTACACAAGCACACAGTTGCATGCAAGCTCACTAGATGTAAAGCCCTATTTGTAATGAGGTACATCCTCCCCATGACAGAAAATGCATGCTGTATAATATAAATCCCTGTTTGCTGCCCCTCAGCTGAATCTCAAAGAAAACATCTATTATTTTACCAAGGTCCAGTGAAGCAGTTATCTTATGGGAATGAGGAGAATTGTGAATTCTACCTAAGGTTGCTTACCGAGAATCACCTACCCATAAGGCTGCATTTGTTATGCATGAAGGGAAGTAAAAGTGAGGAGGATACAAGTACAGCTTATTTATTCAGTAGCTACTCTATCCCAGGCCATGTCCTCTAATGGGACAGAGTAGTGTCACTGGGGTTAAAGGTTCATCCCTGTGCTCAAAAGGTACATGAGCTATGGGACTTAAGTAGAAAAACGTTTGATCTATCTTTCAATCCATCATTCATGGGTCCAAGACTTTAAAAAAGCAAAATAAATAAGCAAAACTCAAACAAGTACAGCATCTACGTATCTAAAGCTAAATGTACTGTGTACTAACTATATGTCATCTATTATGCTAGCATGTATATTCAATATTTAATTCCCATAGCCAATACCCAAGCTAATTTTCTTAATTGAAGTATAGTTGATTTATAGTGTTTTAGGTGTACAGGAAAGTGCTTGCTTCAGTTACATATACATTTTTCATGTTATTTTCCATTATAGGTTATTACAAAATATTGAATATAGTTCCCTATGCTATACAGTAGGTCTTTGTTGTTTTGTGTGTGTGTGTGTGTGTGTGTGTGTGTGTGTGTGTGTGTATGTGTGTGTGTATGTGTATTAGTCCCAGATTCCTAATTTATAGCCCCCACACTTCTTTGGTAACCGTAAGTTTGTTTTCTATGTCTGTGAGTCTGTTTCTATTTTGTAAATGCATTCATTTGTATCATAGTTTACATTCTATGTGTAAGTAATATCACATGATATTTGTCTGACTTACTTCACTTGGTGTGATAATCTCTAGGTCCATCCGTGTTGCTGCAGGTGGTATTATTTCACTTTTTTATGGCCAAGTAATATTCCTCTGTGCGTGTGTGTGTGTGTGTGTGTGTGTGTGTGTGTGTGTGTTGTGTGGTTGTATGTGGGAACATACACATCTTCTTTATCTGTTCATCTATCAGTGGACATTTAGGATGCTTCCATGTCTGAGCTATTGTAAATAGTGATGTGATGCACATTGCATGTATCTTTTTCAATTAGACTTTTCATCTTTTCTGGATACATGTCCAGGAGTTGGATTGCTGGATCATATGATAGCTTTATTTTTAGTTTTTTAAGGAACCCCCATACTATTCTCCATAGTGTCTGTAGTGGTATACATTCCCACTAACAGGGTAGGAGGGTTCCCTTTGTTCTACACGTTCTCCAGCATTTATTATTACAGACTTTTGATGATGGCCATTCTGACTGGTGAAAAGTGGTACCTTGTTGTAGTTTTGATTTGTATTTATCTTATAGTTAGCAGTGTTGAGCATCTTTTCATGTACCTTCCATTTAGGTCTTCCACCCATTTTTTGATTAGGTTGTTTGTTTTATTGGTATTGAGCCCCACAGCCAATTTTTAAGGAAGGTATTTTTGTTAAACTCATTGTATATACATATGAAAAAACTGGAACTTAAAAATATTAAGTAACTTTACAAAGTCATATTTTTTAAGTGAAAAATCTGAGGCTAAACCAAAATATTTGATATGAAAACCCATGTGTTTTAAAAATATAATAGATATTCTTCAGAATTCAGGGTAAGTATCTTTAAAATGAAAACTAGTTAGTTCTTTATTATTTACCACAGTCCTAATTTTAGGGAAAAATACTCAATTTTAGTTGTACTGACAACTCTGCTTGAAATTCATATGAGCAATATAGACATCACATTCATAAAGTATTTTTTAAAAATAAATTTAATTGTGCAAGTTTATGGCTGCTGGTTGTAATACTGTTCAGAGAGTCAATTAGATTTTTCACTTAGGAGTTCTGGCAGAGTTGACATAGAAAATCGTTGTAATCAATATTGCAAGTTCAGTCCCTAACATCAAGCATTGTGTGATTAAATGGTGCATGACTTCAGGATATTGTTAAAGTTTTTTTTTTTTTTTTGCTTGTAAAACTATTATTTAAATGTGACAAAATAGTCACATTTTAGTTATACTTAGGAGATAAAAGGAAGGACGGATAACAGAGAGGACAGGAGGAAAGTAAATGAATCTTCTTGGATTAGAGGCTCCTTACCTTCTGTCTTACTAGTTTACTTGGTGTACCTTCATCTTGTCCCTGACCCCAAGTGACTCTAAGCCAAGGCCAGATTTCTCCTCTGGCCAGAATTTCTTTTTAAGTGTTTATAGCTAAATTATGCAATTACAGGCAAGATAAAATTTATATAGAAAATTATATTCTCCAATAAAGAATAGATGCCAGCAGAAGAGAAACCCTTTCTCTTAGGCATTTTAATGACTGTTGGAATAAAATCACTCATTACTCTCAGGCACACTGCATTTTGGTTGACCTTGTGGAATGTCTGTTTGATGGTTTTCAAAACCACTTATCCATGCAGTTTTGGCATCTCTGTGCTGTGTTAGCAATCTCCCTTTTGTATTAGATTTTACTTCAGTCATTTATGTAGGTTCTGAATTCCCCTCCTTATTTCCCATCAAAATTTGTACAAGTACAAAAGGGTAATTGCAGGCTCTGAAGTAATCTCAATATTTGAAAATATTTAACCTAAATCATCAATATACTTCTAGTAAGAGTGGAGAAGCTAAATACCGATTACCTCCTTGAAGTTCCAGGACCACTGAGGCATTCTTTAATGTAATGATGAGAATCCTTAAGAAAAGTTTGGGAAATGTCTTAGTAAACCCATGGAATGTTTATCACCACTAGATGTGTTTAGTTTGGATTTTGCTTCTCCTTCTTATCAATGATTAAAAATGGCATCAGTGTCTGCTCAGAGATAAAAATTAGTGTGTCTTTAGATTTTCTATCCTTTTAAGTTATGTCACATTATTTAAATATTTATTGGGTGGTTGTTTCCTATTTGCCTAGTAGTGTGCTTTGTATCCTTGTGCAGCCTCATGTAATCCTCACGGAAAATCTACGTTGTTCTATTGCTGTCGTGTCAGACTCTTTGTGACCTCATGAGCTGCAGCACTCCAGGCTTCTCTGTCCTTCACTATCCCTCAGAGTTTGCTTGAAGTCATGTCCACTGGGTGGGTGATGCCCTCCAACTATTTCATCCTCTGTCACCCCCTTCTCCTCTTGCCCTCAATCTTTTCCAGCATCAGAGTCTTTTCTAGTGTGTCGGCTTTTTGCATCAGGTGGCCAAATTTTTGGAACTTCAGCTTCAGCATGAAGCTTCCAATTAATATGCAGGGTTGATTTCCTTTACGATTGACTGATTTGACCTTGCTGTCCAAGAGACTCTCAAGAGTCTTCTCCAGCACCACAATTTGAAAGCATTAATTCTATGGTGCTAAGCCTTTTTTATGGTCCAATTCTCACATCCCTGGCTTCCCTTGTGGCTCAGATGGTAAAGAATCTGCCTGTGATGCGGGATACTGAGGTTCTATCCCTGGGTTTGGAAGATTCCCTGGCGAAGCGAATGGCAACCCACTCCAGTATTCTTGCCTGGAGAGTTCCATGGACAGAGGAGTCTGGCAAGCTACAATCCATAAGGTCGCAAAGAATCGGACATGACTGAGTGACTAACACACACACAACCCACACTCATATCCATACTTGACTACTGGAAAAACCATAGAAGACCTTTGTCAACAAAGTGCTGTCTCTGCTTCTTAATATGCTGTCTAGATTTGTCATAGCTTTTCTCCCAAGGAGCACATGTCTTTTAATTTTGTGGCTGCAATCACTGTCACAGTGATTTTAGAGCCTAATATTCCCATTTTATAGATACACATACAAAGAAATGAATCACTTGCCTGAGACCCCATGTCTAAGGAGTGGCAGACTGGGATATGGATATAGATCTGTCAGACTCTAAAGCTCTAAATATACACTCCCTACTCAGGGTTACACCAGAAACCAGCCATGGACATCTGATATAAAATTCATCTTCTCTTCCTTTTAATAAAAATGCTCATCTTTGCTTGAGAACAAGAACCTAGTTCCAAGCCATGAGGTCTGGTGGGATGGTCTCACTTCCTGATTCCTGGAGTAAGCACATGATGCAGGCCTGGCCAATCAGACTTTTGTGACCCTGGCCATTATGGTTGGACAGAGTGATACTTGGGGTCACTATGTTGGCGGAGATTACCTGAGAGGAAGCCAAGATCCTAAGAGGTGAGAAATGGAAAAAGCCCCAGGTCTAGTAATAATATTTGACCCCCTGCATCTAATCAGACCTTGGATCTTTAACTTATCAGTGTAAAAGCCAACATATGTCTTGTTACTTTTGTTTTCCTTAAATTAACTTGAATTGGACTTCATTTTCAATTGAAAAAGGCCTGATGAAGGAATACAGATGCACCTCACTTGGCCATGAGACAGTACAGTCAGGAGCCAGCAGGGAGCTCTCTGGAATCCCTTCCTGTGGTCTCTCACAGTTGCTGACTCTGTCAAAGCACTGGTGGTGCTCCTTCTTTCAGTTTGGTGTTACAATCAATGGTGGTATTTTAAAGTTTACACCATGCTGGTTTTTTTGTTTGTTTGTTTTGTTTTTTGTTTTCCTGTTAAAGTCCTTGAATAAATAAGATCTTTCTTCCTTTGGCTGTTTTATTTTGTTCTCATTACTGACAACTGGATCAGCAATTCAGATGGAGTCCAGGTCAAGGAGGTTTATAATGATCACACCTAGGTTTATAATAATCACGTCTAGAAGTTTGATAATGAGTAGACAGGGAAGATATTTTTTTAAGCATTTTGTTATAATTTCATGAAACAACCCATAAATTTCTGAAAGTTAGAATCATTGGATAATTAGCAGGTTATACTGTTACTTTAAATTTTGTTGATTCAAATGACCAAAAAATTCATGTTATATTCTTAAAAGGCAAAGATTTGCTTTAGAGGTCCAAATTTAGATCTGTCTTCTAGTAAAGAAATATGCTCTTATAAATGATTATTAAAAATTAGACAACAAAAATTGAATCTTATCCCCTGGTCTGTAACTAATCTAAGGTACCAAAATCCCCAAACTGACTTGACTATATCATATTTGTCAAAGTAAAAATTTTCTTCTGCATTTAAGCTCCTATTTGTCTGTCTGTCTGTCTGTCTGTCTGTTTGTCTATTGTTAAAAGAGTGACTTGCCTAACATTGCTAGGCTATGTAATCAGATATTAGGACGATAGGTTCATAATCCATGAAAGCTTTATAAGGTATGTAAAATATGTTTCTGTTAATAGTGAACAGGACCTTTCAAAATTTACTAATTAACCACCACACAAATGTTCGAATGGGACCTGATCTTCCCTGTCAGATACCTTGAGATGAAAGCCATCTCAGTCATAGTCAACATTCCCAGAATCTGACTAAATGCAATAAGGAGTGGGAAAAATTGTTTGTAAAGTAGAAAACTTACACAAACACAAAGTATTTATCAGTAGATAATGTTGATAATCTAGAAAACATTGCCAAGAATTTTGGAATTAAAAAAAATGTATATCAAGACATTCCAAGGATTCTGGGAAGCATGTCGTGATAAGGGAAGAGTGAATTCCCCTTTTGAGAAAGATGATGCCTCTCAACCAAGTTTTATTAACCATAGCCATCTTATAGACAGGCTTGAGGAACATGTCCAAATAAGATAGTGAGGGTCAGAAGTAGGAATTGAAGTGATGTCTCTCTTATTCCTAAGACTGAGTACTCAGTGCTATACCACAGAAGTGAGACCTTAGTTCTCAAAAGCCAAACATCATAATTCTTCATTTGCATCTTGACATTGCCATATATCATTATAATACTATCATTCTGATCAGAACTTAATGATATAACTCAACAAGGATTTCTTAGACACCCACAGAATACCTTCTAGGTAGAAAAACAGTACATAAAGGATATTGTCCCTGCCATTTTATATCTAACTCATGTTATTAACAGGTAGATATTTAAAAAGAAACTCCATGCAATTAAGAAAAAAATAAAAAACCTAATTTGTAATACTTTTCAATTTCTTTTTTCCCTCAAATTTATTAAAGTATAATTGACAAATATATACTATATTTAAAGTTTACAACATAATGATTTGATGAATGCATACATTGTGAAAGGATTCCCACAATTAATTAATACATCTGTCACTCCACCTGTTTACTCTTTCATTTTCATTTAATGTCCCCCGCTCTCTTTGGTGAGAACACTTAGTTCTACTTAGCACATGTTAAGTATACATACAGTAATGTCAAGTATAGTCTCCATGTTGTACATTAGATCTACAGACCTTATTCATCTTACAACTGAAAGTTTGTACCCTTTGACTAGCTTCTGTCTATTTTCTCTATCACCCACTCCATGGCAATACCATTCTACTTTATTTCTATGAGATATTTAGTTTTTTAATTCGCTTTTTGTTTGTTTTTATATTCCACATATAAGTGATCAGTTCAGTTCAGTTCAGTCACACAGTCATGTCCGACTCTTTGCGACCCCATGAATCATAGCACTCCAGGCCTCCCTGTCCACCACCACCTCCCAGAGCTTACTCAAACTCATGTCCATCGAGTCGGTGATGCCATCCAACTATCTCATCCTCTGTTGTTCTCTTCTCCTCCTGCCCCCAATCCCTCCCAGCATCAGGGTCTTTTCCAATGAGTCAACTCTTCCCATGAGGTGGCCAAAGTATTGGAGTTTCAGCTTCAGCATCAGTCCTTCCAATGAACACCCAGGACTGATCTTTAGGATGGACTGGTTGGATCTCCCTGCAGTCCAAGGGACTCTCAAGAGTCTTCTTCAACACCACAGTTCAAAAGCATCAATTCTTTGGCGCTCAGCTTTCTTCACAGTCCAACTCTCACATTGATACATGACCACTGGAAAACCCATAGCCTTGACTAGACGGACCTTTGTTGGCAAAGTAATGTCTCTGCTTTTTAATATGCTGTCTAGGTTGGTCATAACTTTCCTTCCAAGGAGTAAGCGTCTTTTAATTTCATGGCTGCAATCACCATCTGCAGTGATTTTGGAGCCCCCCAAAATAAAGTCTGACACTGTTTCCACTGTTTCCCCATCTATTTGCCATGAAGTGATGGGACCAGATGCCATGATGTTAGTTTTCTGAATGTTGAGCTTTAAGCCAGCTTTTTCACTTTCCTCTTTCACTTTCATCAAGAGGCTTTTTAGTTCCTCTTCACTTTCTGCCATAAGGGTGGTGTCATCTGCATATCTGAGGTTATTGATATTTCACCCGGCAATCTTGATTCCAGCTTGTGCTTCTTCCAGCCCAGCGTTTCTCATGATGCACTCTGCATATAAGTTAAATAAGCAGGGTGACAATATACAGCCTTGAGGTACTCATTTTCCTATTTGGAACCAGTCTGTTGGTCCATATCCAGTTCTAACTATTGCTTCCTGACCTGCATATAGGTTTCTCAAAAGGCAGATCAGGTGGTCTGGTATGCCTATCTCTTTCAGAATTTTCCACAGTTTATTGTGATCCACACAGTCAAAGGCTTTGGCATAGTCAATAAGGCAGAAATAGATGTTTTTCTGGAACTCTCTTGCTTTTTCGATGATCCAGCAGATGTTGGCAATTTGATCTCTGGTTCCTCTGCCTTTTCTAAAACCAGCTTGAACATCTGGAAGTTCTCGGTTCCTGGATTGCTGAAGCCTGACTTGGAGAATTTTGAGCATTACTTTACTAGCGTGTGAGATGAGTGCAATTGTGCAGTAGTTTGAACATTTTTTACTGCTACTGCTGAGTCAGTTCAGTTGTGTCCATCTCTGTGCGACCCCATCCCTGGGATTCTCCAGGCAAGAACACTGGAGTGGGTTGCCATTTCCTTCTCCAATGCATAAAAGTGAAAAGTGAAAGTGAAGTCTCTCAGTCATGTCTGACTCTTGTGACCCCATGGACTGTAGCCTACCAGGCTCCTCCGTCCTTGGGATTTTCCAGGCAAGGGTACTGGAGTGGGGTGCCATTGCCTTCTCCGAGCATTCTTTGGCATTGCCTTTTTTTGGGATTGGAATAAAAACTGACCTTTTCCAATCCTGTGGCCACTGCTGAGTTTTCCAAATTTGCTGGCATATTGAGTGCAGCACTTTCACAGCATTAGCTTTTAGGATTTGAAATAGCTCAACTGAAATTCCATCACTTCCACTATCTTTGTTCATAGTGATGTTTTCTAAGGCCCACTTGACTTCATATTCAAGGATGTCTGGCTCTAGGTGAGTGATCACACCATTGTGATTATCTGTGTCTTGAAGATCTTTTTTGTACAGTTCTTCTGTGTATCTTGCCACCTCTTCTTAATATCTTCTGCTTCTGTTAGGTCCGTAACATTTCTGTCCTTTATTGAGCCCATCTTTGCATGAAATGTTCCCTTGGTATCTCTAATTTTCTTAAAGAGACCTCTGGTCTTTCCCATTCTGTTGTTTCCCTCTATTTCTTTGCATTGATTGCTGAAGAAGGCTTTCTTATCTCTCCTTGCTATTCTTTGGAACTCTGCATTCAAATTGGAATATCTTTCCTTTTCTCCTTTGCCTTTTGCTTCTCTTCTTTTAAAACTATTTGTAAGGCCTCCTCAGACAATCATTTTGCCTTTTTGCATTTCTTTTCCATGGGGATAGTCTGGATCCCTGTCTCCTGTACAATGTCATGAACCTCCATCCATAGTTCATCAGGCACTCTGTCTATCACATATAAGTGATATCCTACGGTATATTTATTTTCCTCTGTCTGTTTTATTTCACTTACCATAAAGCCCTTCAGGTTGATTCATATTGTGAAAGGCAGAATTTCATTCTTTTGAAGACTGAATAATATTCCATTGTATGTGTGTATGTGCATATGTATATACGTTTGTGTGTGTATATACAAATATATGTATATATACAGAGAGAGAGAAAAGTGTCTGTTCTTATGTTAATACCATACTGTCTTGATTAATACCTTATAATATAATTTGAAATCAGGGAGTATGATGCCACTTGCTTTGTTTTTCCTTCTAAAAATTTCTCTGACTCTTTGGGGTCTTCTGTGGTCCCATACACATTTTAGGATTTTTTGTCCTGTTTTTGTAAAAAATGCCATTGGAATTTTGAAAGAAATTGCATTGAATTTTTAGATCGCTTTGGATAGTGTGGACATTTAAACAACATTCATTTTTCTAACCATGAACACGGAATATCTTTTCATTTATTTGTGTCTTCTTTCATCAGTGTTTTATAGTTTTCAGTGTATAGTTCTTTAACCTCCTTGGTTAAATTTTTCCTAAGTGTTTTATTCATTTTGGTATTATTGTATATGGAATTTTTTTTAAAAATTTCTTTCTTTTTTTAAAGCTTCTTTTAAATTTGAAATAGGAAGTGATATTTTCCAGAAAGTTAAATTTTGGTGCTAGTTATATCCTTTTCCTAATATGCTGTATCAATTATAATCAAGCTTGTATTTCACTTTTGGAAAAAGGAAATTATTTTGTCCTTAGTTTTTAAAAAACATTTAATGAGATAACCTTGTATTTTATTTTTTTAAACTTTTCTTTACGATAGCTTATTTTTCATATATAAAAATGTAACTTAATTATGTATGTTGATTTTATATCCTGAAAATTTACTGAATTCTTTTATTCTAAAGTTCTAACAGTTTTTTGGGTGGCATCTTGAAGGTTTTCTAAATATATTATCTACAAATAGAGATAATTTTACTTTTCTTTGTGATTTAGTTACCTTCGTTTCTTTTTCTTATCAAGTTACTCTGACTAGGAGTTTCAATACTATGTTGAATAAATATGGTAAAAGTAGGCATCGTTGTATTATTTATGATCCAAAAGGAAAAGCTTTTCACTGTTAAGCATGATGTTAGCTGTGGGCTTGTCATATACTGTCTTTATTATTTTGAAGTACATTTTGTAATTTGTTGAAAATTTTATCATGAAAGGGTATTGAATTTTGTTGTATTCTTTTTCTGGGTCTTTTGATATAATTATATGATTTTTATGCTTGATTTTGCTAATGTAGTGTATATTGATTTAGCACTTTCTAGGTTCTGTAGTGTGAAAACTTCCACCATAGTAGATTTCAAGCGGTTAGCAGTTTATTGATTGGCTTGCAAACTTCTTGAAACTTTTGTAGTCAGCTCTTGTGAATCAGTATGAGACTGCTGATCAACTCCAACTCATCCTAGAATGGAGCTTCTCTTAACAAGTTGGGGGGCGGGGTGGTGCAGAGGCGGGGAGCAGAGAACCATCTGCCTTATTTGTGTGATATACTGTAACTTTAGATCAATCATCATGGATAGGTGTGTAGATAACTACAGTTACCTGTATTGGATCTTATGAACTCCTCCTACCCAACTGGCTAATATGTGGCTTTGTCTGCTTGGGCTGCTATAACAGCAGTGTAAACAACCAAATAAACAAAAGGCATAGACTAGGTGGCTTAAACAACAGAAAATTATTTCTACAGGCTGAGTCCTAAAGTTTCAAGATTAGGGTACTAGCATCTTTGGGTTCCAGTGCAGACAGCTGTCTTCTCACTATCCTCACAGATCAGAGATAGACCCTTTTTCTCCTGTTACTTCTTATAGGGCCACTAATCCCATTCATGAGGGCTCCATCCTCACGATCTAATTACCTTCTCTAGGCCTCATCTCTAAATACCATCACATTGAGGATTAGGCTTTTAACATGTGGATGTTGTTGGGACACAAGCAATCCATCCATAGAAATAGACCTGGAGAGTGAATACTACATTAGACTCCCATACTTGATACTGGTGAGAAACAGTTCCCTGAAAGGTCAAAAGAAGAGACATATGAATTGGATACACAAAATCCATGGGGTTATGTACAATCATAGAGAGAAAGACAAGATATACAGATATATAATTATCAAGAATGTATAAGTATGACTGAACGGATATGAATTTGAGTGAACTCCAGGAGACAGTGAAGGACAGGGAAGCCGGGTATGCTGCAGTCAATGGGGTAACAAAGAGTCAGACACAACTTGGCAACTGAACAATAAAACAACATCCTGAGTAGTCACAATAATTGCATAGAAGAATTGAGGGAGCTGGAATATTTCGAGAATCCATTTTTTTTGGTTTAGAAAGCAAAAGGATACATTGGAGAAATTACCTACCTGCATGATTAAGTTTTTAAAAACCTTGAATATGCCTTATTTTTAAAGATAAAGTGAACAAATAGACTCAGTGTTCTCTTTCTCACTAAAGTAATATTAGGAGAACATTTAAAACAGAAACATTAAGCATATTGCTTGTTTTAGGATTGCTAAGGTTGTAAATATGAGTTTTTCAGTTAGCATAAACACAGGTGTATTTTAAATGCTTCAGTCCCGAGCAGTTCTGTCACTATAACCTCAACCTTTGATGCTATGTTTTGATCAATTTTTGGCTCCAAAAAGGACTTTCTTTTTTGTTCTGTTATTCTGTATTCTGCTTCTTTATGCAGGATTTGACTGCCATGTTGCAAAAATACATTTCTCAAGCTTAAAAAATAACAACAAAATTCAACACCACACATTTGGCCCCGTTGAACAGTTTCTTTCCTTATAATTAACAATTAATTCAAAGAGAGTTGAGATGTATGTTTCTTCCTCTATTCATCAAGGGAATTGTCAATTGAAAATGGAGGAAAATAGCAAATGAAGCTCATATACTTCAGAAGCTCTTAGCAAAAGAAAAGAAAAGAAAAGAAAAAGGCAGGAAGAGAAGAAACTCTTCAGGAGCCTTTACAACTTAGAATGCACTTTTAATTATACTGGTAAAGTTTCCAGTGTTTTCACGTATATCATAGCTCAAAGGATGAAAAGAACATTCTCGAACATTTTCTTTAAATATTTTTGTGTGTCAGTTTGGACTGCTCTGAAAAACTTTGCTGGCACCCAATGTTGAGAAAAAGTAAGGATGTTCCTCACATTATTATTTATAAGAGAAAATAATTAGAAACATTTTAAATACACAAATATAGAGAATGTTTATGTATATTATGGTGTATCCACAAAATAAAAATTAGGCAGACATTTAAAATATTTCTGAAAAAATGAAAACAATACTACTATTTTAAGCAGGGGAAAAAGCATTTGATATTTTGATAATTTTTGACAAACATATACTTCTATGTAACAACATCTCCATTAAGATATATACAATATGTATACTATATGTACAATATATGAATGTTCATAATAGCTTTATTCTTATATCCCTGTCTTTCACTATCTCCCAGAGTTTGCTCAAACTCATGTCCATTGAGTCGGTGACACCATCCAACCATCTCATCCTCTGTCACCCCCTTCTGCTCCTGCCCTCAATCTTTCCCGCTATCAGGATGTTTTCCAATGAGTCAGTTCTTCACACTAGGTGCCTAAAGTATTGGAGCTTCAGCTTCAGCATCAGTCCTTCCAGTGAATATTCAGGGTTGATTTCCTTTTGGGTTGACTGATTTCATCTCCTTGCTGTCCAAGAGACTGTCAAGAGTCTTCTCCAGCTCCACAATTGGAAAGCATCAATTCTTTGGCACTCAGCTGTCTTTATGGGCCAGCTGTCACATCCATATATGACTACTGGAAAAACCATAGCTATGACTATACAGGCCTTTGTCATCAAAATGATATGTTTGCTTCTTAACATGCTGTTTAGATTTGCCATGGTTTTTCTTCCAAGGAACAACTGTCTTTTAATTCCATGCCTGCAGTCACCGTTTGCAGTGATTTTGGAGCCCAAGAAAATAAAATCCGTCACTATTTCCACTTTTTTTTCCATCTATTTGCCATGAAGTGATGAGACCAGATATCATGATCCTAGTTTTTTGAATGTCGAGTTTTAAGCCAGCTTTTTTACTCTCCTGTTTCACCCTAATCAAGAGACTCTTATAAACTGTGCTTACAGTTTCCTAGCATTATAACACTTTTGCTTTGAATGATTTAATCTGAGAATGTCTTCTTGGTTAGTTTTGTTGGTGTGCCTGTCCTTGTCCCTTCCTGATTTGGGCAGTCACTCCAGAGAAAAGTAATAAAATAGCTGATATCTTTAAAAAGTGTCAGGTTCATTGACTGTTTAGAATGCTTTGATCATTCGTTTTGTGAAGATCAAAGAGTAGGGACTATTGATTACCTAGTGTTCTATGCCAACCTGCTTGTATGATGCAAAGATTACTTGAATAGCATTGACCGTGTCTCTGGAATACCAATGAAAATGAAGATGATTCTTCTGGGAGGCTGTCATTTGAAATAACATCAATTATAAATTATAGAAAAATAATCTAAAAAGCATGATAATGTTAATAATAAAATGATTTGGTACTTAAATATTAATAGAACACTTTTAGTCAAAATAACCTTTGGGATATAACAATCTGTGAAATTTTATAGTCACAGATTGTTGTATCTCCTTGTAGGAGATATAACATTATAGGAGAAGCATTATAGTCCTGTTTTCCAGATAAAGATACTGAGGTTTGGGAGAATCATCACAGACTGAAAATACAGAACTGCCATGCAAGTCCAGGATTCCTGAAGTATTACTTTCACTATTTGCCTCAATGAATTTTTAAAATGCCCCTTCATTTTATCTCCAGATTGTCATTCCTAGAAGCTTCCTCTTTTAGGTTGAATGAAGAGAAAAATGGTTTTTTTGTTTTCAGGCATTTGGTCATAGTTATAATTAATATTTTCCCTGTGTCACTCTTAGTTTGAAGATGCAGGGAAATGAATTGTACTATACACTATTATAGCTTGCAAATATTTTTGGACTAGGGCCATCAAATTCACAAAATCTGAAGACTCCCTTACATAAAGACAATGAAATTGGTTTGACTATGTTTTGCTTCCACTGGCAAAAATGTCAATATTCTAGATCCAACAGAAACTTGACTGATTTGTAACTGTGAATTATTAACAAAAGAGTAGGAATAGTGGGCAATGCAACCACAAACATGGGGTCAACTTCAATGAGGGTATGTAAATCTAAGCATCTTCTGATTCAGATAGAGAAATAAATTCTCATTTCTGGCACTGCAACTTACTCAGGTTCTGTAATCAATCAATTTTAGGATATAGAGGGTTCCACAAAAACTTTTGTTTCTCAGGAGAAGAGTTTTGATTGTCAGAAGAATCAGTGCCAAAAAGACATATTTTATCAAAACATTTGTTTTATAGATTTCATGTTTACATATCCAGAAACATGATTACTTTTCTCGTTGGCATGAACATTTCTTTCTCATTTAGAAAACAAAAGTTTTTATTTAGACGCCTCACAAGAAAGCAATTGAGAATATTTCAAAGAAGTTAAAGTAGTTGCTTCTACACTATCGTATAGACTGAAATGCAGGACGCAATCTATAGATTCAATGCAATCCCTATCAAGCTACCAACAGTATTCTTCACAGAACTAGAACAAATAATTTCACAATTTGTATGGAAATACAAAAAATCTCGAATAGCCAAAGCAATCTTGAGAAAGAAGAATGAAACTGGAGGAATCAACCTGCCTGACTTCAGGTTCTACTACAAAGCCACAGTCATCAAGACAGTATGGTACTGGCACAAAGACAGAAATATTCATCAATGGAACAAAACAGAAAGCCCAGAGATAAATCCACATACCTACGGACACCTTATCTTCGACAAAGGAGGCAAGAATATACAATGGAAAAAAGACAACCTCTTTAACAAGTGGTGCTGGGAAAACTGGTCAACCACTTGTAAAATAATGAAACTAGAACACTTTCTAACACCATACACAAAAATAAACTCAAAATGGATTAAAGATCTAAATGTAAGACCAGAAACTATAAAACTCCTAGAGGAGAACATAGGCAAAACACTCTCCGACATAAATCACAGCAGGATCCTCTATGACCCATCTCCCAGAATATTGGAAATAAAAGCAAAAATAAACAAATGGGACCTAATGAAACTTAAAAGCTTTTGCACAACAAAGGAAACTATAAACAAGGTGAAAAGACAGCCTTCAGAATGGGAGAAAATAATAGCAAATGAAGAAACAGACAAAGGATTAATCTCAAAAATATACAAGCAACTCTTGAAGCTCAATTCCAGAAAAATAAATGACCCAATCAAAAAATGGGCCAAAGATATAAACAGACATTTCTCCAAAGAAGACATACAGATGGCTAACAAACACATGAAAAGATGCTCAACATCACTCATTATCAGAGAAATGCAAATCAAAACCTCAATGAGGTACCATTACACGCCAGTCAGAATGGCTGCTATTCAAAAGTCTACAAGCAATAAATGCTGGAGAGGGTGTGGAGAAAAGGGAACCCTCTTACACCGTTGGTGGGAATGCAAGCTAGTACAGCCACTGTGGAGAACAGTGTGGAGATTCCTTAAAAAGAAAAAGAGACACAGAAATACAGAACAGACTTTTGAACTCTGTGGGAGAAGGTGAGGGTGGGATGTTTCAAAAGAACAGCATGTATACTATCTATGGTGAAACAGATCACCAGCCCAGGTGGGATGCATGAGACAAGTGCTCGGGCCTGGTGCACTGGGAAGACCCAGAGGAATCGGGTGGAGAGGGAGGTGGGAGGGGGGATCGGGATGGGGAATACGTGTAAATCTATGGCTGATTCATATCAATGTATGACAAAACCCACTGAAATGTTGTGAAGTAATTAGCCTCCAACTAATAAAAATAAATAAATAAATAAATAAATAAAACAAAAAAAAAAAAAAAAAAAAACTGGAAATAGAACTGCCATATGACCCAGCAATCCCACTTCTGGGCATACACACTGAGGAAACCAGATCTGAAAGAGACACGTGCACCCCAATGTTCATCGCAGCACTGTTTATAATAGCCAGGACATGGAAGCAACATAGATGCCCATCAGTGACGAATGGATAAGGAAGCTGTGGTACATACACACCATGGAATATTACTCAGCCATTAAAAAGAATTCATTTGAATCAGTTCTAATGAGATGGATGAAACTGGAGCCCATTATACAGAGTGAAGTAAGCCAGAAAGATAAAGACCAATACAGTATACTAATGCATATATATGGAATTTAAAAAGATGGTAACGATAACCCTATATGCAAAGCAGAAAAAGAGACACAGATGTACAGAACAGACTTTTAGACTCTGTGGGAGAAGGCGAGGGTGGGATGTTCTGAGAGAACAGCATTGAAACAAGTATACTATCAAGTAAAACAGATCACCAGCCCAGGTTGGATGCATGAGATGGGTGCTCAGGGCTGGTGCACTGGGAAGACCCAGAGGGATGGGATGGAGAGGGAGGCAGGAGGGGGGATCGGGATGGGAACACATGTAATTCCATGGCTGATTCATGTCAATGTATGGCAAAAACCACTACAATATTGTAAAGTAATTAGCTTCCAATGAATAAAAATAAATGGAGAAAAAAAGAGAAAAAAAAAAAAGACTCAAATGCAGGGATGTAGCAGTACTATTAGCAGAGTAATAACTCTGCTAACAGAGTTATGTTACGTAACCCAACTTATCTAGGTTTATGGTTTTAATTAACTAATATTGCTATTTTCAAAAGTAATAACAAATCAAAGTTGCCAAAATTGCTTGATGAGAAGGAAATACTTTATAAATCCTTTCTAGACATGGAACAATGGACTGGTTCCGAATTGGGAAAGGATTACATCAAGTTGTATATTGTCACCTTGCTTATTATATGCAGAATACATTATAACAAATGCCAAACTGGATGAAGCACAAGCTGGAATCAAGATTGCCTGGAGAAATATCAATAACCTCAGGTTTGCAGATGACACCACCATTATGACAGAAAGTGAAAAGGAACTAAAGAGCCTCTTGATGCAAGAGAAAGAGGAGAATGAAAAAGCTGGCTTAACTTTTAAACAAACTAAGATCATGGCATCTGGTCCATCAATTCATGGCAAATAGATGGGGAAACAATGGAAACAGTGACAGACTTTCTTTTCTTGGGCTCCAAAATCACTGCAGATGGTAACTGCAGCCATGAAATTAAAAGACACTTGCTCCTTGGAAAAAAAGCTATGACAAACCCAGGCAGTGTTATTAAAAAGTAGAGACATTACTTTGCCAACAAAGGGCTGCCTAGTCAAAGCTATGTTTTTTCCAATAGTCATGTATGGATGTTGAGAGTTACACCATAAAGAAAGCTGAGCACCAAAGAATTGATACTTTTGAACTGTGGTGTTGGAGAAGACTCTTGAGAGTCCCTTGGACTGCAAGGAGATCAAATCAGTCCTTCCTAAAGGAAATCAGTCCTGAATATTCATTGTAAGGACTGATGATGCTGAAGCTGAAACTCCAACATTTTGACCACCTGATGTGAAGAACTGACTCATTTGAAAAGACCCTGATGCTGGGAAAGATTGAGGGCAGGAGGAGAAGGGGACAACAGAGGATGAGATAGTTGGATGGCATCACTGACATGATGGACATGAATTTGAGCAGGCTCTGGGAGTTGGTGATGGACAGGGAAGCCTGGTGTGCTGCATTCCATCGGGTCACAAAAGTCAAACATGACTGAGGGACTGAACTGAACTTATGGGTTCATATTTTTGTGCCTGAAATTTCACTGAGCGAATGTTCATAAAAAAAAGTGCAGTCACTCAGTGTGTCCGACTCTGCAACCCCATGGACTGTAGCCTATGAGGTTCCTCCGTCTATGGAATCTTCCAGGCAAGAGTACTGGAGTGAGTTGCCATTGCTTTCTCCATTTTTCTTATCTTTGTGAAATATGGTTTAAAAAACATCCATAGGAAAATTTAAAATTTCATGAGGAATGATGGTTTAGGACCCTTTTTATATCTTCCAGAATGTTGTTCTTTAGACCGATTATTCAGTAAGTGTTCATGTTTGAAAATAATTATAAACCCTGAGAATTCATGTGCCTACAAAGAAAGAACTTTCTTGAACAAGTGTAGAACACAGTAGACTCCAAGGAGGAAGGTTGTTTGCAATGTAGTTTCTCTGAGTTCTGAAATAATTTTTTGCCCCTCAATTTTTTATTATATGTAGAGGTAAGTTCTGTCAATCACATTAACTCCTTCTTTTACTTTTAGTTTCATATTTTCTTAATGACTCAAATATATTTTAGTTGCCTAGGGTGACATTTATCTAATAAATGCTTTCTTCTGCCTTCCTGCATTGTTACCATTTTGTAAAACTGGAGTAAGAGGAAAAAGAATGCACACTCTGGAACAAGAAAAGAGCCTGGTTATCAGAAAGTATTAGAAAGTATGATAATGCAGAATTTGCTCATTCATTCAACTGTACCTGATACTTAAAATTATTATTCAAATACTGATTTTTTGCAAATGACAAGATCTGGCTTGGTTTAATTCTTAAAATTATTAGTTAGAAATCTGCTGTTTGTAGGCTGACACTGTCAAAGTCTGTTTATTGCTATTTTCAGGACACTCTCTGGTACAGTGGAATGTATTGGATGAATATCCAATTAGCCAAGAAAATCGATCCCTTTGTGCATGCTCAAATGTGTGTCCAACTCTTTGCAACCCCATGGACTTGTCACCCCCTGGACTCCCCTGTCCATGGAATTCTCCAGGCCAGAATACTGGAGTGAGTTCCCATTTCCTGCTCCAAGGAATATTCCTGACCCCGGGCTTGAAACTGTGTCTCTTGCATCTCCCGCATTGGCAAGTGGATTCTTTACCTTTGGTGCCACCTACAAAGCCCATAGATGCATTTGTACCTGCACACATAATCATCATAGTCATATTTTATCTTATGTATGATGTTATTTAAGCAAAGCAGAGAGCCTCTCCACCCAACACCCTCTTCTTCAAGCTTGAAAGAGCACCAAATCACTGTAAAAACGGGCTACTTTCATACAAGTGAGCTGATAAGTTCCTCAGATCCAAAGGCCATTTGTTGGGAGGTGGGATGGAGAACAGGAGGTCCTGCTCAAGACATGTACATTTTGATTGCTCCCTACTATTCTCTCATAGAACAGGTCTGTCCTCTCTTCCTGTCCACATCTTTGTACTTCTGAGAGAGAGTGTGTAGCTCAGTTACTAAGAACCAAGGTCTGGATTTAGAAAGGCCTGGGTTTCATTAATTCTCAGGTCCTGCTACTTACTAAATGCATTAGTTTGGATATGTTACTTAATTTTCTTAGCTTTAATGCCCTAATATGTAAAATGAGAACAATAATAGTACCTGCCTTACTGTATTATTGTGATTAGGCAATTAGTAAGGCACCAATCCTCAATATGCTAAAAATGTTTATTACTAATATTAAAATTTGTACAGCTCAGCATAAAATAATACAGAAATGAAATCTTTATTTGCCTTTTATATTCTCAATGGTAAATAAATATACATATATACTGGTGTATATATGTCTACATATGCACACATATACATATATGTATCCTTTTTAAAGTGGAGTTACTTTATTCTTTATCGTTTCTTCTAACAAGTGATAATTGCAGTGAAATTTAAATAATACAGAGAAAGTAATTTATATAATGTCTGTACAGAGACTAGAGATAGATGAGAAAATAGTTCTCATCATCACAGAGGAGATTGAGTGAGGCCTCTGGACTTCGTTTTCATTCTGTAGCAATCACTTCACAAATGAAAGGGGCCTCTGGGAACCTGCACTGTGAGAATTGGACAAATACACACCAAAGAGTGCAGAGGCTATTTTATTATAATAAAGTGTAAGTGCTATTTGAGTAAGGGACATTCTGCCAGACCCCATTTTCTCATGATGACATAATCTTTCACAGCATTGTTTGAGGATTATTGTTTTAAGTCTCCATGGAATACTCTGCCAAGTCTATGGCATGTGGATTAACAAGAAAACTCTGGATTAAAGAGCTCTCAAAGGATCATTTTGTAGGATCCTGGACAATATCAGAACTTTTAAAATATTGTCATCAAAGATTTCACTAGCTAAAATTCAAGGGACTTTCCCCCCCACCAAAGCTTTTGTGATGGATTGTTAATTTTTCTGTTTCTTATTCAGATATGAGTTTGCACCTCCCCCCTCCACCCCCATCCATTGCCTATTGAGAAATCTCCAGAGGTGGAGTGCAGAAACTATTCACAAAAAGGCTGGGGAGAGGACTTATTCCTTTAATCATGTACCACAAGTGGCTCCATAAATTGTAAAGAAAAGGCTAGTCTCCCTGCTTCTCCTCTGCTATCTCACAAAGAGCCTATGGTTTAGTAGAGGGAGAACTCAGTGTCATGAACATTTAATTTTTCAGTATGTGAAGATTTGCTGTAGAGGAGTGGTGGGATTTATGTTGAAGTGGGAAAATTCCTCAGATGAGAGTGAAACCACAGCAGTGTGTATATTGCACGTTCTGGATATTCAATGAATATTTATTGAATGGAAGTGAAGTGAAGTGAAAGTCGCTCAGTCGTGTCCAACTCTTTGTGACCCCATGAACTGTCCATGAAATTCTCTAGGCCAGAATACTGGAGTGAGTAGCCTTTCCCTTCTCTAGGGGATCTTCCCAACTCAGGGATCAAACCCAGGTCTCCCGCATTGCAGACGAATTCTTTATGAGCTGAGCCACAAGGGAAGCCCAAGAATACTGGAGTGGGTCGCCTATCCCTTATCCAGTGGATCTTCCCAACCCAGGAATTGAACCTGGGTCTCCTGCATTGCAGGCAGATTCTTTTTACCAACTGAGCTATCAGGAAAGCCCTATTTATTGAATATACTAATGAATAACAAATGATCTATAGATTCTTGCCTCAGCTTTTCTCTTGAGTCCTAGGTTCCTTATCTGTATGGAGTTTAGACCAGGTCAGAGATATACACAGTTTTTTGTTTTGTTTTGTGTGAGAAGATTCTCTGCTCCTATCCCACATGTTGACAGATGAAAGAACGATGATTGGTCAAGCCACTAGCCCCCCACCAGGATGTATTCAAATCTGGCACCAAATACTCAATCTTTATAATACAGTGGTATTCCTCTGTATTCAGACAGGAGCCTAGCCAGTTGTTAGAAAGACAATGACTGTCAGGAAGAAGGAAGAAAGGAAAGAGAGAGCTTGATTTTTTCTCCCCAGGGAAAATATCTTTGAGGAGCCAGGCAATGTGTAGGGCCTTAGTCCAGAGTGTTGTGACTCTGCAAAGGACTGAAGTCCCAGTGGGAAGCTGAGGCACAAGGCCAGACCATGTGGACCAGGCCCAGAATACAGAGGAAAGGAGAGGATTACCATTTGGTCAGGCCCCAGGTACCCAGAACTCACACCAGGCATACCAGATTCTGAATTTATGGCTAAACAAGCTATTTTCGGACCCCTCCTGCTAGTAAAGCCAGGATTCCTCACAAAATGCCTGCTTTGGTTCAGGAAGTAGGTGGGATTTTCTGCAGGTGGAAAAGCACAGCTAAAAGGGAGAGGGAAAATGGCTTTGACAGACTCGGAACAGCATCCTTTCTATGGTGCTGATTTGAAGTGCTCTTTTAGCAAAGTCCATCTGAGAGCAGTTGCATGGCCAGAGAGTTGGCAGGGAAATGAAACAGTATTTTCTTTAGCCTGGATAACAGCACAGGCCATATTGAGACTTGCAAAATCACCTGCCAGGGTTTATGTCAATGTGTCCCCCTCCTTAAAAAAGCAAAGGAGAAAAAAAAAAATGTAGAATGCAGGGTTTTGTGTGTGTGTGTTTTAATAGTATTTCTGATCCAAGATATGTCCACAGTGTTTGGAAGGATGACCAAGTGGCAGACTGTTACAGAAAATCATGTATTAGTTTAGTAGAGTCTGAAATATAGCTCGATTCAGTTGGATAAGGTACAACAAATTAATAAACGTGTAGGAGTAAAATTAAATGTTAAATCTTAACATTGACTTCTATCGTTGTACAATAGTGTGACTTTAACTCTCAACCACAATAAAGAGCCCACAATTCAGATGCAGCTGGGAAGATTTTTCCATTGTGTAAGGACAGCTGAGGTGCAAGACTAGTCATCTTTTGGTTTAGCTCATATCTTAGGCATCTATATCCCAGGGCCTTGGGTTACGTGTGGCTGATGAGGACACCCCCAGTACGGCCCTTGGGGACCTTTCTCAAGCTGGGATGCTACTTTAATGGAGCCAGTGAATATAGATATGAGGATGTCCTCAAGTTTTGTTATGTATTTGATTCCCAACTATGGCTTGAAGATGTGCCTAGTAGGGGAAACCTCAGATACTCAGGCTACCTTTGGGAGGGAAAGGGTTAAGGCCAGAGGGAGATAGGGATCCTTTTAGTCTTTTTTGTCTTTTGTAGTGCCCTCTAAGGTATTGGGACATAGGTGGCATGAGGCTAGAAGTGTAGACACCTGAGTCCAGAATGGGGCTAATCAGGTACCCCTATATTCTTCCTCTCTGTATCAGTCAGCTCATGCTGACAAGGTACTACCAACTGGGTGGTTTCAACAATGTGTATTTATTTTCTCACAATTCTGGAGGCTGGAAGTCCGAGATAAAGGTGCTGGCAGATTCAGTTCCTGGTGAGAGGTCTTTTCCTGGCTTGCAGACAGCTGTCTTCTCGCTGTGTCCTTATGTGACTTTTCCAACCTGTGCATATGGAGAAGGAGATCTGGTGTCTCTTCTGCTCATAAGGACACCAGCCCCTCCAATTACCTCTTAAAGGCCCTATCTTCAAATACAGTCATGTTGGGTGTTAGAGCTTCTACATACTTCTTTGGAGGGACACAGTTTAGTCTGTAACACTCTCTAAATGATAGATACTGTTTTTGCAGAGGTGAGAGATGACATCTGAGGAAAACTATAACTGAATTCCAAAGAAGTAAGTCCACAAATGGTATTTGGGGGCAAAATATAATAATGACTTATGTGTATGTTTATATCTTTCTCAAAGCTCTATTGTATAGGTCTTTAAAATTTTATTTTTATGACAACCATGTAAGGTAAATTGGACAAAAAATACTGTCCCTGCTTGCCAGACAAGAAACCTTTGGGGATGATAGGGAGGGTATAAAGTGACTTGCCTAAGTAGGTCTGAGAGCTCACAGGAGCTGGGGTCTTCATACAGACCCTGCCATATACATTCCATGGCCTTGTCTTCAATACTTGTCTTTCCTTTGCAAGCTACCAACAAAACATTTGTCAGATATCCCACAATGATGCAACAGGACAAATATCTATATAAGTCCCAGAGACCAGCAGCTATTTAAAATAAGTGATTCAACCCAAAAGGCTGAAGTTCTGTAAGTTATTTCATTCTTGGTATAATTTAATTCTCAACATATTTTCTGGGCACAATTCCTCAAGTAAATGGAAGAAATATACCCCTGGAGGAAGATAAAAACTTTAATGTGAGATCTATTGTATTTTTTTTTACAATAAAAATGAGCAAGGTTCAGTCAGAAAGAGAAAAAAAATGAGTAGCTGGGGTGAGGTGGGAAGGTTGTGGTTTTTGCCTTTTTTCTTTGACCACATGGCTTTCAGGATCTTAGTTCCCCTCCAGCAGAAAGTGAAAGGTGTCCAGTGGTTAGGGGTCTGCAATTTCATTGCTAAAGGTCCAACTTTGATCCCTGGTCAGGGAACTAAGATTCCACAAGCCACATGGTAAGAAAAAAAAGAAAAAGCTGACTTAAAACTCAATATTAAAATGAAGATCATGTCATCCACTCCCATCACTTCATGGCAAATAGGGGAGAAGGTGGAAGCAGTGGCAGATTTCTTCTTCTTGGGCCCTAAAATCACTGGAGATGGTGACTGCAGCCATAAAGTTAGAAGATGATTACTTCTTGGCAGGAAAGCTTTGATAAACCTAGACAGTGCTGTCAAAAGCAAAGACATCATTTTGCTGACAAAGGCCCATTTAGTCAAGGCTATGGTCTTTCCAGTAGTCATGTACAGATGTGAGAGCTGGACCATAAAGAAGGCAGAATGCCAAAGAATTGATGCTTTCGAACTGTGGTGCTGGAGAAGATTCTTGAGAGTCCCTTGGACTGTGAGGAGATCAAACCAGTCAATTCTAAAGGAAATCAACCCTAAATACTCATTGGAAGGACTGATGCTGAAGCTGAAGCTCCAATACTTTGGTCACCTGATGAAAAAAAGCCTCCTCATTGGAAAAGACCCTGATACTGAGAGAGATTGAAGGCAGGAGGTGAAAGGGGCAACAGAAGATGAGATGGTTGGATGGCATCACCGAGTCAATCGACATGAACTTGGCCAACTCCAGGAGATAGTGAAGGACAGAGAAGCCTGGCATGCTGTACTCCATGGGCTTGCAAAGTGTTGGATACAACTGAGCAACTGAACAACAACAAACCACAGAACTTCCAGGGAATTCCCAGGAAGGTAACATATATGGAGTTTTTAGATGATTGCTATCCCATCAGGACTGATGCCAATAGGATATGGTTGGGGATATTCCTGAGGAGAAGGTGCAGCCTCATCTCTCAGAGATTCAGCAGCCTCTCTGTATCTCCCATGTAGATGTATGAGAGATGCGTCTGTGGGAACAGCTGCTTTCAGAGTTTTTTCCTAAGCTCAGATCAATATCATTGGTCTATCCGTCTTCCTTTCCTCCTGTTTCCTTCCTTGATCATCGAGTAGTACTTGGAGATGAGGGTATGGGCTCTGGAAAACAGAAAATGAGAAAGATAAACCAGTGGTTCTCTGGATACTTATGAGAAGGGGTTTCTTCTTGTTTTCAGATCCGATGTCACAGCCCTACACATTATGCCCTGTAAGAATGGGTTGGACTTTGCAATAGATTCCTATTCCCTTTCCTTACCTTTTAGAGAGTGATAGGGAAGGTAAAAAATGACTTGCCTAAGTAAATCTAAGAGCTCAAACTTACTTTTGTTTCTGCTTTTTTCTTTTGTTTCTGTTTGCTTTCTTTCTATTCCTTTACTGTTAATAAGAACACTTGGCAAATCACCAGTTTAGGAATGATTTACCAACCCACACACATGGGGTACCTGAAACACTCTCACAAGATTGCTTTGGCTCTGCAGGCTGACAAGTATGTGTTCAGCTCTGTGTCACATGGATACATTATCTATGGATTTGTCCTAGGTGGAGAGATTCATGGAAAGGAAAGTTGACATGTACTGTTTCATAGTTGTGATCTGCAGATAATAGCTTTCACCATACCTACAACATCCTTGGCAATTACTGTTCACGTAAATTGCTACTCTACCTATAGGTCTGCTCAGAAGTGGTCCACCTGTATTATATAGTTAGTTAAGTGCAATCTATAATGAAATGTGAGGAAAAAGAGCTGAGTGAAGAATAGAAGCAGCTTTTTACTGAGCATGTGTTACAGGCTGGGCTTCCCTGGTGGTTCAGACCGTAAAGAATCTGCCTGCAATGTGAGAGACCTAGGTTTGATCCTTGGGTTGGGAAGATCCCCTGGAGAAGGGAATGGCCACCCACTCCACTATTCTTGCTTGGAAAGAGTCTGACAAGAGTCAGACACGACTGAGCAGCTAACATTTTCACTTTCTCTTTTCTGTTATAGGCCAGGACCCTGGCTATCTGTTGTGTATCTGCTACCTCAGTTCACACTCACATTCATTCTGTCAGGTCATTATTATCCCCATCTCACCAAAGACAAAACTGAAACTAAGATGAACCAAATTGGTGTTCAAGACTACCCAGTGGCAGAGCTAGGATTGGAACCAAGGGTTTCTGAACACCAAAGCCTATTATTTTGACCAGATGCTATACTTCTGCCCCCAGAAGCACTTCATCACCTTCCTAGCGTGGCATTCACTCTACTGGACTGTGGTCATTCCACCAGCAGGATCTTAACCTTCCAATAGCACCGGTCAGATTGTTTGTTCACACTGATTCCACCGACTACCTCTGAAATACTTGTAATCTGTGTTCACCATCTCTATAATGCAAACAAAGTAATTAAATTGTAAGAGGCTTTGAAAAGCAAATTGTGATTAAAATTTCAGACATCCATGTAGTACAGTGGTGCCCTGTCATTCTTATTCCAGAGCATGTGATCAGTGGGAGATGACTGTCCTGGAATTGTAGATAAACTGCTTCAGAGAGCAGAATTGAAGCTCATTACCAACTCTGAGAAAACTCCTGTTCATTACCAGCAAGATTACAGATTGATTCTATCTGTCCTACAACCTACGTTTTTTTAACATTTTAAAATAACGTGTTACACAAATACATAACAATATCGATGGATTACAAAAAAGAGGGATGAAAATTAACTACAATCCTGATACATTTTAAAAAATCTATTTTCATTTTTCTCTATTCTCTTCCAGTCCTGGTCCATGTATGTAATTTTTACAATGTGAAAACCTATCGGAGATATAATTTTGTCTTTTACTCATTTTTTTTCAGTAAACATTGGAGCAAAAGCTTTCTCCATGTTGTTTCAGCTGCTGTAGCCATGCAATAGCAGTGCCCTCTTCCAGCTGAGACCATGCTGTAGGCAGGATCCAAGCCCTAGGAGGGCAAAATAAATGACTTTTGGGAGGAGCACTTGCTTCTTTCGTTTCCCATTATGTTTTGATGTATCCATGTTGAGAAGTGTGGCAAGAGTTCATTCATTTTAACTGCTGTGAAATGGTTCATAATATGAATATACCACAGTGTACCCACATTCAGGGAAGAATCTAAGCAGATGGGTAGGGACTGGTGGGGACAGGTCTGCCAGGGAAATGATTCAGTACTCACCACCTGGATTAAAAATCAACTTCTGGAGTCCGAAAGCTTTGTACCAGGGTGTTGCTATAGAGTTGAGGAGGGAAACAAAAGGAGGACCCAGTAAGCTGTCCAGATTGGAAGCCAAAGATGGATGTTGAGAGGAAAGGTGGTATTTTATCCCAGTTAGAGCTGGGAAAAAATTAATGCAGTTATTCCTTAGCCTTGAGATCCAGGCAAGTCATTACAAGCTGGGTTAGTGATACATTATTGGTGTTAGTTATATTTGAGTTCCCTAAGCTCACTATACTCTTGTTTCTTATTTAAATGTTTTTATCTTAAAATCTAAAAACATTCAAAACTATAAAGAATAGCCAAATAAAACCCATGTACTACTCACTACTTAGCCCCATCAAATTTTTAAATTTTGCTTTATTTGCTTGAGATATTTTTAAGCACTAATACATTACAGATATATTTGAATCCACTTGTGTGTTCCTCCCTAGACCCATTTACCTCCCTCCTATCCAGTAATAATTTATCTTTAGAAGTTCCTATCCTCTCCATCCATATTTTAGAACATGGTATATATGCATGTAAATAATATATTGCTTACAGATTTCACAATATATACAAACAGTATCATGCTGTTTTTGTCCTTCTGCAACTTCTTTTGCTGTACTTTGATATTTAATCTTGTAACTATGAGTCATTAATTTTAACTTCTGTGTAATACTCTACTGTATAAATATATCCTAGTCTATTCATTTTTCCTTTGGACAGTCAGGTTGTCCTTAAGGTTTTCTATTCACAGTGATATTACAATTAATATTGTTGTGTATATCTCCTTTTGAATATGTATGACCTAGCACTGCTGGGTTGAAGCTCTTCAGACTATATTCGTTTACATCGTGGCATTAGCAAACTTTTCAGTCTTTGCTGATATGATGATGTGAAGTGATATTTCCTTTTATCAGCATTTCCCTGTTTACTAATAAGGTTGAGCATCTTTTCATAAGTTTATAATTAATTCTGATTTCTTCTTCTGTGAAGGACCTATTTATATCCTTTTTCTTCCTTTTCATTAGGTTGTTTGATATTTTAATAATTATTAATAGAAGTTCTTAAATCTGAATAATTATCTTTATCAGTTATCTCCTTTGGGTCTGTTCCTTGTTTTTTAAACTTATAGAGAGACTTTGAACAGAAGTTCTGATGTCATCAACTTTAGTAGGCTTTTATTTTTAGTTTTTTATTATGCTTGTGTTTTAATGAATTCAGGAATTTTTTTTCTAACCTGAAATCAGAAATAAAAATTGCTTTATTTTAAAATTTTAACATGTTAGTTTTCACATTTAGATATTTAATCTATCTGGAACTCAGTTTTACATCAAGTGTGAAATAGGCATCTGATAGTATTTTATTTTTAATGTAGATAGTCAATTTCACGTTATTTATTACTCTCCAATCTGTGATACCTCCTCTATCTTGTATTAGGTCCCCCTGTGTCAGAGCTCTTTGTTCAATTGGTCCACTATCTATTCATGTTCCAAGACCACATTGCCTTCATTGTTGTTCAGTTGCTACGTAGGGTCTGACTCTTTTGTAACCCCAAGGACTGTAGTCCCCTAGGCTTCTCTATCCATGGGATTTCCAAGGCATGAATACTGGAGTGGGTTGCCATTTCCTTCTCCAGGGAATCTTCTCGACCCAGGGATTGAACCTGTGTCCCGTGCATTGGTAGGTAGGTTCTTTACCACTGAGCCACCAGGTGGCCTGATTGTCTTCATTATAGAGTCTTAATAAGGCTTAATATAGGGCACAAAAAGTCTCGCCAACCTTGTTTCTCAAAATTATCTTAGCCTTTTCTGTTCATCCTTGATCCTTTGTTCTTCCATATTAGTTACGGTGACATGATTATAAAGCAAGCCTCTTTCTAGTTCTCATACCTCCTACTTCTTTGCTTTGTCTTACTGAATCACTGAATTGCCTAGGACCTCCTATGTGATACTGAATAAAATAATCAGTAGTGAAAACCCTCATGTTGGGGCTGCATCTAGAGTTTTAATATTAAGTAGAGTATTTGGTGTAGTTTTTGGTAAATATTTCTTAAAGAAATTATTTTCTACTTGTAGCTCTCTTTGAGTTTTTTTTTTTTTAATCAAGCATGGATGTTGAATTGTAGTGAATGCCATTTATTCTTTTATTATGATAGTTATATGAACAGTTCCTTTTAAGATCTTTTATTATATTTCTGAAGTTGTATTGCGTTTTGGTAATTAGGAAGAATCTGTGGTTGGTAAGGTAGTATTTAATATACTACATTCTTTTGCTAATAATTAATTAAATTTTTGTTTATAATTGAGATTGGTCTGTATGTTTTTTGGTTTGTTAAATATTGTTTTTTTTTAATTTAATTTAATTTTGGGGACATTGAATTATCTGGTTTTGGTGTAAAGTTATACTAGGGCCATAAAACAAAACAGATGGATAACTTTCCCTAATTTTCTATGTCTAACACAATTTTATAAGATTGAGATTTTCTGTTGAAGGAAGATTTAGTAAGGCATTTACTAAAAACTTATAGAAGAAATTTTTAGGAAATGAATGTATTATCACTTGCTACAGAAATGGTTTGGAGTAAAATTTTTGATTACTGATTTCAATCTTAATAATGATAATTTATTTCTAGAATTTTGTTTTTTCTTGAGTGATTTTTTTATATTATTTCTAGAAAGCAGTTTTGGAAAATTGTAGAAAATTCATCTTGGCTTTCAATTTTGTTGGAATCAAAGTGTTTAGAGTGGTCTTTTTTGATCATCTATGTTGTAGCTATAGCTGTTTCTCTTTTTTCAGTCCTAGTATTCTTTACTTATGATTTTTCTTTGCTTCTTGATCACTTGCTAAAACTTCCCTCAGCTGTATTGGAAATGTTTCAATGTCACATAGAGTTATTTGCTGCTTTGCTATGAGTACTATGGGTTAAACTAGTAGATAATGTATATTTAAAAAGCAATTATGGAATCCAATTAATGAGCTTCTGATATGCTGATGCTTAATATGAATCACCAGAAGGAGAGTTTTGTGTGTAATATTTCTCAAATGTTTTTGATAATGGAAAACTTTGCTTTTAGGTCCATAGTATATAGTTGGCATTCCATGGAAACTTTGGGAAATTTTATCTTGTCTAAATTGCCTTGTAAATAAAGAAATTCATCATCATAGAATCAAAGAAATTACATGGTTTGATTGGGGCCCTCATAATATATTACTCCTTTGCTGAAGCACTGGATACTCACAAAAGCAGATGTGAATCAGTGCAACTTTCAAATTTAAGAAACTGATCATGAACTGGTATAGCTCTTTGTATTGTTTTCTAAAATATTGGGAAAATCATTGTTTAAATTTAAATTTTTCAGAAAACTGGATTGCATTAATTTGGATGATAGGACATTTATCATTTAAAATAGCCTAGGAATGACAACATTATCTCCACTTGTTACTTACAAGAAGAGATTCCTAATAATTGGTAAGGTGAGGGCAGCCTCCCAGTTGTCTTATCGCTTATCGCACAGCCCGTCTTTCTTAACCACTGTGAGTCACCATTTCTAATAGTGAAGTATCATATCACTCTGGTGTGTTGAAACCAAGAAATATCGCAGGTTATAGTTTTTTATTAAGCGAGGATAATAGACAAAAGAGAAATGCAATAATAATAATGAAAGGCTCACAGTACTGAGTCAGAAAACAGTTAGCTGTACATAATTTTATGTATTAAATTAACATTGAAAAACTCAAAATCTACCTGTCATTAATAAAATATGTGCAAGGATCCCCCAAATAAATGACTTGCTAAAACACTTGTTTATCATCTATTTAGAGACATAGTGTAGAAAGATGTCCAATGAGAAAGTCTGTTATAATGAGCAAAAATATGGCAGTATTTTCATAAAATGCAATATTCCTCTTTTCTTTCTGTAGAGAATTTGTGTAGCAGTGGTGTCCAGTGTTACAGCTTTCTTTAATCCTATTTCAGGATCTACCAGTTTCAATATTTACATCAAAAATTTTCATATCAAATAAGTATCATTACCCACCATAGTAGATTTTGTACATTTGTATATGAGAACTTTGAAAGAACATCAAAATTATTCTTCTCTTTGAAAACATAATTCTAGCACTTCCAGGATAGCCTTCATAATGTGGGTAATATAGCAAATATTAGCAAAATAGGAGACAGGAAGAAACAGTTATTACCACAAGTAACATATTTCAGTTAAAACTTTGAGATGTTCTTGGAATAGAGCCTTTACTCTTCTCACCTTTGGACCTAGTCCAGCATTCAGAAGGCAACAGCTATAGAAGCAAAATCACTTATAAATCAGTAGATGTGCTCTACTTAATATTTTGATATCAAAAATTATCATTTCTAAACAAAATTGGCATCCATAATCTGATAAATATAAATGAACTCAAGAGCCCATACAGAAAATATTTGAAACTTGAAACTGACTTGAAAAAGCGAGTGCCTTTAAATACTCTGGTTAGAGTATGGTTTTGTTACTGAGTTCTAGTCCTTTTGTTCTTTTAGTTCTGAACTTTTAACCTACTCACTATCCTTTATTTAAATGGTGAGCACTTTAGTGAAGTGTCTTGCTTTTAATAGCCTATAAAGTACTATGCAAACTTACATAAGGAAATGTATATATGTAAAGCTGAGGGCTAAGCTGGGGGCAGTTTTGCAATATGTTCTAAGTGCCTTATCCCATCCTGTGACTTTTTAATGGGAACAGTCTTGTTCAGGGACATTTCTAAATAAATACCAAATGAACTTGGAAAAAAGTTAAACATAAATAGTTACTGGACAGCATTATGTTAACAACATGGACACTGTAAAGATCCATCTGTTCCAGAGTGATAAGAGTTGAAATAACAACATAGAAAAGCAGGGCAGGATACTATCTGGAGTTAATGGTTTTTTTCATAGTTGTTCTTCTTTCTTTTAATTGAATTATGGAAAGTAAGAAGAATGAGGGTAAAATTTTCCATCATCTAGAAATAAGTTAAAATTTTATTTATAAAAATTAACTTCATTTTTTAAGAGAAATAAAACATTTCCAAAACAATGAAAAACCATTCTAACTCCCTCTTCTCAAACCTTCTAGTCAGCATTGTTTTTCTCTTGCCCTTTTTGGCTTCTTCTACTAAAAGCTAGAGGTTGGGAATGGAGTCTGGGCAAGAGCTTTCCCCGATGGATGAATACAGAAAGATATCCTTGTAAGAGTAGAGTTAGAGAAGGGCTTGAGAGAAGAGGTGCAGGTATAGAATTTGGAGATACTGAAAGGGTAACAAGTCTTTTTACAAATGAAGCAGGTTTTCTTTTGCTTTCTTTTATGCTTGCCTATTTTAATGTGTTATCATTCCCTAAGGCTCTAAGCCATGCATATACTTCTTTAAATAAATCTCACAAGATAAAAGCCAAGTGCATCAAAATCACCAAGCATTGATGCCTGTCTGTAAAATATAATCACATGCTAATCATGGAGTATAGATTTGCTTTCTTCCCCAAGGCAAGATGCTCCTTGGCACCTGTGGAGGTGAGTCTCAGAATGAATGATCTGTTTTTGACAGTCTTTTTTATACATGAAAGCTCATTGACAAGTCACCTTGGCACCCAGTTCAACAATCCCAACTGGTATTTGTGTTGCCTGTGAAACTGTACATTCGGAAAACCAAAAGGTGCTTCCCCTACCACACCCAAGTTTGTTGCTACCCTGAAAAGTCTAACTCTGCTGTGCATTGTAGTATCACTGTCTACTACTCTGGGAATTTTATCACTGTATGCTATATATGGGAATTCCTTATGGGCATTTTAATTAAAATTAAAAATTAATTAAAATTTAAAATTTGGCTCCTCAGTCACACTAGTTACATTTCAAGTGCTCAATAGTTCAATCTGACCAGTGACTACCACACTATAGAGCACAGATGTGAAATAGTTGCATCACTGCAGGAAATTCACCTGGACGGCGCTGGGGCGGGATGCAGTGTCTGCTGACATTATTCTCCACGTGATTGAGTAATAGTGCTCTGCAGAAAGAGTTCTCCTTAAAGATGGGACGGTCAGGGTGATCATGATCCTTCTAGACTTCGGGGCCTTATGTGGGTGAGATCAAGAAAAATACTAGTTCTTTGCTGCTAAACATATCTGATACTCTTGCACATAATCTGTCACTTACCTGAGATAAGAACATACGAAATGCTCAACAAGTGTTAGAGCCTGTGTCTGCAGGGCCCATTTAGGAGCTTGAATGCATACCACTTATGTGAACATGGAGAATTAATAGAATGGAGATTAATTAATTAACTTGGTGAGTAATGGAGATTGATTAATTAATTAATAGAGATTAATTAATCAACATGGAGAATGGAGAGAACGGAACATAGAGAATTAATTAAGTAAAAAACTAAGATTAAAAAATCTTAATAAGGTATAGCTTTGTTAACCAAGTAACTAAGGTATCATGGAAATAGAAACTCCAGGAAGTAGTTTCTATCACCAGAATTGAGAGGACAGTGGTAGAGATTGAAATTCTAAATCTTAGAAACTTAGAAGAAGAGAATTTGGTGGAAGAAAGATGGAAAGCAGATTAGAGAGGACCAGAATGGAGAGAGAAAAAGCAAATAAGGTCTGAGAAACATGGAAGGAGGATGAAGGTTAAGTAGGCTAAAACAACTAAAAGACTTTTTAAAAATATGGACATGTAATATTTAATTTTAAATGGTTATAGTTCTGGATGTAAATTCTCATACTATTGGTAAGTTCATTGTTAATGAGTCTTTGCAGATAGCGATTTGTTTTTGTGAAGATTAAAGAGATGAGTCTGTTTGCATATGTGGATTAATAACAAGGACTTTTTGGCCCCTCAATCCTTGATTTGTACTTAATTTGGGGAGTATATTTTGGAAAAAAGATGACACATGAGGCAAGAATGATGGAAAAGCCTGGTGAGATGGTGGGAAAATCTGTGTAGCTTATTTATAGGACAGGAGTAGGAACCTTTTGAAAAGAAGTCAATACAAGAACCAGTGTCAGTTTAATCCAAATATCTGTCCTCTCCTTGTCAGGGCCACATGTGGGATGTGTGTGGTGTGTGTATGTGCACGCGCATGTGTACAAGCAAAGTACCATTTTTAGTTAAAATAATATAGCTATCATTTACCAATTACTTAATACTCTATTTAATCTCAACTCAAACTCAATTACATGTATGTATGATATATGGGCTTCCCTGGTAGCTCAGCTGGTAAAGAATCTCTTGCAATGCAGGAGACCCCAGTTCGATACCTGAGTCTGAAAGTTCCCCTAGAGAAGGGACAGACTACCCACTCCAGTATCCTTGGGCATCCATGGTGCCTCAAATGGTAAAGAATCTGCCTGTAATGTGGGAGACCTGGGTTCAATCCCTGGCTGAGATCTTCTGGAGGAGAGCATGACAACCCACTCCATTATTCTTGCCTGGAGAGTTCCCATGGACAGAGGAGCCTGGCAAGCTATAGTCCATGGGGTTGCAAAGAGTCAGACACAGCTAGTGACTAAGTACAGCACAGCAAATGTATAATATATAAAATAAAATATATATCTCCAAGATTACCCACTTAAGATATAAATTTGAACCAACCCAAGTGTGTGTGATTCCAAAGAGACCCTGCATTACAGGACCTGCATGATGCTGTCTCTTGGATTTGCACTTGCAAGTGGGAATCAAAGTTAGTAAACGGTGTGCCATAGACAGTAACATGGTCCCATTTTCAACCCCAGTGCGTGTGACCTCTTATATCTAATTAGCTTTACCAACCCTTTCCCCATACCCATTAGAGGAAAAAAAAAAAATCTTTAATGATAAAAACATCACTTGCTTTGCTTAAAAATAGCAACAGTCACACACACAAAAATTAAACAAATCTTTCCATAGTCTACTGACTGCTGTCATGTCGGCCTGACCCCCATCACCTTTCTTCCCTGAGCATCCCAAGTGATTTGATGCTATGTTCTTGCAAACTGCACTTTGCTATGTCTTTGGAACAGTTCTGCCCTCCTACGTGGAGGTTTTTCCTCTTCCAGCTGACCATATGGTGGCTGTTTGGCTAGCCTGCTGCTGTCTGTCCTCTGCACGTGGCCATTAAAGCAGTGCTTTTGCAAAGGTACAGCATGGAGGTCTTTTTTATACTTCTCTTCCCAGTTAGCATTTGGTTAAATACCGTACTAGATTTTATATATATATATGTGTGTGTGTGTGTGTGTGTTTGTGTATATGTGTATATGTATATATACACAAATATACTTAGTATGTATGTATATTATATATACAGTATGTATAGTTTGGGATATATTATATATTATGTATCTTTATTTATTATATAGTCAGTGAGAGAATGTTGGCTCATTTAAGAGGATTTTTATAAATAAGGGTCCTACTTGTACCTGAAATAAATAAAATCCCTCCCCACTCCCTGTTCTTTAATTCTGTTTGGCAAAAGTAATTCTGAAATGGAGAGAGACAAAACAATGATGCATAATTTTCAATAAGTACAGAGTTCTGAGGCTCACAATAAGCATTGCCATAATTCATTATCTCTTATTCAGCAAGCATTCATTAGACATCTACTGTAATAATAATAAATTATTTATTGCATTTCTACTGTGTGACACATGCTTTGCATTTTCCAGTCTTCAAAACAACTCTGTAGAGAAGGTAGCATTATCCCTGTTTTACAGATTGAGAAGCTGAGGCTTAAATAATTTACATAAGTTAGTTAATTCAGTACAGCTAGCAAGGACCTGGGACAAGATTTGAACTGCTGTCTGATTGATTCTAGATATAATTTTATTTCTGCTCTGCCTGGCAGCTTTTCTTTGTGCCTACCACTAGGCAAGGCAGATCATAGATGAAGATGCATAGCCTGGTAGGGAAGGTAGACCACTGGAACTTCCACTGTTACATATTCTTGTTTATTAATTTAGTTTCTTTATACATAGAGCTTCAGAAAGTCAGCAGGAAAAGACACCCTTGAAGATCTCCTGGAGAAGGGAAGAGCAACCCACTCTAGTATTCTTGCCTGGAGAGTTCCATGGACAAAGGAGCCTGGCGGGCTGTAATCCAGGGGGTTGCAGAGATTCAGACATGGCTGAGTGACTAATGTGCCTTTGCCACCTTCCCTGTCTGGAGGGGCGACCCAAACAAACTACCAGAAGTGGTGCGTTGGAAACACCAAAGGAGATCAATTTCTTTTCTACTCTAAATCCTTAAGTTTTTATTTTTAAATGGAATCCTGCCCGCTGGGGATTTGCCAAACACAATCTGTAGCACAGAAGTTAAGCTAATGAGAGTCTGAAAGAACATAATAGACCCACTCAACAGGGCATTTTAGATCGAGGCCTGTCTTCTCATGGCCAGTGTCAGAAGTGAGGACTGTTTGAGAGATGCAGCGTAATCAGACCTAAGCCTGGAGATAGAAAAGCAGTAACACCCATTCTATACACACAGTATATGATTCTAATTCATGGTCAGAACTTTACAAGATCCCATCCTTTGGGAGGTTGGAAGCAAGTGCATGGATTAAAACTAACAAATATGTTCTTTGCTTCACCACAGTAGTTGTGAATCATCCCTTCCCTGATGATTTCACTTGAGAAGCTGTATTCTGAGTTAAAGAAAAGTTCTAAGTGACTGATGCCAGCCACCTTTGGACACACTTTTTCTTGAGGATACTTTCTGGTATTGACCTGCCAATAACTCGCTGGGTGACCCTGAATAAGTCATTTCCTTTTTATGTACCTCTCTGTATAATAGGAAAAAATCATTCCTGCTCTTTGAATATTAATTATATACATTCTAGAATTTTTAAAACTAGTTTTTAAAATTAAATTTGTATTTACAGTGTTCTGAGCACTGTGTAGGCATATTGCTCACATACTTTCTGTGACTCTCCACAAAGTCTCTGTGAGGGTATTACTGCCACTGTCTTCATTTTATAGATGTAGAAATCGAGGCTTAGAATAATTAGGTAACTTGCCACAACCCACCCTGGTTGTAAGTGGTTGGGTCAGGACCACTTTATCTACATTCGAAGCTCATGTTCAAATTATGAATTACCAAGATTCTGTGGGTAACAATATAAGCCTCTCATTAGATTGCAAACTCTTCGGGTTTGTATCTCCTGAAGCATCTCACAGAATATTGGCACCTAGTAGGAATTCAGCAAGTTTTATAAATCATAAATATGAATGAAAGAACAGATAAGAATGTAAGTTATTGTTACTGTTATCATTATTAATATCTGTTTATTAACAGTATAATAGGAAAGGCCACATTCCCTAGCAACTGTGGTGAATTATATATCATGATATATAGACCTGGAGAATATTAGTTAACTATGTCACATTATTTTTCCAAAAATGAAGAGAAACAGCACAGTTGGAGTCTACACGGAAAGATAATAGCAATGTCACACTCCAAGAAGATTTTATATGATTTGCAACAGAGCAGTCCCAATATAGCTTAATGTTTTAAAACTTGATCAGTCAGATTTAATTAAAATAATGAACTCTGTACTCCCATGCCATAAATGATAATTCTTCAGTTTAATACTTTAGTACATTTTACAGAATGTGAATTAGTGATATAAGAGGCTCACATACTTGTTGTTATGTCTAAATTAGTTGTGAACTTTGTCCCATGACACTTAATTTTGGGAATTATTTATAAACTAAATTTCAAATGCAGTTTAAAGAAAAAAAAATACCCAGTGTTTAGGGCAATTAATGGAAGTATTAAGTTAAGGGAAGGGCACATGTGTGTGTATATGTGTACTTGTGTGTATTTCTACATATATAAAAGAAATCATATTTCATATGTTTTTAAAATCATGAATCTGTTACCTGGATCTATTCTATGTAGTTCAGAGGCATGGGGTAGTAAGGAGACAGAAAAGCATAACTTCCATATTTAAGGTATTAGCAAAAATGTGTCTTGAAGGAGTAAGTAAGCCATCTGTGCACCTGAGGATTCCTGAGTCCACATGTGCACCTTCCAAACATGTATCTGCCTGTTAGTCACTGTGTCTAAAAAACCTGAGTAACCAGTGTTCAAGTGGGGATGTTTTGCATAATAAAAGTTAAAATAAAGGCTGTGTCGAATATGTAGAATTCATTTTGGGAATTCTGAGGCACATCTTCAAAACAAGCAGTCACCTTCTACAGGTGGCTAAGTCTAATCTGGCCCGTGAGTAATAAGACATCATGCAAAGTTCCAAGAGCACAGATGCCGAGGAAGCTGATTTTCACATGAACAACTCTGTATGGTGGGTTCCAGAGCAAGTAGAAGAAAAGGTTTATTTAGTTATGGATAGGCACTTTTTCTTCCATTTATTTTTGTCTGTGCTGGGTCTTCACTGGTGCATGGGCTTTTCGCTGGCTGTGAGGAGTGGGGTTGCTTCAGTCGCGGTGCAGGCCTCTCATTGCAGTGGCTTCTCTCGTGGTGGAGTACAGGCTCGAGGGTGTGCAGGCTTCAGTAGTTGTGGCAGGTGGGCTCGCTAGTTGCGGCTCCTGGGCTCCAGGGCACAGCGTCAGTAGTTATGGTGCACGGACTCAGTTGTTCTGTGGCATGTGGGATCCTCCTGAACGAGGATCGAACCTGTGTCTCCTGCGCTGGCAGGTGGCTTATTTACTACCGAGCCACCAGGGAAGCCTCCCCTTCTAAGCTTTGGTTGGTAATGCAGGTAGTTCTGATTAAACTGTTAGGGTTGCTCTAACAGGTTTTACTATTTGTAAAATAAAATAAGTAAATAATTCTTCAGTAGATACAGTTTTGAAGCTAACTGGTTAAATCAATTTGTTGTTCACTTTAGAATCATGTTGCTTATCTCTTCTTTTGATTGCAAGAATAAAGCTTTCCTGTCCTCCAGAAAGGTACTAAACATTTTTTCAGCCACACCAGCACTTGGCGTTGAACCCCTTTCAAAAGAGCATTTACTTTTGTAAATGCTTAGATTTATAATTTTGTAATGCCTTAGATTTTGTAAATGCCTTAGAACTCAGCTTCTGAGAGTCAGCCAGTCAGTAATAACTCTAGCTTTTGAGAATCAGTCAGTGGTAGCCTCAGTGTCTCAGAGCCAGTAAGCAACGCCTGCTCTCCAGGCTTCTGCATTAAGAACCAACAAACCTATAAACAAACCAGGCTCCTTTGAAAGCCCACCAATCCTGAACTCCACAGTTCCTAATACAGTATATTTGTTTGTTTTGATAATGTATGTTCTACAGAATAGCCTTTCCTTCCCTGCTGCTAAGTCGCTTCAGTCGTGTCCAACTCTTTGCTACCCCAGGGACTGTGTAGTCTGCCAGGTTCCTCTGTCCATGGGATTTTCCAAGCAAGAATACTGGAGTGGGTTGCCATGCCCCCCTCCAGGGGATCTTCCTCACCCAAGGATGGAACCGGGGTCGCGCTTTACCACTAGCGCCACCTAGGAAGCCCTTACCTAGCAAGCAGCAAGTTCAACTTCTTGTTCCAGGTACTGTGGTGGGGGGTTGCCTCTGCATTTGTTGACAAGTGACCTTCCTAATAAGGGGTTGGAAGAAAGATAATATAGCTCTTTCTTCTTACCCACCAGAATTTGGCCCTCATGCAAGACTTACCTCAACATTAAACTAATCCTACAGTGCAGTGTGTGCGTGTAATCCTATAGCACAGTGCGTGCATCTGAATGTCCTATTTACTACTCTGTATTCCCTCTCTGTTTTCAAAAGCGAGATGCATGTATTACTGGTGGTTTGGGAGATCATTTTGCTGGTACACAAGCAAACGATTTTTGTATGTATGTGCAATCTCTAACACATATTTGAAAAATGTGAAGCTAAAACATAAAATTGGTTATTTCAGAAATAGGATTGCTTAAGTCAAAGCTAACATAAGATATAAATTTTAAAACTGAATGAAATTTTAAAATTATTGAATAAACAAAATTAAGATAGTTTATATAAGTAATGCTGTTAGTATATATATGTTTGAAATTTTAGAAATACTTCTCCACATATTATAAGTTCTTTGAGGAAAGGAACTAGACTGGCCACTTTGGTCTAAAACAATGTCTATGTTTAGCACATAAAAAATACCCATTAAATGTTTGTTAGCCAATGGGTAGAATTCCAGATAAGCCTCAGAGTAATCAAGAACAATCAAAACAAGAACAACTGTAGTATCAAACAGTGATGGCCAGAGGAGGTAAGGATAAGTGTATAGCTCAGTATAGTGTCCTTCAAGAAGTTTTACTTGACAATGCATGCCTAGAATGACCTCATTCAGACTTCTCTGAAAACTCTTAGAATTTGTCTTCATTACTCATTTGACATCTAAGCATATTCTCTTTTATATTAACCAAAAGAACTTATGGTTATTTGGCATTTCAGTTCACAAAACAATTTCACATACATTATTGATTGTATTGTTTTAGTAGCTCTATGAGATAGGTAAGGCATGCCTTCCTATTCTATGAGAAAACTGGGGCTCATGGAGGTTAAGTGGTTTCCTCACCTTGAACAAATATTTATTAAACCCTTTTCCCGTGCAAGCCTCAAGTGACTGAAAATTCCATAGGAAGCTCTTTGGGTTTTGGGCCTTTCATTTAACAGGGGATGCTTAGGCATTGTCTATGTCTAAATCCTGAATTTGTGTTGTAACTTGTACAGTTACAATTATTATGATAAAATATAAAAGCTAGTATTAAAATTTTAATTTCATACAGCTACTTCTAATGTAGGTAAAAGCGTCTGTGCTTTAGGAGAACAGTTTATATAATAACAGGACCAATATCTTACCTATAAATATAGATAATACATTTCCTTCTCATCCTGTTTTGTTTAAGTTTTATTTCAGGAATTGTTGAATATTATCAGATATTTTTTCTGTTTAATTACTTAAGTACTGTTTCTTGTTTAATTTGTTAATGCAATGAATTATATTGATTGATTTCCTGATTTAAGGCCATGGTTAAAATCCTGGAATAGCCATTTTTAGTCAGTCTAGCTTTCGACACCATCTGCATTCTATTTGATTATGTCTTGTTTATAATTTTTATGCTAATATTTATTAGTGATATTGGCCTGTGGATTGTTGTTTTGATATATTTGTTGCGTGTTGTACAATTTGTGATGTCATAAAGTGAATTAAGCAGTCTACCAATTTTATCCAGGAGATGTAAAATAGAAGGTACACTCTTTTAGGACAAAGACCTTCCTTTATTTAATGGTACATTCTCAAGCCTAAAATAGAGACTGGCATACTAAGCACTAGATAAATGTTTGTCTAAGGTATAACAGAAGACGGGAACAAGAATGGGAGGGAAAATGCAAGGGTCTGATTTTTTAAAAGCTTGGGAGGAATCAGCTATAATGTTATCAGATCAATGGCTATTTTTGGTAGAAAATATTTACACTTTTTAAACCTGTTCTCATTGACTGATCTACTCAAATTATTTGATATTTCTTTATTTAACTGAGTTATTCATATTACTCATTTTCTCTAGGTTTTTTCATGTGTAAGCCATAGAGTTACATGTAATATTTCTTATGTTCTTTGAGTTTATTCTGTTTCTAGATGTGGTTATGCTTTCTTTCTTATCCAATTACCTGATAGATTTTTGTGCTTGTGTTTTTCTTCTTAATTTGAAATGTAAGATGCTTATCAGTTTTGGGCTTGTCAAAGAACGAGCTTTTTATTTGTCTCTTCTACTGCTTTCATTTTGTTTTGTTTTCTAGTCCATTACTTTCAGATTGCATTAAATTAATTCTCTTTTCCTAGCCTGTTTGATAGGTCTTCTTGTTTCACACTTTTGAAGATCAATGCTAACTTCCCTTAATTTCATTCTTTCTTTTTTAGTATGAAGGCATTTAAAGTGATAGTCTTTGTCATGAATATTGCTTTTGCTGTTTCCCAGAAGTCTTAGTACAAAGTATTTTTATTATCTTTCTTTCCAGATAAATGGTAATTTTACTTTTACTTTGTTTTTAAACCAGAGGTTATATATATATAAAGAATTTGTTATTTCAAAAAGCATAAGATTTTACAATAAAATATTTTTTCTTATTACATTGTCTTCACTGTGGGCTTCATGATAGAAAAATTTTATTGAAGCCTTATTTGTATCCAAATATATGATTGACTTTTATAAATTTCTATTGAATATAACAAAAATATTCTCTATTCTCAAAATAGAAGATTCAGCAGGCCTTTTAAATAAAATTGATTGAAATTATGATTAATTTTTCTATATTTGTATCAATATTTTCTCTACTAGTTCTGAAAAATATAAAGTAAAAAAAAATGCCATCATTTATTTTTTAATCAGCTCTCCTAGAATTACTATAGGTTTTGTTTCATTTCTTTAATTTTTGTGTTGTTTTTTATTTATAGGATTATGATTATTTTTCTTGGTTTATAAATTATACATTTTTTATATTGCCCCTCCTGCTTTGTTTTTATTTATATTCATCTTGTTGTTGAGTCGCTAATTTGTGTCTGAATCTTTGCCACCCCATGGACTGCAGCATGTTAGCCTCTTCTGTCCTCCACTATCCCTGAATTTGCTCAAATTCATGTCCACAGCTTTGAAGAGACAGACCTTTGTCGGCAAAGTAACGTCTCTGCTTTTTAATATGCTATCTAGGCTTGTCATGGTGGCTCACATGGTAGGTAAAGAATTCACCTGCAGTGCAGGAGACCTGGGTTCGATCCCTGGATCAGGAAGATCTGGAGAAGTAAATGGCAACCCACTCCGATATTCTTGCCTGGAGAATTCAGTGGACAGAGGAGCCTGGTGGGCTACAGTCCATGGGGTGGCAAAGAGTCGGACATGACTGAGTGACTAACACTTTCACTTAGGCTTGTCATAGCTTTCCTTACAAGGAACAAGTGTCTTTAAACTTCATGGCTGCAGTCACCATCTACAGTGATGTTGAAGCCCAAGAAAATGAAATCTGTCCCAGCTTCACTTTTTCCCCTTCTATTTACTGTGAAATGGTGGGATTGTATGCCTTTGAAGAATTAAGTCTTTTATGTTTGTGTCATAATATAGTTGATTTTATGCCATACTTGATGCTTTGGGTTTTTTTCTGGTTTTTTTCTTACATTTGCATGGTTTTATTAACTTTATTAATTGCTTCTTTTCCTTTTTTACCTAAGGAATTCTACTGTAACTAACTTTCATTAATGGTTACCTTCTTTTTCCTCCTGCTCATTTATATGCATATTTATTTATTATGGTTCTTTATTCCTCTATTGCTTCTCTCCCTCATCCCAATAAAATAAGACCTCCAGAATATTTTTCTTGCTTATTAACTTTCCCTTATCTGTACATCATATGAAACTCCAGGAATGCTATTAGTTTACTCTTCTTTCTCCCATCCAAACCCTTTCTAAAATAATTGCTTCTTAAAATTTCATATAGTTGTTAGAATTTTCCATGCATTTTGCATTTTTTAAGAATTCTTGTTTATCCCGTTAGTGTACAAATTCCCAAATAGGCTATAATTGTTCAATTATATTTAATTATAAATCTGTTACCAAATTCTTTGCTCACCAACTTTCCCTCTTTTTCTATTTCAACTGCCATGAGATTCAGATTTATTATTCTCTGGTTTGAATAGTTTCTCAATATTTCCTTAGATGAAGTATGTGGGTGAAAAAATCTCTTTGAGTAACATTCTTATAGACTATTGGGGAATAATATATTATCACATATCTAGTCCTTTATTTGAAAGCATCTGTAGATATTATACCACCACTTATAGGTTTTATAATTGTACAAGAAAAGAAGAGAAGCAAAAGGCAAAGGAGAAAGGGAAATATATACCCATCTGAATGCAGAGTTCCAAAGAATAGCAAGGAGAGATAAGAAAGCCTTCTTAAGTGAAAAATGCAAAGAAATAGAGGAACATAATAACTGGGAAATACTAGACATATTCTAGAAAATTAGAGATACCAAGGGAACATTTCATGCAAAGATGGGCACAATAAAGGACAGAAATGGTATGGACATATCAGAAGCAGGAGATATTAAGAAGAGGTGGCAAGAATACACAGAAGAACTATACAAAAAAAGATCTTCATGACCCAGATAACCAAGATGGTGTGATCACTCACCTAGAGCCAGACATCCTGGAATGCGAAGTCAAGTGGGCCTTAGGAAGTATCACTACGAACAAAGCTAGTGGAGGTGATGGAATTCCAGTTGAGCTATTTTAAATCCTGAAAGATGATGCTGTGAAAGTGCTGCACTCAATATGCCAGCAAATTTGGAAAACTCAGCAGTGACCACAGGACTGGAAAAGGTCAGTTTTCATTCCAACCCCAAAGGAAGGCAATGCCAAAGAATGTTCAAACTACTGCACAATTGCATTCATCTCACACGCTAGCAAAGTAACACTCAAAATTCTCCAAGCCAGGCTTCAACAGTATATGAACCAAGATGTACAAGATGGATTTAGAAAAGGCAGAGGAACCAGAGATCAAATTGCCAACATATGTTGGATCATAGAAAAAGAAAGAGAATTCTGGAAAGATATCTACTTCTGCTTCATTGACTACACTAAAGCCTTCAGCTGTGTAGATCACAAAAAATTTGGAAAATTCTTAGATTCTTTATAGCAGACCACTTTATCTGTCTCCTGAGAAACCTGTATGCAAGTCAAGAAGCAACATTTAGAACCAGACATTGAATAATAAACTGGTTCCAAATTTGGAAAGGAGTAGGTCAAGGCCATATATTGGCACCTTGCTTATTTAACATATTTGCATAGTACATCATGCAAAATGCTGGACTGGATGAAGCACAAGCTGGAATCAAGATTGCAGGGAGAAATATCAATAACTTCAGATATGCAGAAGACGCCATCCTTATGGCAGAAAGCGAAGAGGAACTAAAGAGCCTCTTCATGAAGGTGAAAAAGAAGAAAAAACTGGCTTAAAACTCCATTCAAAAAACTAAGATCATGGCATCTGGTCCCATCACTTCATGTCAAACAGATGGTGAAAAAGTAGAAATGGTGACAGCCTTCATTTTCTTGTGCTCCAAAATCACCGTGGATGGTGGCTGTAGCCATGAAATTGAAAGATGCTTGCTCTTTGGAAGAAAAGCTATGATGAACCTCAACAGTGTGTTAAAAAGCAGAGACATCATTTTGCTGACAAAGTTCCATGTAGTCAGTAAAGCCTGGGTGGTGCGGTCCATGGGGGTCACAAAAAGTCAGACATAACTGAGCGACTGAACAACAGTAATTACCCATCTAATTTTTTTGTAAATTACTCATTTCTATCTGGATGCATTAAATATATACTTGTCTTCATCACTGGAGTTCAACGATTTGATAAGGATACACATATCTCTGAAAATTAATGAGATGTAAATTTGCTAGTCTGAGTGTTCGTTGGCTCAGAAATTTTCATCAATCATTTGTTTAATTGTTGTCTCCTTCATTTGCATCTTTTTCTCACTCTAGAACTTCTATATTTTTCATGAGTCTCTTTTCCAAAATGTGTATATTATCCTTCATTTTTTATATAGTCGTTCTCCTTTTTCCTCTCTGTAATTTAATATATTCTTCCACTTGATCTTCCAAGGCACTGATGTAAGCATCTATAGTGAGTGATAACTTGTACTTCATCTATTCAATTTTTAAATTAAAAAAAAAAAATCATGTGGTTTTAGTGCCAGGAACCATGCTGAGTGCAGTATTTGGATTTCTTTACATGTTCTTCTACTTCTTTTAAATCTAGTTTTTAGAGAAGTGTCTCTCTTTCTTTGGCAGTCTATTCTAATTTGCCTGTTTATTCTGCTTCCTGGCTTATATACCTTTTTAATGGGATACCGTTTTTCTATGGCTGCTCATTTGGACACCTTCCATAGGAGTGCTTCAGAGAGTACTGGAGAGAGCGTCTATCCCTGCACTATGGCTCCCTGAACATAAGCAGACTGTCCATCTCTGATGTCACAGTGTGCAAAGGCTTCCCTCTGCAATCTCTTTGTGTTCTCTGCATCGCAGAGGTAGAGATGAGTGACCCCAGCTGTTCACCTCGTCTGCAGATTCTTAGGGTCAGAGAGACACTAAAGTCCAGGAGAGCTGGAACGAACTTTCTTCCTAGCGAGGGCTACTTTCAGATCCTTTTCTTGGGCTTTTGTTCTGAATCCTAGAGTACTGAGCAAAAGGGAAGAAAATAGGATTACCCGTCTTGGCTCACCTCTGCCTGTTGGCCCACAGGATGTGGCTGAGTTGGAGTCAGAGCACTGAGTGGAGGTGTGTGGAAAATCTCAAGCCACCATTTCCCCAGAGTTCTCTTTAATTTTGTCTTTTGAGGGCAGTGTTTTTGAAGGCTCATCATCTTGAATGTACCACTAGTCCTGCCTTTCTCACTAGCTAATAGTGCAAGTTTGGACTCTTTGGGCCTCTGAGTCCTCATCACTAAAATAACCAGGCCTCTCCCCCGAGTCTAAGATGTCCTCCCTCTTCCAGTCTGCCAGTTGGCTCAGTTGTGTAACTGCCATATATTCAAGTGAGAATTGCCATTCCCTGTATCAGCTCTGAGTAAGAAAATTATTTTGAAGTAAAACTTGGCAAAACAGTATCTTGAGCTGCCAACAAATTATTCTGCAAGATTTCAAAACATTAAGTTTTCACATTCCCTCTCAAAGTCAAGCCAATTTTGCTTAAAGGAACACTATTGTTTGAGTTGAAAAAAATCAAATCTAAATTGTGGTTATGCATCTGGCATTTCTAATATAAGTATGAAAGCAATAGATTTGCCTGTTTTTTGCTAAATCACACAGGCTGCAAAAAGTATACACACATATGGAATTTCTTTTCACGTTCAAAAAGTTAAGCTTAAATTATAACTGCAAAGGCTTGTTTCTTAGAAGTATGAGAAGAAAATGCCTAAGAATTTTTAGTGTGCGTTATTCTTTTGTTGAGATAGCTTTTCCTTTTGTTTTTTTCACTGCTGCTTTTAGTTTATATTTAACTACAGGCAGTTATTGAAGAAGCCACAAACCTAAGTACCAGGTGCTCTCTCTTAATGTCTCATATGGAGCATTTTGGTAATCCCTTTGACTCCAGTAAGCTTTCTCTGTCTCCTTATTGCTCCTATAATTCCACGATATAATGGCCTTTCAATTTCTAGCATGACTCTTATGATTATAGTAGCGATGGATGCAGGGATTGGAGTTTGGAGAATCTAAACATAGGGCCAGTGGCCTAAAATACAGAATTATAGATGACTCAGTTAATCCCAGAGTCCACTTTAGAACCTCTTATATTTCTTATGGTTATATGTGTAGACTTTTACTCTTCTCTCCTAGATTGTAAACAGCTGAAGCATGGGATCTTTGGCTCTGTCATCTTTGATCTTTAAAGGAATAGAACCAGTCCCTTATATGATGAATGTTCATTAGTTTGAATCAAAATTATTTGAGTTCCTAAATATGGCTTTCTGCTCACTCACTTATCCTTAAGTATATTTTTGAGCACACATGAACTAAGGTTGGTTTCCCAGGTGGCACAGTGGTAAAGAATCTGACTGCCAATGTAGAATGCACAAGAGGCATGGGTTTAATCCCTGGGTCAGGAAGATCCCCTGGAGTAGGAAATGAAAAACCCACTCCAGTATTCTTGCCTGGGAAATCCCATGGGCAGAGGAGACTGAAGGGCTACAGTCCATGAGATCACAAAGAGTCAGACACAATTGAGCACATGCACACATGAATTAAGATTAAATTCTCCCAAATCCATTAAAGTTAATTGAACTAAGCCCTATTGTCATGATGCCCAATAAGAAGAGTTAATGACAGAACATGAAGATTGTGGTAGGTAGAAGCTGCTCTTCTTCACGTGTAAGTTAAAAATTCTTTTTTTTTTTTGAAGTTGATTCTCAGTTTATTGTAAGTCCTCTTTTTACAGTGTTAAGTCTCCAAAAGGTCAAGGCAATTTTATCTCTTAAATAACATGTCAATCATATAAAACAGCCGGAACCAAAGTAGAGAAATATATACAATATAATACACTAAGTATTTTCAATATTGTTGATTGGATTTTTCATATTAAATTAAAAGAGGCTATTCTGATTTACAATGTCATTTCTCTCATTAAAATTAAACCTGTCAAAGACATAATTTACATTTTTCTTTTACAAAACCAGCAGAGCAGCATTAATAAAACTGCTCATGATTGTAATTTTTATTTTTCTATAATACAACTGCACCCATGTTACAAAAACAAACAAAGAAGGCATTGCACTAGATGGTTTGAATACTGCTTAAGTCAGTATGTTAACACTTGAGGAATAATGAATGGCCTAGTCTGTTTTACCACCAAGCTCATTCACAAGAGTTTGTACTCTGCTAGCTAAAGCAAACTTTCTGTAGGTAGATAACTTTCCTCAGCAGTTTTATATAAGTCCACCATTAATGGGTAAAAAGCCAAGGAGAAGTTAATGCCACAAAAACCAATACAACCCTACTATTTACAATACCAAATAAAAGCCAAAGCTAGGAAACCACTCACTTGCTGAATCAAGAGAACAATTACAAGTAGGACATTCTGTATGAAAATTTGAGTATCTACAAATTTAAAACATTCAATAGACTACAAAAGGGCTTGCAACAGTTTATTATAACATCACCTCCACTATTACTTTGTTACTGAATGTTCACAAACATTAACCGTTTTCTACTGGAAAGTGGGAACCTATCCTAAAGGCAAAGAATAAAGCCAAGTGGTATGATGATTTTCCTTGACCTAGAATGGACAAAAGCATTTCTTGATTCTAAAGTTTTGGATTTTTTTTTTTTTTTTTGACCTCCTCATGTCCTCGACTGTAGTTTGAGTGATGGATAGATTGAAATCCATTGTATGCACTCTAACTATCCCTGCTGTTGCTTCTGTGCGATTGTGCTGGAGCAGCAAATGAAGGATTAGAGGGTAACTCTCTGGGAGCAGTGAAAATACACATCAGTCTATTGCTGCTGCCGGGTAATATGAATGATGTAAAGCCTGGGTTGTGAAAGATCACAGCATATTGTTCTTCTGGAGGGAAGGGTCATCTTGAGGAAAACTAATAATAACAACAACTATTTTGTTCTCATTGTGGCTGTCCAGCACACTCCGTATACACACACTCTCACTCCATACACACACAGTCTCACTCCATACACACATACATACACACATGGAGAGCAAAATATACAATCTTAAGAATCATAGTAAGCTGTTAACTATCAAATTGCTGTAAAGTGGCAATATATACCATTTCATGATGACCAGCATAGATTAGATCCGGCAAGGAAAGTTCTTGTTCTTAGTTCTAGGGAGTTGACATTTTGCAAAATCCCCTACCTCTTTCATTTCTACTGTTTGCTATTATAGAAGAGAAGTGAAGATTTCCAACCCCATCCCCCATCAGCCTTTTCCCTGTGCATCTCACAGCAATTATGGAGAATTCATTGGGTCTGTTACCAGCAGGAATGTTAAGCAAATTAATGAGTGAGAACTCTGGAAAAAGGAATTTCCTGGGGATTTGCAGAAGTGAGAGTTGGATTTATTTGTTTTTATTGTTGTTGCTCTTGAGGAAAGAAAGAAAAAAGCAGCCCTTGGAAGAGATTGGGAGGCTGAGGCCTCCTTCTCTTCTCTCTTTCCTTCTGCTGACTGTGGAGTACTTGGTGGATCAGATCTGAGACTGTGAAGGAGGCAGGAGACACTCCTGATGTCTCAGCAGTTGAGGAAACAGAACACACAGCTGAGTCTTCAGAAGGGACCCAAGAATCTGGAGCACAGGTCCCACTGAGCTAAGGTAGAGAAAAAGAGAAAAAAAAAAAAAAATGGGACAAGACACTGCCTTTCCTTTTGAGCAATTGTAAGTTAGGAGATGGACATTTATTTTGTTTCTGGTTTGTTTTGTTGTGTAGGTATATGTGTGTGTTTGATCTTGGTTTTGCTTCCATATATCACCTGCAGATATAATATTTCTTAAGTTATTTTCTATATAACCAAGTTTGTAAAATGTGGCTCTGAGATTAGGAGTCAAAAGACTTAGGTTTGAGTTCCAATTGTGCCATGGACTCTTGGATTACCATCCATTCTAAAGCCACAAAGAGCTGGCTTGAGTCCTGGCTCTGCTGCTTATGGTTGTATGACCCTAAGCAAGATGCTTAAACTTCCTAAGTGTCAGTTTTCTCATCTGTAAAATGGAGATAACAATAGCACCTAATTATAGGGCTGTGGGAAGAGTTTAATTAAATAATACATTTATTACAGAATTTTCAGAGCTGAGACTTGTATGCAATAAATGCTCGATAAACAGTAATATTTTAAACTTCATCCTATGAGTTTAACTATGCATACATACCTGGGGAAAAAATTTGCCATCTAATACTGTGTTTATTCTGAGTGACACTTGGTAGGACTATGTCAAATGAAGTGTGATACCTTTTTCCTCCATGCCCCAAAGCACACATGTGAGCATTCTCTCTCCCTTTTTCTCTCTCTCTTCCTCTCTCTCTCTCTCTCTCACAGCAAATTTGAACTTTTATAGCAAAAATACAGATATCTGGATTATACCTATAAGTAACAGGCCATGGTGATGATTTCGGTTATTGAACATAAGGTGAATCAACACTGGTCCCTAGAACTTTAATGTAGAGTGATGAACCTTGCCCTTAGATGACCTTCCTCAGCAGGCATTTATAACCCAAAAAGTAAAATACTACTCTTCTGTCAAATTTTAGCAGCCTACTGCCAAAACAAACACTAATTAATAGATACCATTTGAACTCCCTCATTACTATTTTTGAAGTCCCAAATGTGTGCTAATTTACCTTTGTATGAAAAAAGGAAGAATAGAGGAAACTCTTGATGACTTCTTTTTGCTCAGATGCTCTGGAAAACCATTTAAGTTAGGATGTAATTGCTATTGGTGACTCTTCTGCTCACACTATAATGAAGTATGTCTGTACATGTGTGAAACCCCAGGGGAAAAGAACCCTCAGACAGCACTAGAGCTTTGGTCATGCCTTGCAGAAAATCACACAATCCTCATGGACCACAGGGAATAGGTTCAGACTTTCACAGATGCAACTGCTTCAGAATGGTGACTTTCTATGTAGTTCATACAATCAATTCCAGTCAATTCTCCCTGCCTCCTTTTATTCCCTAATGGGGAATATACTTCTAAAAGTCAGAAGTGTCTAAACAAGAGAGAGAAGACACAATAGCATGGAGAGAAGACAGAGGATCAGAGAGAAAAAGAAGAGGAAACCATAATGCCGTGGTTTATAACTGCTTTCTCATAAATGTTTCAGCAAGTGCAAAGTCTCTGAATAATTTTTATAGTTCCCATTCATTTCTTGCTAATACAGCTAACAGCAGATACTCATTTCTCTTATTTCTCTCTGGCTTATGACCCTGGCTCCTTTGTTTAGTGTCAGATATATAAGGACAATGTCACCAAGCATAGTTCTTGGCTAGCGATTTTATCACTCAAAATAATGTACACCTTTTCTGCAACTATGCTTGCAGGAGATCAACTAGTTGCTGTGGCCCTTTGGCAAAAGCACATGGTTTGAATTTTGAGACTGTTTATAACCCACTCTAAGGAAAGGACAGCTAGCTATGGACAAAGGAATAAGCATGAGCTCTGAAGGAAGTAACCACAGAGATGTTTCCTAGTGTACTTTTATAGTAGACTCAAGATTGCTCAGTGATAGGCCTTATGGAAGTGAATTCCTAAAAACTAACTTAACACATATGTACTCTTTATTTAATCTGTACACACAATTATAATTATTACCTGCCAAGTGGTAGATGAAGGGATGTACCACACACATCTCCCTTCAAGGAGAGACTAGTTACCCAACTGTGGGCAACATGGTTGGCCAATAGCTTCCAGCCATCATTTCCTAATGGGTGGGCCTCAGCTGCCAAGAGCCTCCTCACCTGAGGTCACAGCCCACACAGTGACTGAGTGTGTCTGTGTTTGTTGGGGGGTGGAAGGTGGGTGAGTATAAAGATCCAGCCACTTTGAGCCCATATGCATGAGAACATCTCTGACAGGCAGTGTTTGCTCCAGATATCCCCTTGTCCTGGCTTAGGTTGGCTCAGGATTTTGGACCCACATGAAAGTTTGCCATCGTCCTCTTCCCAAATGTGCTTCTTCTAACTTTCACATATGTTGATCCCTAATGGACAGCTTGCACCTCAGACTCTGTCTCAGCATTTTTTTTTCTTCTGGAGATTCTAGTCTGCAGCTCGATATTGTTGTAATTTCTCACTGATGAACTGTTTTGTTTGTTTGTTTTCTTTTTGTTTCTTTTGTTGCCAGAATCAAATCCCTAGGACTCTAAGGTACAGAGTTTGAGACCACCACTGCACTAAAATCAGAATTAGAAGTAGTATAGAACCTCCAACCACTTCGCTAGTATACAAGGTTAATTCAGTGACAGCAATGTGAGTCCATACAAGGTCGAGGGCTGTTCATTTATCAACCTACTGAAAACTTACCTTAGTATATGGCGCCAAGAATATAAATACTGTAGAAACAATGCAAACTTGGATTTCAAGAGGGGCACAGTCTAGGAGAACATAAGAGACTAGACAGAGATATCCATGAAAAAAAATGAGAAGAGTATAGGATTGAAGCAAATACAGTAGTCAGAATAAAGACAGAGAGGCAGAGTGGAAAATGGATGGCAGAGGAAAAAGAGAAATTAACATGAACTTAGCATCCAAAAATACCACAAAGGAGAAATTTTTCCTCTGACTCAATCTTCATATTAGTGTTTTAAGGCTAGGTTGTATATTTATATTGTATATAAAAACGGGGAAAATGTAGAAAATAGGGAGGTAAAACCTTCTTCAGTCTCCTTAAAAAGGCTGTGAGTGACTTTCCATCTAATTCAGAATAACATCATTTTTTTGTGTCTTCTCATTTGCTATTTCTTTTTTAGTCTTCCCCTCACTTTTTTTTAACCTCACTCACCATGGATTCCATACTTCCACTCAAATGCATTAGCATTCCTTCAGTTCAGAAGAACCAGCTGTTTGCATTTCATCTCTTTGGTCCAGACAGAGGGAACAGTGTAGCCAAACCAGTAAAATCAGATGCTTGGATGCAGTTTGATTTACTGCTGGGATCCTTGTATCTTATCAAAGTGAATGCTGGCCAATGTCACCCAAGAATCAGTTCAGTTCAGTTCAGTCACTCAGTCGTGTCTGACTCTCTGCGACCCCATGAACCGTAGCACGCCAGGCCTACCTGTCCATCACCAACTCCCAGAGTCCACCCAAACCCATGTCCATCGATTCGGTGATGCCATCCAACCATCTCATTCTCTGTCATCCCCTTCTCCTCCTGCCCTCAATCTTTCCCAGCATCGGGGTCTTTTCAAATGAATCAGCACTTCGCATCAGGTGGCCAAAGTATTGGAGTTTCAGTTTCATCAGTCCTTCCAATGAACACCCAGGACTGATCTCCTTTAGGATGGACTGGTTGGATCTCCTTGCAGTCCAAGGGACTTGCAAGAGTCTTCTCCAACACCACAATTCAAAAGCATAAATTCTTCGACACTCAGCTTTCTTTAGAGTCCAACTCTCACAACCATACATGACCACTGGAAAAACCACAGCCTTGACTAGATGGACCTTTGTTGGCAAAGTAATGTCTCTGCTTTTTAAAATACATACAAATTAAGTGTAGATATGTGGACATATCAGAGGAAAAGAATCAGCAAAACTATAGAACTAAGGAATGTTTAGGTTAGGTTATTACTAAAGACTTTAATTTTTAGGGCAGTTAAACCTACTGTCTGACTTTTTTCTTTTCAACATACTGTGAAAACAGAAGGAGAAGTAACTTTTGTGTTCATTTTTAAATGAGAATACTGAGTTTTGGAGAGGGTAAAAAGTCCATTTTTATAAACTGAACCACTAGTTAGCGAAAAGGCTGAGATCTGTGTCCCATTCTTTTGGGTCTGAGTCTGAGCCTGTGATCTCTTCTCATTAGACCTTGATGAATGTCATCTAAGACTGTGGAGGGTGAATACTGAGCTGCCAGGACCCCCATTCTTTTTACAACCCATAGAAAACTTGAAAGAAAATAAAGAACTTTGTCCTTAGAAATAAGCCATCTGTTACAGAGCAGAGCAAAACAGCCAGCACTTGTGAGCCTAATAGTGGTTCTGCCAGAGTCTGGCTGGGCGGCCTCTGCTGCAAGCTGTTTAATCTCTAATTCCTGTGAATCGGGAACAATGTCAACTGCTTGATAAAGAGTTTGGAGACATCTAGGACAAAGTAAGTGCTGTGGCAAACTCCATCTTGGCACTCTCCAGAACCAACTCGGCAAATTCTTTCTCTTTGGGCTACAGATCCTTAAGGTTTACCACTAGCATGATGCACGTATTACCAAGAAAAGTATTTGTATCATTGAGTTCTTTTTGATTAGTAAGAATGATCATTCTTACCTCAAAAGAAACATACATTAAAAGCAGGACTTGTTCTTATTTTTATTTTCCTAACATTTTTTCAATCCCTTATAACATACCTCACCAATATCAAAGCCTAATAATAATGCATTTCTTTTATTTCTTGCTTTCTTTTTTAACTATTCTTAGCCTCATCTGTCCAAGTTATAAAAATGCTGCTTTGAAATTATTGAAGACATGATGTGTTGGGGTCCTTTAATGGACCAGAACCTGGTGGTCCAGAGTCAACAATGAGAAAGTGAAAGAAGGAAAGAGGCTAATATTCCCTGGGTTACGCAGCCGGCCTTCGTGCTCCAGGGAATCAGCCAGAAATAGAGAGAGAGAAAGAGAGAAAGAAAGACACAGGGACCCAAGCTCTGATGGAACAAGGGTGCTTTATTGAATTCTATAAGAGTATATATACCAGTAGCTTCTTTAGATAAAGATCAAGAGACCAGACTTTACAAGTTTACCAAGGAAGCAAGGAGCAATAGAGGCCATAAGGCCAAAAGGCAATCCATATCAAAAGAGGGTTGTAAATAGTTACTTTTCACAGTATGGAAAAACTAACAAAGGAAATGCATGCATTTCTCAGTCCCAGAAGAGGCTTGCCTCTCCTCTTAATTCCTGAATATTCAGGAATTAATAAGGAACAGAGGATTCATGACAGATCCAAAACAGCACACAGGAAGCCTCCCGTTAAATGCTTCCTGACAATTCCTTCTATTTTATTACATTTGTAAAAAAGGTCCTGACCAAATGAGTTTGGTTAGTATTAACCAACCTTATAGAAAGGCAACGATAAACAACAAATATAATCACCAAGACAATCACCAAAGTTACAGTCCCAGACCTGATGATGTTGTGGGTAATACTTTGAAACCATTTTCTTGGGTCTGGCCCAGATAATTGATCAGTGAGTTGTTCAACTAAAGTTTCCAAATTAATGGAAGAGGGCAGACTTTTAGAAAAAGTTTCAAAGATTTCCTTTTGCAGTAATGGTACATTCAGAGAGGAATTATCATGTAAATGAAATTTGATTTGTTCTCAGTTGTAGGCACTATGATTGAAATGAACAGGAGTAACACAAAATTGGCAATCAATACAAGTTACAGTTAATGTCTTATTAAATTGTAAATTTCCTATGGCTATAACAAAAGGAAGTGGGACACAGGCCTGTATAAAACATGACTGATTATAACGAAAGAAATAGTTACTATGACCATGACTGGTCCCTGTGAAATGTCCAATCCAAGTCCCAAGTTCTTCGGTGCTGGCAGCAAGTTTCCAGATGTCCCATTGTTTAGGCCCACTCTGTTTATCGAGGATGATTCTCGGACGAGGGGCTGCCACTCCACCATCAAGCCAGCCAAGAAGTCCTTTGTCATGGTACTGTTTCATCGAAGTGTTAGTAACCTTTTAAGCCACTTAAGTAGCATAATACATAATGTTTTTTGTTCTTTCCCTAACTCTTTCCCTAAAGTTTCAGTAGTGTAAACATGGTTCACATTAATAATCCAAGCAATGTCCAAAGGTCTTCTCTGGGGGGCAGGATGAAAACCCAAATTTGTCAGCTGACATTCGTGCATAATTTCCCTGGGCCCAGGCACAATGGAAGGACTTCATAGCATAAAGAAATGTTAATTAGTTTTCCCTCCTCCCTAGGGTGTGAGGGTTCCAGGGAGGGGGCATATGGGTGGAGTCTTTGGTTGATATGATCAGTCTTTTCTCCATCCATTTTATGACCTGCAATAAAAGGGAGTTGAGTAAGTAAGTCCAGTTAAGTCTGATTAGTTAATCTAGCTCGAGCAGGGGTGGCACAGGCCAGCATAGTGATAAGGTTTTCAGGCATTCCCTGTTGAGAAACCAGATTTTTGGCTTGATTAGTAAGGGTTTTTACTTGTCCCCAAGAGGGGAGGTCATAAGGTTGATGTCCCCGAGGGTGGTGTTTTCTGGAGATCTTTAGAGCTTACATGGCCCGTATTGGAATTTCTTCCTCCTGGGGTTCTTGTTGTTTCACTTCCATTTTGAATGCCGGGGGCCCATTGGGTTGAACTTTCCGAGGAGGAAGCCATGTGAGTTGGTTGGATCCATCTGGGGAAATACAAGTATATCCCTTTCCCTGTAAGATTAATTTCCCAGATTTCCATTGTTTATTGAACCTGTCTTGATACCAAATGGGCAGAGGAAGAGAAGTGTCCTTTAATTCCTCGAAATATTTTTCTGTTCTTGTTAAGATATCTCCCTGTAGTAAGTTTTTAAAAATTTAAAACAAATAAAGCTGCATTAACAATAATTATAGGTTTAAAAAATATTTTATGTTGGAATCTAATAAAGTCTGCTTTAGATAAGGAAGACAGTAGTGTTCCTGTGTATTCCCCCTTCTTTAATTTTTTTATTTGTAATTTTAGTGTGTGATGTGTTTGTTTGACTGTGTCTTGTGTCTGTGTATTATAAGGAATACCTGTAATATGTTTAACAGAAAAATTGTTTAAAGTGAAGTTTGAAAAAGAGTTGTTGAATAATAGGTTGATTGGAGTTTATGGTGGAGGTTTCTATATTTTTTAATAAAAAAACTGAATATATAGAATCAGAGACTATATTAATGGGGTAAGGATGTAGGCAAATAACTTGAATAAGAGCATATAATTCATTTTGTTGAGCAGAATGAAATTTAGTATAAAAGACTTTATAGTTTTTAAGAGACCAGAATGAAGCTTTGGTGTTTTTAGTTGTATCTGTATAGAAAACCTCAGCTTGTGGTATAGGCTGTGAGCTGGTAATGTGAGAAATAATAAACTCAGTATTTCTGAAGAAATTCCACAGCTTACCAGAAGGATAATGAAATGAAATTTCTCCAAAATATTCCAGAAAAGCTATTTGGAAATCGGTAGAAGTTTGCAATGTGTTCTCAAATTGAGATTTATTGATAGGTATTACAATTTTATGAGGATCAGAGCCAATTAGAGTTTTAGTCCTATTTCTTCCATTGATAATGATTAGAGCAATTAAATCAAGGTAGGGTGTAAGTGACTTTATTTTCCTAAAATGGGTATAAATCCCTTTTCCTGGGTGTTCTTGTTGGGCAAGATGTCCTGTGGGAAAATGAAGACAGGGAAGTATAAATAATTCTAGAGGTGAATCTAGTTTGATATGGGTAAGAAATTGTTTTTGTAATTTATTTTGCACTAAATAGAGTTCCTCTTGTGCCTCTTGAGAAAGTGAACAAGGGCTATTTAAATCAGGATCTCCTTTTAAAGTATTAAATAGGTTATTCAGCTGATAATTAGCAATGCCTAAAGCAGAGTCAGACACGACTGAAGCAACTTAGCAGCAGCAGCAAAGAAGGTCTAATCTAATTTATATCACCTAAGAGCTTTTGAAGATCATTTAAGGTTGATAATTTATCAGTACAGATCTGAGTTAGTTGGGGAGTAATACATTGTCTATTAACAACAAATGACTGAAAGTTTGTGGGGACAGGGGCCCAAAAAGTCCGGTAGGTATTTTAGAGGGGACTGTTTGAGGGTAAAGGAGAAAGTAATTTAGGGCTGGTATATCGCGGCAGCACTGCTGGATGTTGAGGGTTTGAGGGAAAAGATGGAGTTTGTCCCTGGTTTTTGTTGAAGGGGACTTGGGGGGGTCACCTGCTTGGAGTTTCCCGCAATAGGTTTCCCTTCAATATCAAATTTAGATTTACACTATTTGGCCCAATGCATTCTACTATGGCAGCGGGGGCAGACTTTTGGAGGGTTTTTTTTTTTTATTAGCTTTCTTAGGGCAGTCCCTTTTTAAATGGTTCTTATCTCCACATGTAAAGCATCCTTCATTTTCCTTTTTAAAGCAAGCAGCCATTGTCTCAGCTAGCATTTGCATTTTTTGAGTTTCTGATCCTAGATTGCGACAAGCCTGCAAATAATCAATAATAGTGCCAGTCTCATGAATTGGGGCTATAGCCTTTTGACATTTCTGATTTGCATTTTCATAAGCAAGTAATTTCTCTAGTTGTCTTTTAGCTTCTTCTCCAATTACAGTCTGGGAAATAGCAGTTTCTAATCTAGCTCAGAAATCAGCAGAAGTTTCATTAGGTCCTTATAATATTTAGTGTAGCCACCTGTAGGTTTTTGTTGTTTTTTTTTTTTTTTTTTTTTTTGAGGAGTAATTTTATCTCAAGCTTCAAGGGCCACTGTTTTTAATTGTCCATGCAACAAAGGAGGGCATTATATTTGAGCTTTTATAGCATCAAATTGTCCGGTGTCAGTTAACATTTCAAAAGTAATTTGGTTTTGGGAAATGCCAGCTTGAGTGTTTTTGTTAGCATGATCTCTGGCTATATCTTGAAACCACATTGTCCATTGAAGATACTCTCTGGGTTTAAGGAGAGCTTTTATTAAAATACACCAATCATAGGGAATAAAGGTTCCAATAGAAGATGCCATAGCATTTAGAATCTCTCTAGTAAAAGGCGAATGTGGGCCATACATAGTTACAGCCTTTTTCATTTGTTGCGTGTGAAAAAGGTTAATACCTTCCTGTTGAGGTAGTATCTGCCCTTGAGCGTCAGCATTTCTTAAAAGTGGAAAGGTGGAGAAACCATCGTCTTCAGAGACTTCCAGTTGCGAAGCCAGCAATTCAGAGAGCCTCTACCGCAAAGGAGGTAGATTATTGTTATTCAGAAAGGTGTTGTTGGTTTTAATGTTAAAAGGTGTCTTAAGGGAGTCGTTGCCAGAATCATTAGGTTCTATCAAGGGAGAGATTTTGGGATTTGTGCCTGCTGGCAGGGGAGGAGTGCTTGGAGCAACCGGACCAGGGTTAGTAGGAAAATTCTGAAGTATCTTATGTTGTTCTAATTGGGCCTTTTGTAAGGTTTCATCATCTAATTCATATTCATGTAATAAGTGTTCTTCCTGTTGCCGAATATCAGGAGGGCTAGAATTACCTTGAAGTGGCAGAATCACAGCTTCAGTGAGAGCCCATAGGGGCCAGAAATCTATCGGAATATTTTTTCCCTGTCTGGCGGCTCGTTCAACATTCTCTTTGACCCGATGCCAAATTTCTAAATCAAAACTACCTTCATCAGGGAACCAAGGGTTACATTCAACCACTGTCTGAAGGCAAGCCTCTATTCACTGGCGCGAAATTGAAAGTCCCTGAACTTTAAATAAGCGATGAAGTAAAGTAGAAAAGTGAGGGGGCTTTCTAGCCGATTGACCCATGTCTTAGTACTTACTGGCCTCAATAGGCTCTGGGGTCACTCCATCCGAATCTGCCACATTACCAGGCTCCTGTTCGGGCGCCACTTGTTGGGGTCCTTTAATGGACCAGAACCTGGTGATCCAGAGTCGACGATGAGAAAGTGAAAGAAGGAAAGAGGCTAATATTCCCTGGGTTATGCAGCTGGCCTTCATGCTGCAGGGAATCAGTCAGAAATAGAGAGAGAGAGAGAGAGAGAAAGAAAGACATGGGGACCCAAGCTCTGATGGAACAAGGGTGCTTTATTGAATTCTGTAAGAGTATATATACCAGTAGCTTCTTTAGATAAAGATCAAGAGACCAGACTTTACAAGTTTACCAAGGAAGCAAGGAGCAACAGAGGCCATGAGGCCAAAAGGCGATCCATATCAAAAGAGGGTCATAAATAGTTACTTTTCACCGTATGGAAAAACTAACAAAGGAAATGCATGCATTTCTCAGTCCCAGGAGAGGCTTCCCTCTCCTCTTAATTCCTCAGGAATTAATAAGGAACAGAGGATTCATGACAGATCCAAAACAGCACACAGGAAGCCTCCTGTTAAATGCTTCCTGACAATGATGAATGATTTTACTTTGCTTAAGCTTTTGCAAAGCTTAAGCTTTGCATTTTGCCAAATTAATAGAACTCAAATAGGCATTTGTGTTAAACATGTTTGATCTGTTTTCGATGAAATAACATGCAAAATTGTATCTGTGGATTTTCAGGCATGGTCTTGCCTCAGGGACTTTGCAATTGCTGTTCCTTCTTCCTGAACATCTTTACTGTAGTTATTTATCTTTTGCTCCTTCACTTCCTTGAAGTTTTTACTCAAATGACATGTTTTATTTAACTCTCTCCTAACTACCCAATCTAAGCCTTTAACTTTCCTTAGCATTCTACATGGAGAAGGCAATGGCACTCCACTCCAGTACTCTTGCCTGAAAAATCCGATGGATGGAGGAGCCTGGTGGGCTGCAGTCCATCGGGTCACTACGAGTCGGACATGACTGAGCGACTTCACTTTCACACATTGGAGAAGGAAATGGCAACCCACTCCAGTGTTCTCGCCTTGAGAATCCCAGGGACGGGGGAGCCTGGTGGGCTGCCGTCTATGGGGTCGCACAGGGTCAGACACGACTGAAGTGACTTAGCAGCAGCAGCATTCTACACTGCCTTTTTATGCTTAATTTTTCCCATAGAAATCACTGAATTCTAACATACTGTATAATTTACTTATAAGCTAGTGGTGGTAGCCTGGAGGGACTGAGAACATGAATAGACACTGGGTTAGAGTCAGGCAGTCAGGGTGGAAGTTAAGCAAAGGGAATAAGACAGGTGCTCAGAGAATATAACTGACATCACAAGATAATATTTTAGTATATTTACCAACATGTCTCTCCTTCCTGGGGCTCATCCTCTGATATATTGCAAAAAGAAAAGAAAAAAAAAAAAAAGAGTCAAAGCTCAGCTCTTGAGTGTCAAAATAAACTTTTAAATGTTGTGACAGAAAGTGGTGTGAGAGGAAAAGAGGTACAAGTTTCAAAAGCCTTGGTTCTGCTTTTCAAAATCCACAGCCCCGAGGAACAGTTTTGCACTGAGTAATAGATGGGGAAAAACAGCAAGTTGGCAAGAGCTAGTTTTTCCCACCTCCTCTTGCCTCTGCCACCAGCAAGGTTAAATTTCTTTAGGCTGGATGAGAAAGCTAAACAGAGGAAAGAAAGGCTTTAGACACATGAGAAGGGGTCCTGTGTCCACGTTTTTCTATCTAGCTGAGACCTTTCTATCCAATCCGGACCTCCAAGTAAGATTGGGAGGACTGATGTAGGATAGATCAGTGCCTTGCTTCCTAGTTGAACTTGGAAGTGGCAGCCAGCCTTGGCCATTTCCCCTCTGCCATGCTGAGGAGTAGAGATGGCCAGAAAGATTCTGGTTCACTGTAAGGTAGCCTTATGAATTCCCTATGTCCTGGGCATCCTCAGAACTTTTACCCTGTGCCTGAGAGTAGCATAAACTCAGCCCAAAGAGTTTATAAGTCTTTGTAGTCTGAGGAGTGAAATATATTAACAGTTTTTTTTTTTTCTTCTGTATTCTAATGCTTTGTTACCAGGGGCCTTGCAGATCCTGGAGGGACTGTCCTTCTCAGGTTTAATCAGTTCATGGACATAGTAAGCAACTTGCTACTGAAGCTAGCCAGCTTTTCAAATGTATACCAAGCAATCCAGAGCCCACGTTCCCAAGCACCTTCCTTTCACAAGTCTGACTCTCTAAGCCACTATCCACCTACCCTAATTACTCCACGGCCAGGTACCAGACAACTAGGAACTAGGGAGAGGTTCTGTGCCCCAGATATGGCTGGAATTATTCAAACTAGTTAGTGCTAACCCAGCCTACCCTTCTTCACTATTCTTCCCACAAAAACCACAATGAGATCTCTCACCCATGGTTTTCACCTTTTCTTTCTCTGTCTCTTGGAGACCCTAGTGCTTCCTCATGTGACCTCATGGCACATGGTGTGCCTCTTCCTCTTGGAATCTGTGAGTAAACAAACTATAATAACAACTACTGATCTGTCGACCTGACCATACCTAAGTAAGAATAAAACCTATATTAAAACAGGGAGTACATTGAGATCAATAAGTATAAGGCAGAAGGAATGTTAAGGCCAGTGGATGAATCAAGGCAAGGGACTTTCTACCCCTATGTATAGCACTACAGAAGCCTTCCAAAACACAGATAAAGCCTAGGAAGGCAGGAAACATCCTGAGTTGATGGAAAAAGCTCTAAAATCAGTGAGATCATCTTGAATGTATTATGACTAAGGTGAGATGAATCTGAATTGGCTAAGATTTGGTTTTTACCATCTACCAGAAAGCAGGCCTGAAACAAAAACTAGTTTAAGTTATACAAAAGGCTCAGTGGTAAAGAATCTGACTGCCAACGCAGTAGATGCCAGAGACACAGGTTCGATCCTTGGTCAGGAAGATCCCCTGGAGGAGGAGGAAATGGCAGCTCACTCCAGTAATCCCATGGACAGAGGAGGCCGGTAGGCTACAGTCCATGGAATCACAAAGTCAGTCATGACTGAGCGACTGAGCACATACACATGCACAGAAAAGTAAAAGAAGTTATAAATCCTGTACCTAAGATCTTATAGAATGCAAATTGGATCCTGGGATGGATAGAAGAGAGAGTTGATATAGCAGTAAAGAATGAATGGAGTTCATCAAACTAGGTAGAGCAGAGGTTGGCAAACCCTATATCCGCGGGCCAAGTCCAACCTGTTTTTGTAAATAAATTTTTGTTGAAACAGAGCTGAATCCATTCAAACACACACACACACACACACACACACACACAGACAGTATTTATGGTTGATGTCTACCTAAAAGGTAGAATTGAATAGCTGTGATAAAGACTATGTGTCCCACAAAGCCTCAAATATTCGCTGCCTGGCCCTTGACTAAAAAAGGTTTGCTCTGAACTGGAATATAATCTCAGCCAGTTCAGTTCAGTTCAGTCACTCAGTCGTATCTGACTCTGAGACCCCACGGACTGCAGAATGCCAGGCTTCCCTGTTCATCACCAGCTCCTGGAACTTGCTCAAACTCATGTCCATTGAGTCAGTGATGCTATCCAACCATCTCATCCTGTATCATCCCCTTCTCCTCCTGCCTTCAATCTTTCCCAGCATCAGGGTCTTTCCCAATGAATCAGTTCTTGCCTTCAGGTGGCCAAAGTATTAGAGTTTCAGCTTCAGCATCAGTCCTTCCAATGAATATTCAGGACTGATTTCCTTTAGGATTCACTGATTGGATCTCCTTGCAGTCCAAGGAATTTTCAAGAGTCTTTTCCAACACCTCAGTTCAAAAGGATCAATTCTTCAATGCTCAGCTTTCTTTATGGTCCAACTCTCACATCCATACATGACTACTGGAAAAACCATAGCTTTGACAAGACAGACCTTTGTTGGCAAAGTAATATTTCTGCTTTTTAATATGCTATCTGGGTTGGTCATAGCTTTTCTTTGAAGGGGCAGGTGTTTTTTAATTTCTTGACTGCAGTCACCATCTGCAGTGATTTTGGAGCCCAAGAAAAGAAAGTCTGTCATTGTTTTCATTGTTTCCCCATCTATTTGCCACGAAGTGATGGGGCCAGATGCCATGATCTTAGTTTTCTGAATGTTGAATTTTAAGCCAACTTTTTTCTCTCCTCTTTCACTTTCATCAAGAGGCTCTTTAGTTCCTCTTCGCTTTCTGTCATAACAGTGGTGTCATCTGCATATCTGAGGTTATTGATATTTCTCCTGGCAATCTTGATTCCAGCTTGTGATTTATCCAGGCCAGCATTTCACAGGAGTACAGCTTTTGATGTACTCTGCATTTAAGTTAAACAAGCAGGGTGACAATATACAGTCTTGATGTACTCCTTGCCCAATTTGGAATCAGTGTGTTGTTCCATGTCCAGTTCTAACTGTTGCTTCTTGATCTGCATACAGATTTCTCAGGAGGCAGGTAAGGTGGTCTGGTATTCCTGTCTCTTTAAGAATTTTCCACAGTTTGTTGTGATCCACACAGTCAAAGGCTTTGGCATAGTCAGTAAAGCAGAAGTAGATGTTTTTCTGGAACTCTCTTGCTTTTTCTATGATCCAACAGATGTTTGTAATCTCTGGTTCTTCTGCCTTTTCTAAATCCAGCTTGAATATCTGGAAGTTCTCAGTTCATGTACTGTTGAAGCCTAGCTTGAAGGATTTTGAGCATTACTTTTCCAGCATGTGAGATGAGTACAGTTGTGTGGTAGTTTGACATTCTTTGGTATTGCCTGTCTTTGGGATTGGAATGAAAACTGACCTTTTCCAATCCAGTGGCCACTGCTGAGTTTTCCAAATTTCTGACATATTGGGTGCAGCACTTTAACAGCAATAATCTCAGCAAAGGCTAAATTAATCTTGTGATGGTGGCCTACTGACCTGCAGTTTAAATTTCTCCTACTGAGAATAAGCTTGGCCTCAAAATATAGGGTAGTTAGCCCAGTTGCAGAGGTTATGAGAAATATAAGGAATAGAAACATGAAATAGGTGGCACATTATTACAGTTGCCCTAGAGCTCCTCATGTGATCCTTTTCATGTGTTGGGTGTCTATTTGTACTTGATGAGATGATTTGATTTTATATCTGGAAGGTATATGTTCTGTGCTATCTCTGGGCATATGCCTATGTATAAGTGGTTCTCATAGCTGGGTAATCTTATCCCCTGAGTTTCAGTTCTCCAAGGATGAAAGCACAGACTAGGAAATCAGGTGGAGTAGGTCTTAGCTTTCGTTCTGTCACACTTTGGGAGTGCCTTTTTCAAGTCCCCTAAACCAGTGTTTTCACTAGAGAGGAGGCAATAATTTGTTCCTCCATCCCAGGGGACATTTGGCCATCAGGAGACATTTTTGGTTTTCACAGCTAGAGGCTTGTTGGTAATACAAGCAGGGTTTAGGCAGCTGGTACTATAGCTGAATAGAGACCAAAGATGCTGCTAAGCATCCTACAGAGCACAAGATAGCCCCTTGCAAATGAAGTCTTATACTAAGTCAGGACCTCCAAGTGACAATAGCCCTGCCATTCTCACTGAAGCACTGTTCATCATAGCCAAGATATGGAAACTACTTAAATGTCTGTTGATGGATGAATGGATTAAAAGATAGGGTATATACATACAGTAGATATTATTCAGTCTTAAAAAGGAAGAAAATCCTTCAGTATGCAGCAACATGGATGAAACTTGAGGACATGATGCCTAGTGAAATAAACCAGTCACACAAAGACAAATACTCCTTGATGCCACTTATATGAGTTATTTAAACTAGCTAAACTTACAGAAGTAAGGAATAGAATGGTCGTTTTCGGGAACTTGGAGAAGGAAGTAGAGTGTTGCTAATTAATGGATATCAAATTTCAGTTATGCAAAATAAGTTCTAGAGATCTGTTGTACAATACTGTGCCTATAAATAACAATTGCATATTATACACTTTAAAATCTGCTCAGAAGGCAGAGCTCATATTAACTCTTCTAATACAAATTATCTAGCCTACAATGTCAACAGTGCTAAGGCTTGCAAAACCTGACTTAGACTTTTTTGGGAGTTCAATTTCCCCCATCTACACATGTATCCAACCTCACGCCAGTTTTTTTAAGATAAAATGAGAAAATGATGTAAAAGTTTCCATAATAACACATAGCAAACATATATTATTCTCATCATTCATTGTAAATAATGATTTACTATAATAACATTCATTGTTAAAAACTAAATATTCCTGCTAATTTGTTAAATATACCACAATTTGCTCTTTTACCAGACTATTCCATTTTATTGGAGGTAGTCCTTATAGTCTATACCAAACTCACCTGTTTTCTAATAGCTCAGGGAACGTGACTCCACTTTACCATTTATCACATAATACTAGTTGTGTATCTTCTTATATATGCTATTTTTCTCCTTGAGAATCTGGATTGTACCTCACTTTTGCTGCTAGCCTGAAATCAATGCTCAGTAAATAGTAGAGTAGGTTATTTGAAATGTCCAGTTATAAATGAATGTCAGTTTTTGAAATCATCATGTCACTTAGGAATGCTCTGAGCTGCAACTCACCACAAACTTGACTTACATTTTCCCCAAGAATGGGAGGGGTTTAATGTAGGCTGTTGCAGGCCCAACAGTGTCAGACTTGAGATGTCAACACTAACATCTTTCAGTTTGTTGGCCTTTTCACTTCAGCCTTAGGTATCACCAACCATGCTCGGGGTAGAAAGTAGAGGAAGTGAGGGGCATTGCTTAGGCTGCATGTATACTTTAATTTCAGTAAACAATAACTTTTCTAGAAGCTTCCCTAATTGAATTTTACATACAGGTCATGATCTGGAAGTAGAATACAAACTCCTCTCTTCAAAAAAAAAAAAAAGACTGGGAAAGTACATGAATTTCCAATCTCTATATTGGAATGTTCCAGGGAGAAGGGGGATGACAGTGGTTTTGGGAGCCATCCATACTAGATTCCTTGGGTGGTCAGGGTATAGTAGTCATTTTGAAATAAACATGCTTTTCATGAAGCTGATAATTAAAAAGGAGAGTTAGCAGTTAAAGTACTTCTAGAAATGAGTGATACAGCATTAGTTAAAGAAGAAAGCTCCCTCTAATTTTATATTTCCATTAAATACAAAATACAAAATGGGGGCCCAAAAGGTTTACCATAAAGTATAACAAATACCAAGAGTGCAGAATTGTTCAATTATACTTTTTTTAAAAAAGTATCAGTGTGTTTATAATCTTTTGTTTTAAATAAATCAGTAATAAAGAGGAAGTAGCAAACCTTTGCCATTAGCATAATGTGGGTGGACCTCTAGTCCTTCTCCCATTTGGATCCCTTCTCCCATTTGGAGCTAAGACCCCACTGATACAATGTTGAAGGGGAAAGCATCTTTCCTTCCACCATAGAGCCTGAACAGGAAAGATGCTTCTTCTCCCCATGGCTTCATAGCAGGGAACAAGCAGCCGGAAGACCTGGTCTCCACCAGCTGGACCTTCCTGCCTAGGACTTTGAATTCTTTAATGAAAATACAGAAAGAAGTTATTCCTGATAGCTGTGAGACTGGCCAGCAGCAGTGGGGCTCTGCAGCTGTGAAAGGCATTTCTTGACAGACAATTTCTGTTAAAATATTGTTAGATGTATTTGTTAGTTCTTTCAGAAAATTCATTTCTTTGTTTAAAACATTTGAAACTAGTTCTAGGTTTGCAAACAAGACCTCTGACTGATAGCATAACTATTGGTAGATAAGCATATTTCTGCTTACAAAGTTAAGGTCAAATAGAGTTTATGAAGTTGTATGACAAAAATAGGCTTACATCATATTTTTTCCTACTTGCAAACTTAAGGTAGGATTGTTAGTAATATGTGGACAAAAGGCCTCAGATAGAGAAATAGGAATATAAATAGTCTCCAATCTGGCATTTTCGAATTTGAGGCTTGTATAGTGTGAACAAAACAAACTCCTGCTGTTTCAACAAATTCTCCGAACAATTTCACCCTTAATTCCTTATCAAGCAGCGGGTTTGTCTATTAACCAAACTCATACACAAAATGTATTTCCCTGGTTTCTTCCATTATATTTTTCCTTTCTTATTACTGGTTGAGAAGTTAATGAGAGCAAACTCTCCTATCCAACCATAGCAAGTACATAAAACCAAAAAGAGCAGTTTTGATAAAGCTAGTATAGATGAAGCTAGGACTTCATGAATCAGAGCTAACACACACAGTGATAATGAAAACATCTTATCCACATCTGATTTGTTCACATATAGTTATTTAGATAACAAATAAGACATTCCTGGGTAGGGAGATTCTGATTTGATTTCAATCTCATAGTCCAAGTAAATATAAAATGCTGTCAACCCAGCAGACATAAATCTCTACTATCTCATTTTTATCATAGTCTCTGCATTTGGAAAAATATAAGTGAAAAGGCATTTTCTCCTACCTTGTTTTGTACACAATTACATGGTTTAAAGAAGATAAAAATTTCAAATTGTTAGAATGATAGCATTGCTCAAATGATTCTGTTAGAAACTAAAGCATTCCCCTTCCCACAGATGTAGGCACAGGGGAAAAAAAAAACAAAAAACAGTAGGAATGAAAAATGTTAATTGTTTCATGTTCTTCTATTTTTGGTCTTAATGACCACAGGCTGTGTGCCACTGAGTAAAATACTCATTTGGAGAAAAAGACTATTGCATGATATATTTCAATTAAGGACAATTTAAACTAATTCTAAGAAAACTCTTACATACTGTACTTGCCATAAACTAAGCAATCCACTTAGGAACCAAAAGAACATGTGTGAGCCACGTGGGCGAATTATGATTGCCCTGGGAATCCTGGTTTAACTTTTTCTTGTCCTTGTAGGATTAAATAACTGTTGCGACATAGATATTAACAAATGACTTTAGCAGTCTGATCAGGCCTTTAGGTTCAAAGAAATGCTATTGCTGTGAAAATACTCAGCTATCTGAGTAACGGAAGTGCCCATGGGTGCGTCTGCTAACTCATTTATCACTGCCAACGTGCTGATCTCTGCTAACCCATCTGTCTCACACTAGCACCTGTGAATGACCTTGGCCCCAGGACCAAGGCTCTTCACTTAATCAGTTGCCCCATGCCAGATTTTCAGTCACCTCTTCTCTTTTCTCTGCTGCAAATTCATCCATTTTTTAAACCTTCCCAGAGCACATCCTATCCATTCACATTGTTCCCTTGGAATATCTTTGCTTACAGCAGTAGTGGGTGGAGGAGAAGTCCTGGTATTATTTTATGAATGTATCTTGAGGCTGTCTTTTCCAATGAATGGGAAATTCCTTTAGGACAGGGCCCATCACCTCCCTTCTTCATTTTTCAGGGTGACACAGCAGGAATATAGATAATATAGCCTATTAGGGAAAAGTAATTTTTCTAAGACAACCATTCCTACTTTCTAGTTGTCCAAAGTCTTAGCCAGATTGCTCCCTGCTACTTGATGAGAAGTATTCCCTCCTCCATCTCTCTGCCTATCTTCTCACATATCAGAAAAATATACAGCTTTGACAGGCATCTGGGACTATTTGCACTTGGAGGTTTCCAACTGGTAACAGAGAGATTCAAATCAATTCTTATCTCTAATCCTGGTAAAGCATTAAGCACAAATTCAATTGTTCTTTTTTATTGTGTATTTCTATGTGTAACAGCCACAAGGGTTGGATCCATGTTTTTTTTTTACCTTTGTATCAAAAACATTAGCCTAGAAGTTAATGTGTTGTAGACCTTGTCTGTCCATATATTGAGCAGATAGATGTAAGCATTCACTAGCTGCTGACATTGTCAAGGTGCTGGGAAGACAGTAGTGGACAAAAGACTCATATATTTCTGACTTCTTGGGCTTCGAGTCTGACTTATAAAAGAGGAAGAGCTAAGACTGAGCAGTGCTTACTCTGTGCCTGATAATTTTTTAGGAACATTACATATATCTTTGACTTTTAATTTCATACTAACCAGCCAGTGAGATACTATTAAACTGAGATGATTTGTTGAATAAATAATACATATATAGCAAATGTTATCATATATTTTACTATACTATAATATACAGTATATATTTATTATGTGAAGTAACATGTATACATAAATTCATACTGTTAACATATAACATATAGCATAGTATACATAATACATATAAAATGTATATTTATGTATGTGTAAATATGCACATATATACCTATATAAAGCAAATGCTTATGTACAGATACACAATATATAACACTGAAGGAAATAATGCTGCTCTAATACGTTTGATGGCTGAAGTGTGCTGGGCTATTCCTTCATCCTTATCCACCTTCCCCACATCTCCCAAGGCACCTCCTCAGAGCTCAGTTTGAAAGCCCTCATCTAGCCCTGGGTTTTCATTTATATGTGGACATGCTGAGATTCAGAGAGAGAAAGTGACTTGTTTAAGGTCTCAAAACTAAACAATGGCTGAGCCAAGGTTAGAAATCTGATTTTCAGGTGAAAAAACTGAAGCTCAGTGATTTTGTCACTTGTTCAGAGTTCACAGGCAGTAAGTGATAAAACTACAGTTAAATTATGATTTGCCCTATTCTTCCCTCTGTTCATTTCACTGAGCCCAGACACACTGTCATTAACTTTCCTTTACAGATGTTCCTGGCATCTCTCAGTCCAAAGTTCTACTCTGGCCTCAGTTTCAGTTCAGTTCATTTGCTTGGTCATGTCCAACTCTTTGTGACCCCATGAACTGCAGCACATCAGGCTTCCCTGTCTGTCACCAACTCCCAGAGCTTGCTCAAATTCATGTCCATCGAGTCGGTGATGCCATCCAACCATCTCATCCTCTGTCAGCATCTTCTTTTACTGTCCTCAATCTTTCGCAGCATCAGGGTCTTTTCCAGTTAGTCAGTTCTTGCTATCAGGTGGCCAAAATATTGGAGTTTCACCTTCAGCATCAGTCCTTCCAATGAACATTCAGAACTGATTTCCTTTAGGATTGACTGGTTGGATCTCCTTTCATTCCAAGGGACCCTTAAGAGTCTTCTACAACACTGCATTTCAAAAGCATCAATTCTTCAGTGCTCAGCTTTCTTTATGGTCCAACTCTCATATCCATACATGACTACTGGAAAAACCATAGCTTTGACTAGACAGACCTTTTTTGGCAAAGTAATGTTTATGCTTTTCAATATGCTATCTGGGTTGGTCATAGCTTTTCTTCCAAGGAACAAGAGTCTTTGAATTTCATGGCTGCAGTCACCATCTGCAGTGATTTTGGAGCCCAAGAAAAGAAAGTCTGTCACTGTTTTCATTGTTTCCCCATCTATTTGCCACGAAGTGATGGGACCAGATGCTGTGATCTTAGTTTTCTGAATGTTGAGTTTTAAGCCAACTTTTTTTCTCTCCTCTTTCACTTTCATCAAGAGATTCTTCAGTTCCTCTTCGCATTCTGTCATAACAGTGGTGTCATCTGCATATCTGAGGTTATTGATATTTCTCCTGGCAATCTTGATTCCAGCTTGTGATTCATCCAGGCTGGCATTTCACAGGAGTACAGCTTGTGATGTACTCTGCATTTAAGTTAAATAAGCAGGGTGACAATATACAGTCTTGATGTACTCCTTGCCCAGTTTGGGACCAGTCTGTTGTTCCATGTCCAGTTCTAACCGGTCCTCTTGATCTGCATACAGATTTCTCAGGAGGCAGGTAAGGTGGTCTGGTATTCCCATCACTTTAAGAATTTTCCACAGTTTATTGTGATCCACACAGTCAAAGGCTTTGGCATAGTCAGTAAAGCAGAAGTAGATGTTTTTCTGGAACTCTCTTGCTTTTTCTATGATCCAACAGACGTTGGCAATTTGATCTCTGATTCTTCTGCCTTTTCTAAATCCCTCTCAAATATCTGGAAGTTCTCAGTTCATGTACTGTTGAAGCCTAGCTTGAAGGATTTTGAGCATTACTTTTCCAGCATGTGAGATGAGTACAATTGTGTGGTAGTTTGACATTCTTTGGTATTGCCTGTCTTTGGGATTGGAATGAAAACTGACCTTTTCCAATCCAGTGGCCACTGCTGAGTTTTCCAAATTTTCTGGCATATTGGATACAGTGCTTTCACAGCATCATCTTTTAGGATTTGAAATAGCTCAACTGAAATTCCATCACCTCCACTAGCTTTGTTCATAGTGATGCTTCCTAAGGCCCACTTGACTTCTCATTCCAGGATATCTGGCTCACTGATATCTGATCACTCACAGTGAGTGATCACACTGTCTTGGTTATCTGGGTCATTAAGATCTTTTTTGTATAGTTCTTCTGTTTATTCTTGCCACTTAATATATTCTGCTTCTGTTAGGTCCATACCATTTCTATCCTTTATTGTGCCCATCTTTGTATGAAATATTCCCTTGGTATCTCTAATTTTTTTGAAGAGATCGCTCATCTTTCCCATTCTGTTTTTTGCTCTGTTTCTTTGCATTGATCACTTAGGAAGGCTTTCTTATCTCTCTTTGCTATTCTTTGGAACTAGTTTGTCATCCCCTAAATAGACTGGCAACAATAAGTACCAATATCTCCTGTTTTGTTCTTCTTTCTCAAGATTCTTTTGGGTATTTGGCCTTTTTGCTTCTGTACAAATTTTATAACTATTTACTGCAGTTCTACGAAAAATTCTATTTGGCCTTTTTGCTTCTGTACAAATTTTATAACTATTTACTGCAGTTCTACGAAAAATTCTGTTGGCATTTTGATAGGAATTTCATTGAATTTTTAGATATTCTCAGGTAGTATGGACAGTTTAACAATATTAATTTTTCCAGTCTATGAGCATTGCATGTCTTTCTGTATGTTTTTGGTGTCTTTGTTTTTTTTTTTTTTTCATCAGTGTCTTAGAGATTTTCCAATATAGGTCTTTTACCTCCTTGGTTAGATTTATTCCTAGGTATTTTGTTGTTCTTTATTTAATTGTAAATGGGATTACACTCTTAATTTCTGTTTCTTCTAGTTCATTGTTAGTATAGGAAATGCAACAGATTTAAGTGTATTAATGTTTTTATCCTGAAACTTTATTGAATTCATTAATGAGTTCTAATATATTTTTGGTAGTGTCTTTGGGATTTTCTATATAGTATCATGTCATCTGCAAATAGTGTCAGTTTTCCTTCTTCCATTCCAATTTGAATTCCTTTTATTTCTTTTTCTTGCCTGATTGCTGTGCCTAAGGGCCCTGCATTTTCATTTTGCACTGGACTCTGAAACTTCTTGATATGTAGCCACTCCTGCATGTGTTTCTTCATGTGATATGTTACGTAGATGACTATTACAGTAGGTAACACACTGAGAAACATTTTGTCTCCTCTGATGGATTATGAGCTCCTTGAAGCCCAGGACTTGTCTTATTTAGCATTGTATCCTCAGCACCAGTGAACCAGTGATGAAGTCCAAGGCTCAGGAATATCCTTCTTTCTGTTTCATAATAGTCTCCTAATTTGGAGAAAATGTTTGACCTCTAGGAAAGTGCTTGGCCTCTAGGCAGTTTGAATATTCACTCCAGGACAAGGGTCCTTACTTTCCCAGTGTTGAAACTATTAGCACTCATATTGCAGAAACACATAAAAGGCATATACTTATTCCTCCTGCTTTGATTGGTTTCCAAAATGTGTATGCTGAGAAGGATAGGAAACATTTGATAGTTGCATATATGAGGTGAAAATGTTTTGAAGCAAAAGGAAGTGATTTGTTCCACTGAGTGGCGATTTGGTTCAGGGATAGCATTGTGGTATAATCATATCGACTATTCCTGAAGATTATAGTTAAGCAAAAGTTACAGTGACCTACACAAGACTTTTCTAAAATTAGACTTTTATAAATAAGTCCCCTTTGCTATGTAATTCACAAATTTGTATCTGCTCGTTTTTTTCTCCATTGCTTAGTACATAGAGGTTCCACATTGCATTTAGAAATAGAAAGAGGGACTGGAAGAGGTAAACTAGAGTTAGAGGAAGGAACAGATTGGAAGGCAGAGTTGTGATCACAGTGCTGTTATCAGCTTGGCTTTATCAATAATCCCAGACAAGAAAGAAGAGTCCACATTGAGTAACAGTGATGATGGCAAGGTCAGCCTGATAGAGGACGCAGCACTTAGTAAGCTTCAAGGATCATGTTAGCTGAGCATCTACCCCTCAGTGTGATGAGTATTACATAGAGATTCTGCTGCACTGTGTATTTGTTTCAGGCCTATACTAGGACCTGGGAACAGAGAGATAAGAAAAAACATAGGCTTGGTCCTCAGAAAGCAGTAGTATGGTTAAGAGTAGGTGGTTAAGAGCTGAGAAACTGGGGCTAAACTATTGGGTTCAAAACTTGCCTGGCCGCTTTCTGGCTGAGAAATCTAGTCCTAGTTACTTAACCACTCTGTGCTTCAGTTTCCTCATCTGTATGATTGAATAGTTCTATTTCTTACTACAAAAATTTCCTGTGAGGATTGAGTCAATACATAAAAGTGACTTAGAATAAAATGCTTACAACATATAAACCATACATAGATATGCTTAGCCAGGTGTAATCTGGGAATAAAGACATACGTTACGAGAGGACCTTAACATGAGAAGGTTGAAGCCAAATTCCTGAAGCCTAGAGTGACAAACCATTAATAACAAACACCAAGCTTAGGTTTAGCAGTGATGACTGGGGGTCACATAATTATGACACAAAATAGATACCTTAGTAGACTTAATCTCTGGAAGCTTTCAAATCACATATGATGTGCTTTTAGCAGAGGGCATAGTTACAGAAGTGCACATAGCTACCGTGCACTTGGCAATAGGGAGGGATTTCTCTTATTCTGATATCACCTTGTGACATTTTCTATTTCAGTAAATATCAGTAGATACCAAAGGTCTAAAACAGAAAAAGAAGGGAATTGTCTTTATTGAATGTCTTCACTGGTTCCCTAATGTCTTACAGTGTCTTGCAGCTACACTGTGACAAGGACCATGTCCTAGAAGCAGCTTTAGTCTCTGTACCACTATGGAGAGGAATCACCCTGGCTGGGCCAGTTTCTGCCAAAAGATGAGGAATGCAGACAGAGGGCCATCGAAATGTTTCTGTTGTTCATGAGTTAAACTGAACTGCTCACAAATGAAAATGCTGTTGGTCTTCTGAATCTAGTTTTTCTTTCTCATCTCTTCTCTCCTTTTCAAGACAGCCAGCTTTCCAATGAAATTCACATCCTAGATAAGACCCGTGCTGCACAGGCAAGATAGCCGACATCAAGGCTCACGGACAATGTAAGTTATGACCAAATCAAAATCGCTTCTCCGGGTCCTGTCTGACAGAGATATGACATTTATATTAATATTTGGCTAAGTTTCTCAATTAGGGATTGATGAACTGAAGCTCATCTTCATAGTGAGGTGATGTAATTTTCCCTCTTTAGATGATATTTGCATTGTAAATCTTTTTGAGGGCAGGAATGCTACATTCTCACCATGTAATACTATCACAAAGCAGACCTATCGTGAGAGGAAGATTTTTTTCTTTTAGACAGAATCTGAGAAATAGTGCATTTCATATAAAAATAGTGCATTTCATGTAACATTTTGAAGCAGATTGAGCAGAAGACTGCCAGAGAATTAGTTACTGCAGGAGTGGGAAGTGATTAACTCTGCGGGCCCTTTCAAGTCCGCGAGGTTCCTTGCATCAAGGTGTGGCTGTAACATGGTAAATATAGTAACAGGGAGCCCTGGACTCTCAGATCATACTGGCTTTGTAAATATTAGATATTATTTTTCTATGGAGTCTCATGATTTCCTCAGATGGATTTCATTTGATTATTTTTCCTAAAATAATTTCTATTTAAAGGCAACTTCAAAACTCAAAGATTTTCACTTTGGCCACCTTAAACCCATTTTGATGGGTCAGAATTCTAAGCAGAAAGTCACTGCTTGGGAGAAAAAAATCCTTAAATTTCTTTAACAAGAGTTAGATCCAATTTTTACTCAACTCTGGAAAAAAAAAACAACCGCATTATCTGTCTCCCTTGATTAAATTTTCTTTTAATTCAAGTCTTAAAAATAGTATTTATATTGGTGGGCTTGAAAACATCTTCTAGATTGTCTTAGTACCATTTATATATGTTACTGCACTGTTTGCATAGCCACAAGTGATCTGTTCTCCCTTTGGGTTTTCTCCCTACTTTAGCTTCAGCCAAAAATGAAGTTAATCCCACATTTTGGGCAGACATCTTGCCTGCTCCTAAGAAACTCAACTGCCAGCCAGTATTATTGGAGAGCTTTTAAAATGTGTCTCTACAGGCACAGGCTACAGAGTGGAAACTGGATTGTGGAATATCTAGGAATATCAGAACTGTCTTCCTCTCAAAATTTGCAAGTACATGTCTTTTAAGCAAAGATGAGGAAGGACCCTTTTCTCAGCTCCCTACCAACATTATGCTTAAATCATGGTGAACATTTGTCTTCCACTACCTCAAAGTAATATCTTCAACAACAACAAACCACAGTGTGTGTGTTTAGCAAAATGTAGCTGCTCAAATTCACATAGCTTTGGGTCCAAGCATCCTTCCTGTACACCTTCCTCCCCTTCCTCATTGATTTCATGTATTTGGATTTTCAAATGAAAGGGAAAACTTCTACACAATCAAAAGTGAAGCTCAAGTCTTACAGAAATAACCTAAGACCACCCAAATAATCACATGCAGAGGCTGTTAATTCAGAACTCGCCGAAGCAATTAGCTGCCACTATTTGTGTTTGACAATGACTCAAAGGCAGGTAAGAGGGTGGGAAGATTTCAAGTGAAAAAAAGAGAAGGTTTCCGGTATGCTCTGATTGGAGTGTGTTGGTGTGCAAAACTGGAGGCAGCTCACATGGGTATCTCATGGGATTGTTTGGGGAGCATGTTTGACTTTCTTCAATTGATCCTGAGACAGAAGGATGAGGGATAGAGGAGTGAGAGCCAAGTTGAAAGTCCATGACTGAGTTTTTACTATTCTTGACCAACTGCTGGAGAAATTGTGGGTTGACTTCCTGGGCTTCTTATTTGGGTCAGAATTTATGTCATAGGTGGTCTGGCAATTGTCCACCTCTGTGTTCAGTCTCTCAGTCTAGATAAAGGACTCACCTGGCAGTGAAGGTGTAAATGTGCTGTCCAATACAGTAACCTCTAGTTTTGTATGGTATTGAGCATTTGAAATGTAGTGAATCTGAAATGAAATGTGCTGTAAATGTACAATGCACACTGAATTTCATAGCCTCCTTATGAAAAAAGAGAAAAATAACATTAATGATGCTCCTGGAGAATTCCATGGACTGTATAGTCCATGACTGTATAGTCCATGGGGTCGCAAAGAGTCAGACACAACTGAGCGACTTTAAATGTAAATGATGTTTTAATATTGAGCAGGTGTTAAATGACAATATTGGGGATATATTAGGTTGAATGAAATATATTACTAAGGTTAATTTTACCTCTTTCTTTTTACTTTTATATAGTGCCCAGGAGAAAAAAAATTAAATACCATATGTGGGTCACATTTGTGGTTTGCACTGTATTCCTCTTGGACGGTACTGAAATAGAGGGTTGATGTATTAAAGTCTCAGGAATTAAGGTGGTGTTTTCCCTGAGAATCCTTTACAGATGCTATGTATTATACATTTTCCATAACCAGGGCAGAGCAGTTCTTAATGAGATGGCCCTTTTTTGACTCAGGAACTAAGAAGAAAAGACTCACCTGTTCAAAATATTATTACTTAAAATTTTCATAGGATTGGTTCTACATATCTTTGGGGGAGGCTGTGTTTTGGTTTAGGCAATCCTTTTAAGGTACTTTTTGATTTTATAAATATCATATAATACAAGAGGTGAATTGAATGGATGAATCCCTAACTGGTATTAAAAACTGAAAGAGTTGCTTTTCTAAACTGAAAAGATTATTGTGGTGTTAACATTTTTCTCTTTTCTAAAGAAAGAAGCTAGCAAGCAAACGTAAGAAGCAGAGCCTGGGATTCAGGAAGGAGATAGCTGAGCAGAATGCACTGTCTTTATTTCTGAGGATGAGGGTGGCCTAGGAGTAGAGAGTGGCTATCTGAGAGCTAAGGAGGAAGCCGGCTCTAGGGGAGCCCTTACAGTGGAATTTGAGGAGAAGTAATGTCTAATAACCAGTTTTAAACTCTTCTCTTTTTCTCTCTTGTAACTTATTTTCTTTTCTTTTTAATATCCTCAAGTCTGTAACAAAGTCAGACATTGTAGTTGGTTTGGCACTTCCTCAGGGAAAGGGAAGGAAAGACCACATCCACATTTAGGGTGGATGAAGTACATGCATCAAATCCTTCACTTTCATCCTCCTCCTTTGTAGTGCTGTTTGTTTAGAAACAAGCATTTAAAAGAAGATATCCCACTTTAATACCATAAAACTATTACCCACTATTGTCTTTTGTGAATCTTTCTTCTGTTGGCTCAAGAATGCGGAACTATAGCCAGTCTCAAAGGGTGTATGCTATTGAAAGGGTTACTGAAGATTAAAAATAGCATGGCAGTTTATCTTGGGCTGCTGGGTATTGGTTTACTTTTCTCACAAAAACAGGCTATAATTACAGAGCAAAGAATAAACTGGACTTGATTGCTCCTCCGAAAGACTGACATTTCAGTCTCTCCCACAAAATACTTATTGATGTTGATGTACGAGAAAGAGAAGAGTCAGAATACAAAGGAGCTTTGTGTTGCCAGCAGTTGGGAAAGCATCTTTTGTCTTCCCAACTTAGTCGTTTTGATATGGAAGTCAGTGTGAGAGAATAAATATCAAACAGAACATTGTCATTTTCAGAATCTCTTTTGTGACTGTAGTTTAGAAAACACCCACAGTAAAACAATTGAAATTTTGGTGGTTTTTTTTTTTTTTTTTTTTTAGCTGCTAGAAGAAAAAGAAACAAAAACTGACCGAATACCAAATTCATGCTTAGGAAAAGATATTATTCATAATAATTGTATTGCATTTTCCACACATGTTGAAAGACAGATGATTAAATATTCAAAAAGGAGAGGAAAAAGCCTCATTCAGAATAATCGGTGACACATAAACCCCTCTGTGAATGCAGTTTGGGTTTAATTAAAATGCATATGCAGTGATAGATTCCAAAAGAAGAGACTGTACCAGATATTCAGGACTAAAGTTGTTGGACTCTTTTCCCACCTCAGCAAGGGGCTTCATAACATACCTTAGAAAAATATTCCTTGCAAGTAAGTAAACAGCTGCTATTAGCTAGATAAAGGAGGTAGACCACAGTGGATGATGTGTAAGTAGAGAGAAATCCATCTGAAAACAACTCTTAAGAACACAAGTAAAGGGAGTGACTATCAGATGGGAAGTGCAGATAGAGATATTTTGATGAAGAAATACACACAGCTAGAAATGTTTTCTGATGTGTATTATGAACTCCAGCCTCTCAGGTTATTGTCTACTGCTCTTACGTTTTTCTGAATTGTCACAGCAAGTCCCGATAAGATGGAATGAAGAGAGAGAGTGAGAGAGAGACAGAAATAGAGAATATTTTTCACTGATTCCAGAGAATACAAAATCAAGAAGTTTTATTTAAATATTACTTACCAAAATAAGAAGAAAATAAAATCAAGCTGGATATTTAAGAAAATAAAAAGGTGATGTGAAATATCTCTAAAGTCCACAGGATTTCTTACCATTCCTCAAGAGAGTGTGACATTTGTAGGGAGATAAGAGGACTCCAAAACAAGATATCACTCACAGTCAGCTTAAGCTAGTTCTTGGCACCCTTAAATCCTCATCATTCTCAAGTATGCAGAAGGAATGCTTTAAATAACTCATGAAAATGGCAAAGTAGAGTTTTAGATTTCAAAACATTTCAGTGAGAAGCAACCCAAACGAACAGCATCAAAATCATCATTCTCTAGCAGTATCTCCCCCATCCCCCACCCCGATCTGTGGCAACGTGCTCAGATACAACCCAAAGCAAATGGTACACATGTACTCCTGCCTTTTAAAGACTGCACCAAATATTATTTCTTTTTAAGTTGTGGTGCTAAGTCAAGTGTCCTTTTATGGACTGGTAAAATGAAACTCTGAAGATAAATAAAATTATTTTTACAAATAGTAGGACAGTGGCAATACTTCCAAGATATTCAATGGTAAGACCCAATTTAATGACAAATTTTAATAGGAATCTCAGTAGTGCTAGAACTTTGTTCAACTAATTATTAATCTGTAAGACATTTTAGTTACTCAGCATGCACTTCAGAGATATTATTTATTTAAAGGTAGGTTAAAAAATGAAACAAATTTTTGAGATAACAGGTTCACTGCTTAAGAGTAAATTGAGAAAATGGCTGTAATCCAAAGTAGTATTGATTATCCAGCTTTTCCCAGGTGAGCTAATCTCAGAAAATGTGACTCCCAGATTCTGTCTGTCTTTATGACAGAATTAAGTGGATGAACCTGAGGCTGTATTACAAGTGAGATATCTATGAAGGAAAGTGAGAACTAACTCATTCTGGGAAAGTGAGTGGAACGCTCACTTTCTGGAATAGCACCATTTGTCTGAATTCACAGATGCTGTGGTACTGTTACAATTACTCGACTCCCTAGGTTATAGTGGCTCAAATTCTGCCGCTGACATTTTAACCTGTGCCCCAACTGTTTTATTTGTCGTTTTGCCACCTGTGCACTCAGACCAGAACAGAGGGGATGGCTAGAAGCCATAATATTGATGGCTGAGGTCAAAAAAGTCATGAAATTCCATTGGGCTGCTAGTGGGAAGAGTTCCTATCTCTGAATTCATCTCAAGGCAATAGCTATCTTCTCAATGAAGAGTTTTAACTGTACCCTTAAAATATACATTTTCCTGCAATAGACTTATTTATGCTGCCAGTCACTGTCTCAATGAAAGTGATCTCTTTTCACCTCTAAGTTGAATTTACTGCTTGAGAAGGCATATTTGTTATAATTCCTTGAAATTTGTGTATTTAAGCTTGTGACCTAAACAATAGATTATAGATGCTCAGATGAGATACCTGATCAGATTAGAGCAAAACAATTTCACTCTGATTCAATATTATATAATTTGTATCATAATTTTTTTTAATAATATGTGGTGAATGGAGAAAAATATAAAGGGAGAGATGATTAGGAAGACCTTAATTTGACTTGTATCTTAAATCTTATGCATGATGTTTTAGAATATATATACCTCTAATATGAACAAAGATCAGAGTCTGATCAAAATATGAAAACATTGGTTTCTCATATAAGACTATCTAGCAAAGTTGCCTCAGTTGTAACACATACAGTAAGCATAAGGTAAGTGAAATCCATCCTCTACACTATCTTAAGGGCCTATACTAAAATCCAGTAATGAGAACTTCTTAGTAGCAATAAACATTACAACTGCTCCTTGTTAGATATACTTTTGTTTTTCCCCAGAAAAAAAATAGAAAGGTATTTTGTAAAAGAGGCACTTATGATGGAAGTCTTTATTACCTTGGATGGTCTTGAGCATAGTTCCTTACCTCGCTGTACCTCAACTTCCATTAACTATAATATGAAGCAAAGGAAACTGTTCAGTTGGTCTCTGAGTTTCCTTTTAGCATTAGAACCCTTGATTCAAAACCACTCTGGGTTTCCAAAATAGCATCATACTGCAGAGAAAACAATAAGCGTATTTAAGGTATTAAAATAATACTAATGTTTTATCTCCTTGTGACTTGGCCACTGTCTCTGACAGTGGATGCATGTGTATGTACATCAGTGGAGGCAGTGTATATATAACAGTGGAGGCATTCTGTATGTACATCATAGATAACTTCTAAATTGCTACTTCCTGTGACAGAAAATGGACTCTCTTAAGGCTATCTTAGAATCAAATTATTTATCCTTGGTAAATAAAAGCGAGCTTGGTATATAGATGCTTATTCTTTGCCAGAATTAGGTATCAAATTTGTCTTTTGGTGAAAAGTCAGTGGTCTAGGAACTGGTTCTGCATCCATAGGCTAAACTTATGGTTTTGTTTCGGTGATACTTTGTACCCTGAGTTACCACTGAGATTATTCTGTATTTGGAATACTTATCAATATACTAACTGCATATAAAATCATGCTGAGAATGTGCAAAGATTTCAACATAGACTAATTTCTATTTCACTGCATGATTTTTCCCTTTTTGCTAAAATTCTGTGAAGATTCTAAATTGTCTCTACCTCCTACAGCAGAGTTAGCATGTGTTCATGGGGATAGAAAGGAGCCCATCCTTAACCCTCCCCTTCAAACCCAATAAATATCAGAGCCAAACTGAAGTTAGCTGAGGTTTAGTGATAAAGGGACTGACTGAGACAATCAGTTTGTGTTTGCTGTAAGAAGCAAGTCTAGCATAATTCTCTGAATGGTATACTGGCTAGAAAATAAGTAGCTAGTTTTCTGGAAATTGCAAGCAGGTCTGCATTTGCAAAGCCTATAATGGGAAAGGGAATGAATAGATTTTTTAATAACACTCTTAATGACCATTTCTGCACAACACACCTAATACCATTAACTTAATTCAAGGAAAACTGATATTTCTACCTTAAGCAAGCTGTACATATTGGCAAAACTCTTTTTGGAGTTATGGCATTTTTTGCCCCTTTTGAAAAAGGAAAGAAAAAAGCAACCTACTAGCTATACTCTAGGAGAATAAATCATGATCTGATTACATAGTTTAGCTGGCAAGTTAATTTGTGAATTTTCCAACATTTATAAAGCACATGTGTTGAAATGCTGAACTCCTGCCCCCACTGAAGCTTTTAGGGCCTGTTGAGACACACAGATACAGAGAGAAAATATGTAGAATAATGAGAAGCATTTTCATGATATTTAGTGATGTTTGCTCTCAGAATTCTATTAATTTAAGAGAATGACTTGCAACTGTTACTGCATTAAGAAACTTGGCAAGCACTAGAGTATAATTATTTCTGCTATCACACTGACACACACAAAAGAAAGAAAACCATTCACGGAATGTGTGTATGTATTTATGACTCTTCTTATTTATGTTATTGTGATTTACAGTTCCCAGAAATTTGCCTCCTTCCTTCCTCCACGATGGAGAAGGAAGTATACACACATGGCATTGCATTTCTGACAATTGGTATTCCTCAAAAGAGCTAGTTCTAAATAGGACATGCTAATTCCTAGGAAAGCTGTTAATGAAGTCTTAGCATCTGCCTTATGGATATCTGAAAGCTATAGCTTTTCCATGGCAGTATTCACCAGTGTTTGCTCGGTGGCTAAGCAGGACAGTTCTTCACTGTGTGAGATTGTCCAGAGCATTGCAGCCACTTCCCATCTCTAACTCCAGATCTACTAAATGCTAAGAATCATTGTGTCTTCACATCTAAACACTTTTGATTAATCTCCATTTCCAGATCACTGCAAATAGATAACACTTCAAGAATGACCCTCAGGTTACCCTGGGATGATCTGAGGAAGGGCTGCTCTACTAAGCTTTCTGTTTTTTAATAGAAGTATTGGCTCAGCAATAAAGAATCTGCCAGCAATTCAGGAGACATGGTTTTGATTCCTGCTTTGGGAAGATACCCTGGAGGAGGGCATAGCAACCCACTCCAGTATTCTTGCTTGGGAAATCCCAAGAGGAGCCTGGTGGACTACAGTCCATGGGGTCACAAGAATTGGACAATGACAGCAACCAAACCACCACCACCACCACATATTTGGTTTACAATGCTCTATTGGTTTCAGCATATAGTGTACAGCATAGTGATTCAGTATTTTTTCAGATTATGTTCCATTTTAGGTTATTGCAAGATAATGGATACAACTCCCTTTGCTATACAGTATATCCTTGTTGTCTGTCTATTTTATATGTAGTAGTTTGTATCTATTAATCCCATACCTCTATGTCCCTCCTTTCTTTCCTCTCTGCTTTGGTGACCACAAGTTTGTTTTCTGTGTCTGTGAGTTTGTTTCTGCTTTGCATATATATTCACTTGTATTATTTTTTAGATTCCACATATAAGTGATATCATATAGTATTTGGCTTTTTTGTCTGACTTATTTCATTAAGCATAATATCTCTAGGTACATCCACGGTGCTACAAATGACAATATTTCATTCCTTTTTATGACTGAGTAAAATTCCATTGCCTCTAATAATTATGTAGAATGTGGAACACTCAGAATGCCTCCTCTCCCTAGGGCCTTATGCAACATGCCTTATATTTTTAAAAGTAATTGGTCTTTGCCTGATGGGATGTAACTAAGTTAAAGAAAAGTAAAACAAAAATAACACTATCTTCACTGGCCCTGCTGACTGAATCATCCTACCTTGCTATGCCCAAAGGAGTTCCCTAAGAAGGGTAAGATTGAAGAGTTAGTCCCAGAACATCTAATCATCAGGACACAGGTATGTATTGTCCTGAGGACAAGGAAAGGCTAATGTGATAAGTCCACTCCATAAGGATTTTTTGGAAACTGAGTCAATAAGCCAGAAGTTAATAAGAAAGTTAACTAAGGGACACATGGAGATAGGAATCAGTGTAAGCTCAACTCAGTTCAGCAAACTGAATTGATAACTAGCAAAACATTAGGGTTTTTCCTGGAAGATATGCAATGATTTAATTCTGCTTCTACATTTTTACACTGCTTTTTGAAATTTGAGATTTTTTTTAAGGAAAAAAATGATTCAGATCATCTTACTTTTTCTTTTTTTAAAGGCAGAATGCCACATGCAGCACCTCAGTTAGATGTGTCTCAAGTCTTGAAAGTTTGATCACTATACATTCCTCATACAAATGGACCTTGATAGTTTATTTGAAGGTTCTAGCAGCAGAGGGCAGCTATTTGTATACCCTTGATTGAAAAATGGTCCTCTGTTGGAGAAGATCATCCTCTTCAACTGTGTGTACACCTTCAGGAGGAACACACACAGAGAAGTGAGGGGAAAAGGGGATGCTCACCTAGTCAGCCAGACCAACCCTTGTGCTCAGTGGGGTGACAGCTGTTGCAGCCAGATTACCCTCACATCTGATAGTCTCTTAACTTGATACGACAGCCACATAGTGACAAGTAGGCAAAAGTCTTAACAAAAATGGCTAAAACTGAAATAAAGTCAATCCACTTGAATGCTAAAGTGAGGTCAGATTCTTTCATTGAATGTAATACTCATAAAAGAATAGAAATGTGAAGGCTGTTATCATCATCTAGTTGACTACATACCTCACAGATAAGGAGACGTGTGGCAGAGAAAATGGCATGAATTCACTGAACCATTTTAAACTTTTCTTGGTCACACAAAATGACTAAATTGACAGCCCACCTTGAACATACTTGATATTGAATTCTCTCCAATGGGACGGAGGCAGAAATGATGTACATCACTTCCAGACCTAACTGTGACGTGCCATCTTTTGCTCTCTCTTCTTCGTAGCTGGAATGGAAGAGATCCTCCATTTTAGTAACAAATTGAAGAACATTGGATTTGTTATTAACCAGCTCTTGTTGCATTAAGCCTTTGGGATTCATGGGGGTTAGCATTGCCTAGCTTATCTTAACAAATAAACTACTGAATAGCTTGCTTATGCTTACTCAGGTAGTAAACTGTTTGCTACTGCTGGTAATAGTAACCAGGTGTCCCCAGTTATTGATCTCTATAGATATTTGTGTCAGCATAAGCCTAGTCTAGGTTTTTGATTTTGTTTTTTCCCTTATTTCACTGTGGTGAACTCACTCCATTCATATTTTCAGGAATCCATTGTTACATATATATGTACATCAATGCATAGGAAAAAGTCTAAATATTTGTGGGGAAATAAATGAGACAGACTGAGGAAGAAGGATGAGGGAGGCAAGGGAAAGAGAGATGCTATAACATTACCAACTGTATTATTTAAATGTTTTCATAATAAAATATATCATGTACTATAATACTATTAAAATTTACAAAGAGAGAGCAATTAAACAACTCCCTGGTCAGTACACTATTATGCAATGACTCTGTTCAGTCTTTCAGTATCTGTTGAAATCCTACCAACCCTTCAGGGCTTATTCAAATGCTTTGCCCTCTTTGGATGCTTTTCCTAATCCTTTCCAAATGGAATGATATCTCTTCTGAACACCTACAGTGATTGCTTAGTCACACAGTGCCCTCGTCTTTGTCTTGTATTTTATTTACATGGGGATGTATTCTATTTCTTTTATTAGCTGAAACTTTTCTCAGAAGTAGGAATTATCCTTCTCTTCATGTAACTTGTCAGAAAAATTACAGCAAGACAAAAATCACGGGGTTTTTGGAATGACAGAGTGAATAGCTTGGCAAGTCCTGTCCCCAAAAAGTAATGATAAACTGGAAAACAATTGCTAAAAATAACTATTTCAGGACTCTAGGCCTACAACAGATTGAGAAGCATTATTCAAGGAAAGCTGCTGAACTTCAGATAATAATCGTAGGAATCTGCAATGTTATAACCTAGAGTGCTTCTTATTCCTCGGCCACCACCACCATCTCTAGCTCTACTGCCATGATAATTTTACCAGGATTGACAGATCTGTGAAAACCAGCCACTTGACTGCTAGAGAAGGTTGACATCACTTAGACCTAAGTATGGTAAGCATCAAGCTCCAGGAACAGTCCAAGTGCCCATTAGATAAATGAACAAACATGAGGAGGTATATCCATGTATGTAATGGAATAGTTTCACCAGTAAAATGGAATGATCTATCGACATATGTAGCAGCATATCCAGACCTCTAATTATATTAAGTAAAAAAAAAAAAGTGTGCAAAAACAAAACAAAACACTCTGTGACTTCATTTACATAAAATTCTAAGAAAGGTAAACTGGTCTATCCTGACCTAAAGCAGTTCAGTGCAGATGGGACTGGAGAAAGGGAATGAAGGGATTCCAAGGGGCATGAGGCAACTTTGTCTACTATTTTGTGATGATTTCATAGGAATATATATTTGCCAAAACTTAAGATGTTATACACTTGAAACATATGTGACATTATATGTAAATTACAATAATAGATGTTTTAAAAATTGCCTTACCCCCAAATTATTGAATTGCATTGATCCTCTCCCAAATTTATGTCACTGTATAGCCTAAAACTCCATTCACCTTTGATGCAAAGTTTTAAGTCCCTAAGGGTATGTAAAATCTAGAAGAAACATGAATTTAGAAGAAACAGAATCACTGCTCTTAAGAAACAGTGGTTCCATGTGTTAAGCCTGTGAAAATGGAGTGTTCAAACTAGAGCTGAAACATCTAGTCTAGGCTTTCATATGATACTTGAGAAAACTGTGTGCCCGCACACACAGAGAAAAGGACCTGGCTGAGATAGACAGACAGTCAAGTGAGGACTTGATGACATGCTTCTGTGCTGTAAGATAATGGAAAACACAGAAATTTAATGTTGACTTTATCACTAAAAGAATCACGTGACAAGAATGACAATAAAAATATCAATTCGTCAACTCTGATTGGTTTCCAAAAAATGCAAGCCAAGCCAAACCTGTATTTTAAGATATCATCTTCCACTTAAACTTTCTTCCCCTTTTTCATCCTGATTGTTTTTGTCAGGGGAGTTTGTGATTTCCTCTCTTCTGTTTCATCACAACAAGAATTTGAAGCAACAGACCTTTGGATGGACCAGTGTTACAGCCCTCAGACCGATCAGTGTTACGGCTCCATGTTATAGCTCAGTTTATTTAGAAAGTAAAAGAGTTTACTTTAGAGTTTATTTAGTTTATCTATTTAGAGTTTACTTTAGAGTTTATTTAGAAAGTAAAGGAAAATATATCCTTGAGGCATGAGGGCATGCTGACCCTAAAGATGCAAAGAGAAGAGAGGCCCTTCTGGCCCAATTTTGACCCCTCTTTTTATATATTTTTTTCTCCTCCCCTGAGCCTGCCCTATGTAAATTGGGTAAGGCTGTTTGTTTTACCTGAGATTCTCACTGCGGTCCTCATACCTTCCTTTGTTCTATTTTCACAGGCTTTTCCCTTCCTTGTCTTTTAGGCACCACCATTCTGGACTCCGTTTTCCTATTCTAACTACCTAACATTCCCCCCTCAAGAGATGTGAGGCCCAATTCTTAGGGAATAGGGGCATTAAGGCATTTCTGGCTACTTCTTGCTGAACTGAGATGGCAAGGGGCATTGGGCCTCCCTCTCTTGCTAGTCTCAGGCCTCAGAATCCTTTAGCAGTGTCCATCTAAGGATGAGTGATATTTTTCTGTGGTCAGCTGTAGTTTTATATATCCCTATTGAACTGGCACTGCATGTTGTAGCTTGTTGACCTAGGCAGAGACAAAATGGGTTAGACAATTGATAATACATGGAGCAATCATAAGCAGCATCAATATGGTGATGACAGGACTAGCAGGGATTTTAGCCAACTCCAAATTTCCCATCACCAGGATCCCCCAAAGAGAGATTGTAGCCACCCTGAGAACTCTCCAGCTTGTTCTTTGAGATCCTGTAGGGCCTGAATGTTTTTCTTGAGGACTCTGAGACTTTCTTTAACTTAGTTGGAGGTATTTACCCAGAAACAATATGTCCCATTCAAGATGGCTCAAGTCCCTCCTTGTTCAAAGATCAGGAAATCTATCTCTTGTCTGTTTTGGAGTATAATCCCTGCCAGGCTGTATTGGCTCTTTAGAGCTGTCCTGAGAAATGTTATCCCCAGAAATTTAATTTTGGGGGTGTTCATTAGAATGGCACTCATCTCTACTTCTGAATAGGTATCTGAGATCTCCCAGTGGCTCACAGGTGTATTGAGTGTCCTCTTCTGGTTTCTTCCATGGCTTGACTCTTGAGTAGTGAATCCAAAAATCATGTCCTGGTACCCTGACTGCTGCAAGGGTAGAACGTATTACAGGGTAGGGATGCTTTCATGTGGGCTGGAGTTGAGCCTTTGGGGACCCATCTTTCCAGACTTTAATTAGGACTTGAATCCCTGGAGCATATAGTGGTGACTCTTTAGAATCTTTGAGTCCTGGTTGACACCCCACAATCATATATCCTGTTGGAGTTGCCCAATGGCCATGGTATAAGACCAGAGTGTCTGAGCCTCTGAATCTAGGAAGAGGTCATTGACATAAACAAAAGGTCTCCCATATAGCATGTCATAAGGACTAAGACCAACCTTTTCCTTAGGGGCAATATGGGTGCAGAGGAGAGCTATTGATAAAGCCTCCTTCCATCTCAGGGAGGTCTCCTAAGTTATCTTTTTTTTATTGCTTATTTTATTGCTTATTTCTATTGGCTCTTTCTACTTTTCCTGAAGACTGAAGCCTCCAAGCACAATGGAAATAATAAGTAATGCCCAATACTTTAGAGACCCCTTGGGTGACCTTAGAAGTAAATGATGTCCCATTGTCACTTTGTAATGACCTGGGCAGACCAAATCTTAAGACAGAGTTCCTTCATACCTCTTAGTTGAAAGAAAATTTGGACCTAGGGGATCTTTGTCCATTTCCCTTGTCTTTTGCAGAATAATTCTAGGTGCAGGATGGTATTGTACTTTAAACTCCCATCTTCAGGCCAATGTTCCTGTCACCCAGAGGACACCATTGCCACACAGTAGCACAAAAAAAATTTTAATCAACTCCTCCTTGGAATTAGAGGATGAAACAGCTTCCAATTATCAAGGACATCTCAAGGGCATCTGTCAGGAAATGGATTGGTTATTTCCCATCTGAAAGACCATAATGACAGGGAGGAAAAGAAAAAAAAAAAAGAAAAACTAATAGGGCTCCTTCACTTTCTATGGCTGGACTTCCTTAGGGGTGAGTCTTTTTGAAGCTTATCCTACCCAGTACTGTTGCAACCTGAGAACCAGGCATTCACGGGTGAGGGTGAAAATCCCCAGGCAAACTGAGGTGTGACAGCCTCCTGGAGATCGAATCCCCAGGCAGGTCAAGGCAGGTTGGCCTCCTGAGAACCGGGTCCCTGAGCAGGTCAAGGCATGTTGACCTCCTGGGACCCCTGGATTGGTGGATCCCCGAACAGGTTGAGTCATGACAACCTTTCGAGGACAATATCCCTAGGCGGGTCAAGGCAGGTCAACCTCCTGGGACCCCTGGACTAGAGTTGGGCAACCCCAAGGTCTCCAGCTTGACCAGTGCTGGGTAGGATTCAGTTTAGTTCAGTTCAGTTCACTTGCTCAGTCATGTCTGACTCTGTGACCCCATGAATCACAGCATGCCAGGCCTCCCTGTCCATCAGCAACTCCCAGAATTTACTCAAACTCATGTCCATTAAGTCAGTGATGCCATCCAGCCATCTCATTCTCTGTCGTCCCCTTCTCCTCCTGCCTCCAATCCATCCCAGCATCAGGGTCTTTTCCAATGAGTCAACTCTTCACATGAGGCGGCCAAAGTATTGGAGTTTCAGCTTCAGCATCAGTCCTTCCAATGAACACCCAGGACTGATCTCCTTTAGGATGGACTGGTTGGATCTCCTTGCAGGCCAAGGGACTCTCAAGAGTCTTCTCCAACACCACAGTTCAAAAGCATCAATTCTTCGGTGCTCAGCTTTCTTCACAGTCCAACTCTCACATCCATACATGACCACTGGAAAAACCATAGCCTTGACTAGATGGACCTTTGTTGGCAAAGTAATGTCTCTGCTTTTTAATATGCTATCTAGGTTGTTCATAACTTTCCTTCCAAGGAGTAAGTGTCTTTTAATTTCATGGCTGCAATCACCATCTGCAGTGATTTTGGAGCCCCCAAAAATAAAGTCTGACACTGTTTCCACTGTTTCCCCATCTATTTGCCATGAAGTGATGAGACCAGATGCCATGATCTTAGTTTTCTGAATGTTGAGCTTTAAGTCAACTTTTTCACTCTCATCTTTCTCCCGGCAGTCTTGATTCCAGCTTGTGCTTCTTCCAGCCCAGCATTTCTCATGATATACTCTGCATATAAGTTAAATAAGCAAGGTGACAATATACAGCCTTGACGTACTCCTTTTCCTATTTGGAACCAGTCTGTTGTTCCATGTCCAATTCTAACTGTTGCCTCCTGACCTGCATACAGGTTTCTCAAGAGGCAGGTGAGGTGGTCTGGTATTCCCATCTCTTTCAGAATTTTCCACAGTTTATTGTGGTCCACACAGTCAAAGGCTTTGGCATAGTCAATAAAGCAGAAATAGATGTTTTTCTGGAACTCTCTTGCTTTTTCGATGATCCAGCAGATGTTGGCAATTTGATCTCTGGTTCCTCTGCCTTTTCTAAAACCAGCTTGAACATCTGTAAGTTCACGGTTCACGTATTGCTAAAGCCTGGCTTGGGTAATTTTGAGCATTACTTTACTAGCATGTGAGATGAGTACAATTGTGTGGTAGTTTGAGCATTCTTTGGGATTGCCTTTCTTTGGGATTGGAATGAAAACTGACCTTTTCCAGTCCTTTGGGTAGGATTAAGGGGATGTAATCTTAACTTATTGTCAGTTTGTTCACCATAGATGGGAATAGATATCATGATGTAAAGCAATCCAAGCCTATGCCCTGAGACTGGGAAACTGGTGAAGCAGCCATAAGCTTTATCCTCTTAGTACTCTAAGGGAACATAAATCACTGATTTCCTCCCCTAGTCCTCCATAACAGCAGTTTAGGGTGTCTCTAATAAACATTTCATAGTCATAGACCCACTTTAGATAATAACAGAAGTAATGACAAAGGAGTGTGTTATCTGGTCCTGTTAGGGGCATTAAGAATATTTGAATAATAAGTGGGGTGGAGCAATGTTGCCTACAAGGGGGCAGGGTCCTGGTTGTAGGAGTTAGTAAGTGGCTTAAGAACAAATTGATAAGAGGCAACAGACCAGATGTTCCATAAAAGTGGAGTGGATATTTGATGGAGGGATATGTTTGTAACTTTAGGAGAAGGGTGGTAAGGGTTTGGGCCCAAATGGCTTGCAGGGCTCACTCCCAAAGTGGCAAACATTATCCCTGGAAGCCCAATTGCCCTTGAAGGGATGCCAACAGATGGACTTCTAGCAGGCATTGTGTGCCTGTCAGCTGCCCTGGTGGGTCCACAGAGAGATGCTGTTCTTGCACATGTTGTAGGAAACATGGAAGATCAAGGCCTAACTATCTAGAGGGATTGGATATTATCCAGTATTTCTTTCTCAAGGGCCAGCTATTTTTTGGTTGTCCCTCTAGAAGATTGTAGCGGCAACATTGTGGGCTCGCACGGGGCACAGGAAAAGAGCATGAATCAGGAGGGAAGGGAGCAGGGCACAGCTTTTGAAAGGATGATATAGCCCAAGGGCATAACATAAACTGATTAAAATCAAATGGGTCCAAGATGACAAGTCAAATTCAACTAAACCTTGATCCCTAATCTGCAAGCTAAATGACACACCCAGAGGTGGCAGGACAGTTCCAAGGCACTGTCCAAAGAGGGATGAGTGGGTGGTTCCCCAATTAGCACGTGAAATCACCCATCTCAAAAAAACTAGCCACACCACATTCCATGGCCCCTGCACTCTCCTCTGTGATGGCTCACACCCTTTGGAGTGTGCTTCTCTCTGAATCCCAGCAAATACACTTCTTACCTACCTTTTTGTCTCTAACTGAATTTTTGCAATAAGACATCAGAGCCTGAGCTTCATTAGGTCCTGAAGCCAGGCACCATGGGTTTTGGCCAGGCTCAAGTCCTGGGAGAGGGGAGCTGAAGGACAGGGGGGGATAAGCAGTGTGGAAAATGTGCCAAGGAATCCCCTTCATAACCTGCCAGAAAATCTGGTAAATACCTGACCTGTGCTCACAGTTTTCATTGGCCTGATCCTTGGCACAAAGAAGATTAAGGACAGAAGAACCCCTGCCCACTTGGGTAACAGCTATTGGGGCCCAGCAGATAGTGGAGCCTTTGGGACACAGTGAGGAGTAGCCCCTGACAGAGTCCTCAGTTGCATTGACTGCCACTTGCCTGTTTGCAGGGGGTTCAAGGAAACAAGGAACCAGAGATTGTAAAGGAAGTAAGATTTTGTTAGCCATATGTCCTTCCAACCATAGGAATGAGGACATCCTACCTTAACTGGAGGTCTTCTGGAATCCGAGACTGAGCCACATGAGCTTTCTGCTGAGTTTGTTTTTTGCTGTCCCAGTTTCCGGTACGCTGGGCTTCTTGTCACTTCACCTGCACTGGGCTTCCTTTGCGTTCAGCTTCTACCACAAGAGCTTTTGCAGAGTTGGGCTCCTGCTGCGCTTGGCCTCCTCCTCGCAGGAGCCGAGCCGAGGTTGTTTCAGCCAGGTTAAATCTGAGTCACGGCACCATAGATGCCGGGGGAGTTTGTCATTTCCTTGGTTCTGTCTCAACACAACGAAAATTTGAAGCGGCAGACCAGTGTTACAGCTCTCAGACGGACCAGTGTTACAGCTCAGTTTTATTTATAAAGTAAAGGAACATACATCCTCGAGGCATGAGAGCATGCTGACCCAAAAGACACGAAGAGAAGAGAGGCCCTCCAGTCCAATTTTGGCCCCTTTTTTAACGTGTTTTTTTCCTCCTCCCCCTGAGCCTGCCCTGTGTAAGTTGGGCTAGCCAAGAGGGCTGTTTGTTTTACCTGAGGTTCTCACTCTGGTCCTCGGACCTTCCTTTGTTCTATTTTCACAGGCTTTTCCTTTCCTTGTTTTTTTGCCACCACCATTCTGGACTTCTTTTTCCTATTCTAACTACCTAACATTTTCATATAGTTTAAATCTTTGCAGAAGGTTCTTTGAAGTTCTGACAGCCCAAACCAGCTGTGTTTGCTAGTGAGGGTGGAGATAGAAACAATATTTACTAGCAAAACCCAAATCAGACTTGAAAGGGAAAAAAAAAAATCAATTGGCAGCAATGGAAAGAAGAGTATTGGCTAACCTAGAACAGTTTTTAAGCTCTAAAAAAGAGGCCCAGGGAGGAAGGCCTCCCCTTGCTCTTGAATTGAGGCATCAATAATGGTGTCATCTTTTCTTCTATGGCATAGTGGTAAGGGCTTAAGCCTTGAAGTCAAACAAAACTGATCTCAACTCCTCGTCCTCCTCTTATGGATGATTTTCTCTCTATGTCATGGTTTTCTCATCTGTAAAATAGAAGTAATATAATGTCTACTCTATAGTGGGATTGTTATACAATCTAGAAATAATATATGTAAGTTCCATATCATAGTGCCAGACTTCATGTAACTGACATGTGGACACTCAATAAGTGATAACTGTTACTATTTATTATTTTTAAATTTAGCACATAACCAAGAGAAAAGGATCCTGCTGGCAGGAGGAATATACCAACTGCATTTGGCAGTTCTTTTTAATCACACAGGAGCTGCTGATATTTGCCCCTCAGTTTCCAGCTGTTTCCTTCTGTTATACCTGATGCAGTATAAGAAAATTTCTCTGCAGGTTTCTTCAGAGGCAGCCAGCACTTAGGTCGTGAATCTTTGCTTGAGTTGAGTAAGAAATGATTTTCTTCCTTTCATGCCTAGAAGGACACACTGCTCTCTCAAATAACAGGGAAGAATTTAGCTGACTTTCAGACCTTGATTAACTGATTTAATTAATTTTTCCTTCATAAATTAATAATAAACTTTACACCAGTATAGTTATTCTCTCAATTGTGTTTCTCTAGCCCTTTATAAATATTTTTGTCATGGTAATTATCACAGTGTGTTACGGATATTAGCTTATGCTGCTAGTAGTATATCCATAGCTGAATTTTGAGTTTCTCAAGGCCCAGAAATACTTTTTTTCCTCTGTAAGTTCATAGCATATAACACAGTGACTGCACACAGTTGAAATTCTATAAATGTTTGTGGAGTGGAATATCAGAAATCTCAACTATACTAAATCAAATCAGTGTATTTCTCCTTTAGAATATTAGAAGAATCTAAAATTTTGCAGTTTTATGTCTGAAGCACTATGACAAACATTTGGCTCCAATGGCTTCCCTTAGTTAAATAAAACAGAATTAAAAGTTGGAAAATGACTTACTTAGTTTGACTTTAGACTTGAAACAGTATCTGTGCTTCCTTGAGGAAGTGTAAGCTGAGTTAGGATGACAGAAATGATAGAATACTACACAGTTAAATAGTTTGTCAGATGTGTGTATGTGGAGGGGATATAAATCCCCCAAAGTTAGTTTGAAGAAACTGAAGAACTGACAACAATAATTAATTTATCCCTTGAAAGTCATGTATTATTTCAAAAAACCAGGCTCTATTCAGATGCAAATTTGTCAAGCATGTATCTGATTACAGAGCAACACATCTGAGGATCTCACAAAAATTAGTTGTGTATATTTTAATGAAGTATATCTTCTTAAGGGCTCCTTTCAATTGGAACCTCATAAAACAAAATAGGTTTATCTAAAGAAGGCCTGAATCTATCCACCAGGATCCTGTAATAAATTGATAGTTAACTTTAGTGTAACTAATTTAGTAAGGAGTCTGAATTTGTTAGGTATACAGGAATGAAATGATTTTATTCCGCTAATAAGAGCTACTAGCTGTATTCAGTCAAAGCCTCTTCTCCAGCTGGTGGAATATTTCCGTAACCATCTCTCATCCATTTTGTTTTGTTCTTTTTGTATTTCTTTCAATTAGTAGAAGACCCTCATTTTAGATCTTTAAGACTCTGTTATGTTCATTTTAACACTCTATTAAAAGACACATGCAATTTAGGACCTTTCTCTCCTGCATCCCCATCTCCTCATCAGCACAAGTCAAATGCGAGCGTTTTGTTCTTGGTGCGTGGGTGAAATGCTGGGTTCGCCTTCACCTTCTCTCCCCTGCATGCTCTGCTTGGAGTAGGAGGGCAGAATGAGAGACTTAGAAGGCAGTGCCTCCTTCAATATGACTCCCTGTGTCAGATGCTATTGGAAAGCTACTCTTCCACATAAAGGTTGAAGAAGCTAAAATCGTTCCTAGCTAGGTGGGTAGCTGTAGTGTCAGAGTGATCCAGGTCTGCCTAATGAGATAAAAGTGTGCTGTGGGGCTTCTGAGAATAGTTTTTTGTTTTTTGTTTTTTTAAATGAAAGTAATAGACTTGGATGTTCTTTCTCACCCCCAGGCTTCTTCCTTTCTTAAATGTGCACTGGATGCCTCAGGTTGAGACAGACACCTTGCAGCCATGAGGGAAAGGCTGAGAGAATTTCTGATTTGCTGTGATACAGAATCAAGGCCAGCAGCAACTTCCCATCTAATGATATCTTATTATATGAGAAAAATAGATCTCTGTTAAGGCCACTGAAAAGTAGGCTTTGCCTTACTTGCAGCCAAACACATTTCTAATACACTCCCCTTGGTTATGTTGCAGTTACATCCTTGACTGGCCATAACTCTGACGTGCCTGTCTCCTGTCTTTGGATAGAAAGGGTGGCTTTGCCAATTATCCCTGCGCTTGCCTTGCTGAGTATTTTGTTAATGTTCCTGAATTTTGGTGACTCCTTGAGATGGGATGTCCATAGCTGCCAGCCAATTTCCAGTTGGTAGCATCATGCCTCATGCCTGTATTGTCTGTGCTACTCTCTCTAGTGGTGAATTCAGTTTAGATTAAAAGTGAGTACTTGAGCCATTCCAATAACTTGAGTATTCTTGCCTTGAGAACCCCATGAACAGTATGAAAAGGCAAAAAGATAGGACACTGAAAGATGAACTCCCCAGGTCAGCTGGTGCTCTATATGCTACTGGAGATCAGTGGAGAAATAACTCCAGAAAGAATGAAGGGATGTAGCCAAAGCAAAAACAACACCCAGTTGTGGATTGGACTGGTGATAGAAGCAAGGTTCAATGCTGGAAAGAGCAATATTGCATAGGAACCTGGAATGTTAGGTCCATGAATCAAGGCAAATTGGAAGTTGTCAAACTGGAGATGACAAGAGTAAACATTGACATTCTAGGAATCAGCAAACTAAGGTGGACTGGAATGGGTGATTTTAACTCAGATGGCCATTATATCTACTACTGTGGGCAGGAATCCCTTAGAAGAAATGGAGTAACCATCATAGTCAACAAAAGAGTCCGAAATGCAGTACTTGGATGCAGTCTCAAAAATGACAGAATGATCTCTGTTCGTTTCCCAGGCAAACCATTCAATATCACAGTAATCCAAGTCTATGCCCCGACCAGTAATGCTGAAGAAGCTGAAGTTGAACAGTTCTATGAATACCTAAAAGACTTTCTAGAACTAACACCCAAAAAAGATGTCCTTTTCATTATAGGGGACTGTAATACAAAAGAAGAAATTCAAGAAACACCTGGAATAATAGGCAAATTTGGCCTTGGAGTACAGAATGAAGCAGGGCAAAGGCTAATAGAGTTTTGCTAAGAGAATGCACTGGTCAGAGCAAACACCCTTTTCCAACAACACAAGACAAGGCTCTACGCATGGACATCATCAGATGGTCGACACCAAAATCAGATTGATTATATTCTTTGCAACCAAAGATGGAGAAGCTCTGTACATTCAGCAAAACAAGACCAGGAGCTGATTGTGGCTCAGATCATGAACTCCTTATTGCCAAATTCAGACTGAAATTGAAGAAAGTGGAGAAAACCACTAGACCATTCAGGTATGACCTAAATCAAATCCCTTACAATTATACAGTAGAAGTGAGAAATCGCTTTAAGGGACTAGATCTGATAGAGAGTGTGCCTAATGAACTATGGACGGAGGTTCATGACATTGTACAGGAGACAGGGAACTAGACCATCCCCAAGAAAAAGAAATGCAAATAAGCAAAATGGCTGTCTGAGGAGGTTTTACAAATAGCTGTGAAAAGAAGGGAAGCAAAAAGCAAAGGAGAAGAGGAAAGATATACCCATTTGGATTCAGAGTTCCAAAGAATAGCAAGGAGAGATAAGAAAGCCTTCCTCAGCGATCAATGCAAAGATATAGAGGAAAACAATAGAGTGGGAAAGACTAGAAATCTCTTCAAGAAAATTAGAGATATCAAGGGAACAGTTCATGCAAAGATGGGCTCAATAAAGGACAGAACTGGTATGGACCTATAAGAAGCAGAAGATATTAAGAAGAGGTGGCAAGAATACACAGAAGAACTGTAAAAAAAAGATCTCCACGACCCAGATAATCACTGTGGTGTGATCACTCACCTAGAGCCAGATATCCTGGAATGTGAAGTCAAGTTTGCCTTAGGTACTATCACTATGAACAAAGCTAGTGGATGTGATGGAATTCCATTGAGCTATTTCAAATCCTGAAAGATGATGCTGTGAAAGTGCTGCATTCAATATGTCAGCAGATTTGGAAAGCTCAGCAGTGGCCACAGGACTGGAAAAGGTCAGTTTTCATTCTAATCTACAAGAAAGGCAATCCCAAAGAATGCTCAAACTACCACACAATTTCACTCATCTCACACGCTAGTAAAGTAATTAATAAAATTCTCCAAACCAGGCTTCAGCAATACGTGAACTGTGAACTTCCAGATGTTCAAGCTGGTTTTAGAAAAGGCAGAGGAACCAGAGATCAAATCGCCAACATCCACTGGATCATTGAAAAAGCAAGAGAGTTCCAGAAAAACATCTATTTCTGCTTTATTGACTATGCCAAAGCTTTGAAGAGATGACTCATTGGAAAAGATCCTGTTGATGGGAAAGATTGAGGGCAGGATGAGAAGGGGATGACAGAGGATGAGATGGTTGGATGGCATCACCGACTCAATGGATATGGGTTTGCGTGGACTCCGGGAGTTGGTGATGAACAGGGAGGCCTGGCATGCTGTGGTTCATGGGGTCACAAAGAGTCGGACATAACTGAGTGACTGAACTGAACTGAACTAAAAGCCTTTGACTGTGTGGATTACAATAAACTGTGGAAAATTCTGAAAGAGATGGGAATACCAGACCACCTCACTGCCTCTTGAGAAACCTGTATGCAGGTCAGGAAGCAACAGTTAGAACTGGACATGGAACAACAGACTGGTTCCAAATAGGAAAAGGAGTATGTCAAGGCTGTATATTGTCACCCTGCTTATTTAACTTATATGCAGAGTATATCATGAGAAATGCTGGGCTGGAAGAAGCACAAGCTGGAATCAAGATTGCCAGGAGAAATATCAATAACCTCAGATATGCAGATGACACCACCCATATGGCAGAAAGTGAAGAACTAAAGAACCTCTTGATGAAAGTGAAAGAGGAGAGTGAAAAAGTTGACTTAAAGCTCAACATTCAGAAAACTAAGATCATGGCATCTGGTCTCATCACTTCATGGCAAATAGATGGGGAAACAGTGGAAACAGTCGCTGACTTTATTTTTGGGGCTCCAAAATCACTGCAGATGGTGACCTCAGCCATGAAATTAAAAGATGTTTACTCCTTGGAAGGAAAGTTATGACCAATCTAGACTGCATATTGAAAAGCAGAGATATTACTTTGTCAACACAGGTCTGTCTAGTCAAGGCTATGGTTTTTCCAGTGGTCATGTACGGATGTGAGAGTTGGACGATAAAGAAAGCTGAGCACTGACGAATTGATCTTTTTGAACTGTGGTGTTGTAGAAGACTCTTGAGAGTCCCTTGGACTGCAAGGAGATCCAACCAGTCCATCCTAAAAGAGATCAGTCCTGGGTGCTCATTGTTAGGACTGATGTTGAAGCTGAAACTCCAGTCGTTTGGCCACCTGCTGTGAAGAGCTGACTCATTTGAAAAGACCCTGATGCTGGGAAAGGTAGAGGGCAGGAGGAGAATGGGAGGACAGAGGATGAGATGGTTGGATGGCATCACCAACTTGATACACATGAGTTTGGGTGAACTCCGGGAGTTGGTGATGGACAGGGAGGCCTGGCGTGCTGCAGTTCATGGGGTCACAAATAGTCGGCCATGACTGTGAGGCTGAACTGAACTGAATAACTTGAAATCACTTTTGCACAGCTTTCAAGCTCTTTTTGAACTGTCTTCCAGATACATTATTGGATGTGTTTATTCCCCACCAGGAGTTATAACTCATTGAGAACTCAAAAAAAAAGTTACCAAGACATCCAGAAATTCTAATCATCAGTGTGAATAAGTTTAATATTCTTCTTAAGAAATTTAAAGAAAGTAGCAGGGACTTCTATTGAGTTTGGAGAAAGTTTTATTTCCTCTGTTATATAAAATAAGTGTTGATTATAAAATCTAAATTTTATCCAGGCCATTCAACTGTTTGCTTAGAAGACATTTAAGCAAATGTCTTATTTATGGTGAATAAATATTTGGCTTGTGTTCTGAGATGCTGGATTTGATGCTGTGATCATATGGGGATAATTGGTTTTATTCTTTTATTTTTCCCTTTAGCAGTGTGAATTATTACTTGTGAATTTTTCTGTTTTTTCTTATTCTCTTAAGGCAGAACTCTCTTACACTAGCAACATACTTTGTGGTAGTGTTTTGTTTGGTTTTTTTTACTCCCAAAGATTTGGATGCAAGTACATCAAAGGGATGAGTCTTGAGTGCGGTTTGCTGACAACAAAGTCAATGACAGAGCAGATGTTTCTGGTGTAACACACACTTTGATTTGTGAGTCATAATGGTTTTCCAAATTTGTATTTTGGTTCATCCAGTCTAGACAGCTAGACCATCTCACTCACTGATAGAACCGGCTATGAGTTATATGGCTCCTATATTTGCCCACTTTCTTTTTGCTTTCTGAAATCTTACTCTAATATGTTCATTTCTTCCTCTAAGAATTTTCGTTTCCTAGCTCTGGGTAGGAGTGATACTGTTAGTATCTCTCGTCTTTTCTTCAAATCATCTGTGATTGTAGGAAAGCATACCATGCAAGTTTTTAAAGGGGACCTTAAGGGTGGGAGGCAGTGCTTAATAGGAAGATTGGATGCCACTAAAGTGAATTTTGATTTCTTCATTAGTTTGCCCAAATCAAATGATGATTGGAGTAAGAGACAAATAAATGTTGAGTCTGCTCTCTCTAATTTGTATACATAGAATACAAAGAAAAAACCTGACAGGGCAACACTGTAAAGCAAACCTCTAAGAAGAAGCCACTTGCTGAACATGAGAGACTAGAGGATTTAATCTTACCTGACAACCTATAGAAGCAGAATAAATGAACCTCTCTCCTGCTTGGCTCATCTACTTTCCCTTTCTGCTTTCCATAGCCTTCTCTTGGCCTTGTCTTGGCCAATGGTTATTTTCTAAGGTGAGCACTGAAGAATCGCATCTATAACACTAATTGCTCAATAATGTCACACACACATTCTGACACATGTCTATTTAAAACTATACGTATTTACAAAAGCATGAAAAAAAATTCAGTAGAGGTTAATGAGATGAGGTTTTAAAACTGTGTCACATGCTCTGAAAGAAATATGTCTGGTGAAGACTCCACATGGTTTATTTCTTTGACTTTACCTTCTTTTCATTTTGACTTGCCCCTGCCTGATAAATATCTACAATTCCCTACACATGCCTTCAGTTTTACTGTTCTGTTGAGACATTAGCAAGGCAGTTGTGTAATGGACCAAAGTCAGGGAGACACTAATAATGTTCACTGATAGCATTTTTCATGTTGACAGTACCACTGGGCTTCTATCAATATTTGTTTCCCTATCTATCACACAGTGTTAAAATAATAGGAGTCTGCTTTCAAATGCTTAAATTATTCTAAGGATTGATTTCTATTCTTTCTGGGAGAAAATAGAAATCTATTCAAGTAATTTTGGATTAGAGTTGAAATCTGACTACTGTGTAGTCCCTTTAACACTGTGTATTTAGAAATCTATGTTTTATTCTCACTTAAGCTTCCCTGGTGGCTCAGCTGGTAAAGAATCCACCTGCAATGTGGTTCAGTCCCTGGGTTGGGAAGATCGCCTGGAGAAGGGAATGGCTACCCAATCCAGTATTCTAGGCTGGAAAATTCCAGCCTAGAATGGACTATAGTCCATGGAGCTGCAAAGAGTCGGAGACGACTGAGCGACTTTCACTCACTCAGTTCAGTTCAGTTCAGTCACTCAGTTGTATCCGACTCTTTGCAACCCCATGGACTGCAGCGTGCCAGGCTTCCCTGTCCATCACCAACTCCCAGAGCTTACTCAAACTCATGTCCATCAAGTCAGCGATGCCATCCAACTTTCTCATCCTCTGTCGTCCCCTTCTCCTCCCACCTTCAATATTTCCCAGCATCAGGGTCTTTTCAAATGAGTCAGTTCTTTCCATCAGGTAGCCAAAGTATTGGAGTTTCAGTGGATATTCAGTTCCAATGAATATTTAGGACTGATTTCCTTTAGATGGACTGGTTGGATCTCATTGCAGTCCAAGGAACTCTCAAGAGTCTTCTCCAACACCACAGTTCAAAAGCTTCAATTCTTCGGCACTCAGCTTTCTTTATAGTCCAACTCTCACTGGAAAAACCATTGCTTTGACTAGATGGACTTTTGTTGGCAAAGTAATGTCTCTGCTTTTTAACATGTTGTCTAGGTTGGTCTAGCTTTTCTTCCAAGGAGCAAGTGTCTTTTAATTTCATGGCTGGAATCACCACCTGCAGTGATTTTGGAGCCCCCCAAAATAAAGCCTGTCACAGTTTCTACTGTTTCCCCATCTATTTGCCATGAAGTGATGGGACCTGATGCCATGGTCTTAGTCTTCTGAATACTGAGTTTTAAGCCAACTTTTTCACTCTCCTCTTTCACTTTCATCAAGAGGCTCTTTAGTTCTTCTTCACTTTCTGTCATAAGGGTGGTGTCACTCATTCAGCCCAAATACAGACAGAAAACGAGGCAGCAACTGCTGGTATTTGTGTTTTGAGAGAGACTGTGAAAGCTCATCCCTGACTCATATCCTTTCTCTCCCAATCATCAAGTTGTCTGAAGACTCACCATGATTTGTTCCTTTGGTTCCTTTTTGGCTCAGTGTTTTTCAAGAGTTTCCGGTTAAAATGCAACTACTCTTGGGAGGATTAGATATTAAGTTTTTAGTATTAGATACCTTAGCCAGGCCTTGAGAGATTGAGACCTAACCTGATCATGTGAGACTGAGGGTAAACAGCAGAGAAGTGGTGGGAACAGAAGTTTGAAGGTGCTGCTTTCACTCATGTTTTGAAGGTGCTACTTTCAAATTTTGACACCTCACAAAGTTGTTGAGAGCTCATCCAGCTTCATAGTATCTTTACACAATCTAATATATTTACAGTTCAAAAATAACCCATATGTGAATTCTTTGACTAATTCATTTATTTCAATTTAATTCAATTCTCTAAATATATGTTAGGTTTCTTCTATGTGCCAATGAGTGTGCCATGTTCTAAGAAGATAAGATAAGGGATACAGGTGTCCAGATTGCAAGAAAATCACACATAGAAGAGACATTCTAAAAGCCTAGTATTAACATACAAGCAGGCTGAAGTAAATGCTAAATAGAGATAATCACAGATAACAATGGGAAGGGGGGAAGCTGCTTATTTTGTTTGACAGATCAGAAAGACACTCACAGAAGTGATGGCATTTGATTTCAGCTCTGACTGATTAGTAGTTAGAGAATGAGGGGAAGGACATTCCAGGCTGAGATAACTGCATAGAGGTAAGAAGTGGAGATTTAAAGGTCTATGGTTTCTTGAGAGTCATCTTTTATTTGGTATGACTTCAGTTCTGGGTATAAGGAAAGACGTAGTGGGAGAGATCATTCATTCACTCAGCAGTTGTTGGTTGTTTTTAATCAATATTTGTAAGGTATTTGACCATGAAATAGCATTATATATATGTATATATATATATATAATATAAACGAGTAAGTTACAAAGGAATAGACACACGTACACACAAACGATGATCTTCTTTCCTTACAACTTTCTATACCAGAGCAGTTGTTTCTGCTCATCTTCTGAGCTTCTAGAGGTAGAAAAGACAGAAAATGAGCAGAGGGTCAATGGTGACCTAGAATGGGCTCAGGACTGCAGCCCTGTATGCTCTGGAGAGAAAAGTCTGGAATGTAGTTGAATCAATGGGCTACAGAACTTCCCTACCCTCTCTGAGGGGAGTCTCAGAGAAGTTCCATGGAAATGCATATCAAAGTAGGTGTTCAAGCCGCCACTGTCTCCAGTCAGTCAATAAACCTAAGGTTTGTTAACTATACTGGGCTCAATGCTGGGGATAGAATGGTAAATGGAATAGAGACTAGAGTCCTGATGGGGCAAACATATGCAAACCGAGATACTCTCCAAGCCCAAAGAGTGTTTCATTCTGCTCACAGAGGCTTGGGAACACTTCCTAGGAATGCTGATAGGCAAACTGAGTTTTGAGGGACAAATTAGTTTTCTCACAGCAGAGAAGAAGGGGGAGAACATTGCATACACCCTCATCACAGCTGCATACCTGCAAAAGCAGACATTGTATGACTTATTTGAGGAACTACAAGTATTTCAGGACAGCTGATACTGATAGAAAATAGAGAGGTGTGAAGACACAAATAAGGATATGGATTATATATGACATGCAAAGGGATCTAAATTTTATTGTATAGAAAATGAGCTTCATTAGCTGGTTTTAAGTAAGGTATTTATGTGAGCAGTTAACTTTTAGAAAACACTCACTGACAGTCTTGCAGAGGATGGATTGAAGAAATCACTTTAAGGAGATGAGTATGAGTCTGCTTGAGCCAATGGAATGTCAAGAGAATTTTAAAAGGGTCAGATTCAAGAAACATTTGAGAGGTGGAATACAGGGAACTAAGGACCAGGCAGATGGTGTGGGTGGGGAAAGTTTGAAGAGTAGAGAGTGGTTTAGAATGACTCATCTTTTTAACTTAAAAGCCTAGAAAATCAACTTCTAGATATACTTCTGAACTTACATTTTTCTAAGAGGACTTGTGTATAGTTTAGATTTTTGCTTCTCCTTCTCATCTTGAATCCCACCTTCTAGTTTAGCATTTCTCTACTTCCTCACAAAGATGTAGAAAAACTTAAGTCCCTAGTCTATTGTAAGCCCATAAGTTTATATTAAATGTGCACATACTCGGTATATGTCATTTACAGTCCCTGAGGGAAACAGCAAGACAATTCAGTAGGTCAGCAGAGGGATTTTAAACAAAGGAACTAATTACAAAAGTCTTGTATGATCAAAGCAAACATCGACAGCAGCAGGAAAGCACCACTGCCCCTGGAAAGCTGAAGAAACAAGGGGAAAGGGTCTAGTTCACTTGGAGGACTCTGATGGGAAACTGCGCTGCGAAGAGACACAAACCCCATTTGGTGATGGCACAAGGTAGGACGTTAAGCCACTGCCGATGAAGCCACCAAAAGCAAAGCGAGGGATGAAGACACATCCTGGATATCCCCTTTGTTTCAGCTTCTCACATCCCACCAGGGCCTCCTTCTGAATCTACCTGGAAGCCGATTGAGAGGGAAGCTGAGAAATGTAGTTTGCAGGAATCAGCCTCCTGTATAAAGCTAAGAGGGTGAGGTCAAGGGATATATCTCAGAGCAAATAGATAAATGGCATATACACACATGTGTTCATTTACCATTAGATATAGAAATACATTTCACATGTAAAAATAGACTTATAGATGATATGATATCAGATATAGATGATACATTATTATTTTCCATATGATGTATTTCCAGACAAGTGTAACTATTTTATTCATATTTCTTTGTGTTTGCCTTCTGCATAAATTCAGAAGAACAAAATTTCAAAATTTCAAATATTTTATACAGTGATTCCTGTGAGTAGTTATCTCACTTTCTTCATAATTTAATCCAGTTTTTATTCACTTAGTCCTCTTAGTCTAAATTGCTGTGTGGACTCATTTCCTACACTATGTAAGTGCTGGTGGACTAATGTTCTCTTTCTTTACTTAAACCTCTGAGCACCCAATAGAGGACTCTATGCATCAGTTCAGTTCAGTCACTCAGTCGTGTCCAACTCTGTGACCCCATGGAACTTTTCTCTGTGCATGGGGGTATTGAATAAATACTATTCCCTAATGAATTCATAGAAGTACAGTGCAAGGTGGCAGTTTATTTCTTGTTTCCACTTGCTTTTCTTTACATAGCAGTTCTCAGTAACCTTAGAAATGCACTCAACGTGAAGAGTTTCACCACTCAGTTAATTTGTGGCAAGATGAATATATTTTTCCTTCATCAAGCTACATTTACTTTAAAGTCCATAAAGTAGGTTTATTCATGTTGCTGTTAATTGCAGAACTCCTGGTAATCTGCCAAGGATAATGACGTTTGCCACTTTTGATCAGTGCTCTGCTATAGAAAACGTTCAGACCCTTGCTGAGAAAAGGAAAAAACTTATTAAATGAATTACACTGCATTTGCTGTATGTAGACTACCAAACTGAGCTGAGATCAGAGGGTGTGATAATGTCATGATTCATCTTTTAACTCAGAAATAAACATTCAAGTACATCATGACTGGGAAGTTCTTCTTTACCCATGTATTTTTTCCTCAGTGTTCTAGCAGCTCATCTTAAACCAACTGTGAGCTTAGCTGAATATATCCTATGCCTTTTATTTCCATTTGAACTTTAAGGGTAATAGTTAAATCCAGAGTCACAGATTCATAAAGGAGGCAACGTAGAGAAGTGAAGCAGGCCGTGGGAAACAGAACAACACATGTGCCTCTAAACAAAGCAGCTGCTTCTCGGCATCATCCCACAATTAAGCAACAAATGACACCTGCTGCATACCTGGCCCGGTTCTAAAATAAACAGTGGGAATATAGCAGTGAGCAGACAGAAGTCCATGCCCGGCTGCAGTTTTATATTTTAGTAGTGAGAGACAGATAATAAATAAGTGAATACATAATAAGCTAAACGATGATAAGTGCTGAGGAATTGAGCAAAGCAGGGTAAAGCTGTATCAGATGCTGGGGAAGGGAATTTTGCAGGTAGGGTGGAAAGCAAATTATGTATAGCCATCAAGCCATGTGGATATTTGGAAGGAAATAATATATCTTTCAAGCAGAGAGAATAGTGAGTTCAAAGGGTGTAAGGCAGTTATTCTCAGCATTTTTCTGGACATTAGAATCACTCATGCCTCTTTAAAAATCACTGATATCTGGTTGCTACTCCCAGACCTTCTGATTTAATTAGCTTGAGGTTCACCTTGAGTCTCAGGGGTTTCAGAATCCCCCCAGATAACTCCAATGTGCAACAAAGTGTAGGAATCCCTGCCCTAAAGCATCAACCAGTGATTTCACATAGAATGATCAGATTAGCATGAACTTTTCAAGGTCTTAGCAATCTAAGTTCTTTAAACTAGGTCTTTTCATTTTTTTCTGTATAAGCCTTACAAGCCAATGAAACTATCACTGAACCAATTTAGCCTATGGGCTACTAGTTTGCAATTTCTGACTTGACAGAAATTGAATCTATGAATCTGAATTCATAGATTGCCCAAAAGATAAGAATATCCCTTGTATGTCAAGGTGAGGCACAAAAATATAGCAGCTTTATTTTATTTATTTATGGTTGTGCTGGGTCTTCACTGCTACTGTGGGCTTTTTCTAACTCCAGTGAGTGGGTGCTACTCTCTAGCTATGGCGCGAGGGCTTCTAGTTTCAGTGGCTTCTCTAGTTGTGGAGCGCGGGCTCGAGGTTCATGGGCTTCAGTAGTTATAGCACTCAGGCTCAGTAGTTTGGAGTATGGGCTTAGTTGCCCTGCAGCAGCATGTGTAATCTTCCCAGACCAGGGATCAACCCCGTATCCCCTGCATTGGCAGGTGTATTCTTAACCACTGGACCACTAGGGAAGTCCATAGCAGCTTTAAAAGGGACAGATGTGGATATGAAGGAAGACCTAGTCTATAGTCACTACAGCCCTTAATTAACAATGGAGTAATGCCACTTGACCTTGCCCTAACGCTGTGTCTCTGCCCTTTGCTACCTCTGCTCCATCTTCTCAACTCAGTATGACTTGGGTCTCAAACAGGCATTTGCTTTTGGCTGCTTGACTTTTGTATCTTTGGTGTCACTGACAAAATTGACCTCATTGGATTCAGTTGCATAATTGGTAGTATCAATCATTTATACTTTACATGAAAAAATCAAATTATAAAAGAGCAATGTGCAGTAGAATCTCATTTTGAATAATATGTTCATGTAGATATCTTAGTAGATACAGCAGTCTAAAAAGATATTCCAAATGTACTTATCTCTGAAGAGCAGGATTTATGAGTGGTTGACTTTATTGCTGTCAATACTGATTGATTTTTAAAATGAGCTATATTACTTTTAGCATCCAGAACATTTTCACATAATCAGTTCAGTTCAGTTCATTCACTCAGTTGTGTCTGACTGCATGGACTGCAGCGACCCCATGGACTGCAGCACACCAGGCCTCCCTGTCCATCACCAACTCCCGGAGTTTACTCATACTCATGTCCATTGAGTCAGTGATGCCATCCAACCATCTCATCCTCTGTCATCCCCTTCTCCTCCCGCCTTCAAACTTTCCCAGCATCAGGGTCTTTCCAAATGAGTCAGCTCTTCACATCATGTGGCCAAAGTATTGGAGTTTCCATATTGGGCACTCCTAAATAGAAAAGAATTGTGTCCTAGTCATTTTATTTAGATCTAGATTTATGAATAGAATGACAGAGAGAGAGAAAGATGGAGAAACCTGACACTTGATACATCATAGGTGCGAGATAAATACATTTAAAAATGAATGAAAGGAATAAAGAGACATAAGTGTTAAGCACAAACTTTTTATTTGTTTGTATTTAAGTGCATTGTAAGTATAAGCATGTGCCAGATTTCAGTGAGAATTTTCTCTGTTTTAGCTTATGTTCAAAGCAAGCAACTCTCCTAGATACCAAAATGGGGGAAGAGATAAAAAGCGGGTGTGTGGTAGAGATGTTCCAGGACATGGACATTCTCAATAGTTTCTCCATTTTTTCCCAAAATTCAAGTTTGCACTGACTTTCTAAAATATCTACTGCTTTTGTCCAGGTGGACTGCTCACCAACATGTACTTTACCTTATTCTAAAGTATACCTCTAACAAAGTGATAGCATTGAAAAACATAATCATGGCCTATTTTTGCATAATTTAAAGATGTATTACTTTTTAAAATGTGAATTTACTATTTACATACTGTCTATTTGGGAAGAGGGGATTTAGGTGGCAGATTTATATATTGTGGATATAAGATATGGCATTGTCTATTAATCATATCAGCCTTACCTGGATAAGACTTGTTTGTTCAGTGCAGAATCTCAGATTGTTCAAGCCATGGTTGTCCTTAGGCTTCCTTGCCCAGTGATTCACAAACTTATCTTAGCAATAGGACCTTTTTTTTGTCCCACCAAAAGAAATCTGATTATAGTGTCACCGCATAAAACATATAAATGTGGCATGACTTTAGTTAAACTAGAGGCCTGAGACTTCTTGTTTCTTGAGGTAACCTGAAGGACTCTCTTAGAACCATAGGGCTCCTCAGAGCATTTTTAATAACCACTCAGCTAGTCTGAGCCCCACATTCTACAGATATTGAAGCTGAGCCCCAGAAAGGCTGTGACTCATATCATACTGTCAAGTTAATGTGCAGAAAAACCACCTCTTGAACATTTAATAGTGATGATGAGTGGATTCTTAATGGCCTTATCCAGTTTGTGGATTAGTCTTGCCATCTGTTTCATCTATTCTTCTCTAAGGCTGTCTGCCCTGTGGCTATTTCACACTCATTAATAGCTCCATCAGCAGTCTAGTAAAAGGAAAAGAAGATGGAACACTCAAATCCCTTATTAGTTCTTATCTAGAGGAGGAAAGATTGAAACTAATGAACATGGCAGGATTATATGTCAGCTCTGGCTGGCCCAGGAATGCTGTGAGCCCTGTTCCTGGTCTGTTTCTATACTTCATTCTATAGGCATTTGTTTTCCCGCATCCCAGTATTAGCCAAACTTGCCTGCAGACCAAACATGAAACAGGAAACTTTCATGCCGAAAGCAAAGACTAAATTCAGTATCAAACACAGCATTGCTTAGATTGAGACTGAGTGATAACTGGCAATAGACTCTACTTTGGTTCTTTATCTTGTTTATAAATTTTGATGATTTCAGTATCCTGCTGTCCAGGTCCTCTCTCTGAATTATGGTACAATTGGTCTTTCTACTGCAGTTTTTTTTAGGAACTTGGTTTTGGGCTTCTATCACAACTTGGTCTCCATTTTCAGCTTCTGGTCTCTCTGGGACTCCCCTGTTACTTTAAAGGAATGGCCTCTGGGTTGTGGGCTTGGCTGCCTACCCTAGAGCATGACTACCCACTGCCCCTGCCATGAGCCCAGTGAGAACTCAGTGGTTCCTCATCTTAGGAGAGTTCCTACTTTGCTGCTACTGAATTAGGAGCAAAAAGGAGTTCCTACTTTGCTGCTTCATAGAATCATTCAACTTCAGCTTCTTCAGCATTACTGGTCAGGGCATAGAATTGGATTACTGTAATATTGAGTGGTTTGCCTAGGAAATGAACAGAGATCATTCCGTCGTTTTTGAGACTGCATCCAAGTACTGCATTTTGGACTCTTTTGTTGACTATAATGGCTACTGCATTTCTTCTAAGGGATTCTTGCCCACAGTAGTAGATATAATGGTCATCTGAGTTAAATTCACCCATTCCAGTCCATTTTAGTTCGCTGATTCCTAAAATGTTGATGTTCACTCTTGCCATCTCCTGTTTGACCCCTTCCAATTTGCCTTAATTCATAGACCTAACATTCCAGGTTCCTATGCAGTATTGCCCTTTACAGTATCAGAGTTTGCTTCTGTCACCAGTCATATCCACAACTGGGTGTTGTTTTTGCTTTGGCTCCATCTCTTTATATATATATGTGTGTATATATATATGTGTGTGTATATATGTATATCTGAATGCATATATGTTTAAACACATGAATTTAAGTGAAGGAAAGAATGAGGGGACTCAAGAAATATGCATGTGGAAAAGTGTCTAGGAGAATTTTTTGTATGCAGTTGATACTCAATTTCATTAGGCTTCTCTTCCCTTTCCAGTCTGTTTCTCCTGATGTAGACCTATATTTAAAGCAGTGATAGTCTCTAGTAGGTAGTATAGCCTACTCACACTTGAGGTTGCCATTTTCAACTCACAAAACTACTGTTAGGTGGATGGATCTGCTGGTTTCATCTTCTAAGCAAAGGAGAAAAGGAAAGATATACCCATTTGAATGCAGAGTTCCAAAGAACAGCAAGGAGAGATAAGAAAGCCTTCCTCAGCAACCAGTGCAAAGAAATAGAGGAAAACAATAGAATTGGAAAGACTAGAAATCTCTTCAAGAAAATTAGAGCTACGAAGGGAACATTTCATGCAAAGAAGGGCTCAATAAAGGATAGAAATGGTATGGACATAACAGAAGCAGAAGATATTAAGAAGAGGTGGCAAGAATACACAAGAACTGTACAAAAAAGATCTCCATGACCCAGATAATCACTATGGTGTGATCACTCACCTAGAGCCAGACATCCTGGAATGTGAAGTCAAGTGGGTCTTAGGAAGCATCACTACAAACAAAGCTAATGGAGGTGATGGAATTCCAGTTGAGCTATTTCAAATCCTAAAGGATGGTGCTGTGAAAGTGCTGCACTCAATATGCCAAAAAATTTGGAAAAGTCACTAGTGGCCACAGGACTGAAAAAGGTCGGTTTTCATTCAAATCCCAAAGAAAGACAATGCCAAAGAATGCTCAGACTACCTCACAATTGCATTCATCTCACACACTAGCAAAGTAATGCTCAAAATTCTCCCAGCCAGGTCAACAGTAAATGAACCGTGAACTTGCAGATGTTCCAGCTGGATTTAGAAAAGGCAGAAGAGCCAGAGGTCAAATTGCCAACATCCATTGGATCATCTAAAAAGCAAGAGAGTTCCAGAAAAACATCTATTTCTGCTTTATTGACTATGCCATAGCCTTTGACTGTGTGGGTCACAACAAACTGTGGAACATTCTTCAAGAGATGGGAATGCCAGACCACCTGACCTGCCTCTTAAGAAACCCGTATGCAGGTCAGGAAGCAACAGTTAGAACTGGACATGGAACAACAGGCTGGTTCCAAATCAGGAAAGGAGTGTATCAAGGCTGTATATTGTCACCCAGCTTATTTAAATTATATGCATAGTACATCATGAGAAACGCTGGGCTGGAAGAATCACAAGCTGGAATCAAGATTGTCAGTTACACTCTGGAATCAAGGTTGTTGGGAAAAATATCAATAACCTTAGATACGCAGATGACACCACCCTTATGGCAGAAAGCAAAGAAGAACTAAAGAGCCTCTTCATGAAAATTAAAGAGGAGAGTGAAAAAGTTGGCTTAAAACTCAACATTCAGAAAACTAATATCATGGCATCCGGTCCCATCACTTAATGGCAAATAGATGGGGATACATGGAAACAGTGGCTGACTTTATTTTTGGGGGCTCCAAAATCACTGCAGATGGTGATTTCAGCCATGAAATTAAAAGACGCTTACTCCTTGAAAGAAAAGTTATGACCCATTAAAAAGCAGAGGTATTACTTTGCCAACAAAGGTCCATCTAGTCAAAGCTATGATTTTTCCAGTGGTCATGTATGGATGTGAGAGTTGACTATAAAGAAAGCTGAGCACTGAAGAATTAATGCTTTTGAACTGTGGTGTTGGAGTTGACTCTTGAATCCCTTAGACTGCAGGAGATCCAACCAGTCAATTCTAATGGAAATCAGTCCTGAATATTCATTGGAAGGACTGATGCTGAAGCTGAAACTGCAATATTTGGTCACCTGATGTGAAGAACTGACTCAATTGAAAAGACCCTGATTCAGGGAAAAATTGAAGGTTGGAGGAGTAGGGGCCAACAGAGAATGAGATGGTTGGATGGCATCACTGACTCAGTGGACATGAGTTAGTAAACTCCGGGAGTTGTTGTTGGACAGGGAGTGCTGCAGTCTATGTGATTGCAAAGAGTCAGACACAACTATGGAACTGAATTAAACTGAATGTATATAATTCATATTTGTACGAATTAGTTTGAACCTAGCTTTAGCTGTTCTGCTCTAACAGAAACATAACAATGGCTTAAATAAGATGTTTTCCTCTTTCAAAAATTTGGCTTCAAACTTGTACACATTTTCTGTTCTTCCTAGTTTTAACTGGGATTCTTGTATGATCCTCTCTCCTGAAACACCTTGAGAAGTAATGTTGTTTTACTGATAATGAAGTTTTCACAGTGCACTGTAGTCTACTGCCATGTTTAAAGAGTCATTTAACCTGCCTTACTTCAAATAGCTCTCTCTCACTCAAGCATAGCCAATACATTTGTTTTTTTCCTTTGGTTGATTGTATGTTCTTTGGAAGTGGGAAATGTGTATCTGTAATTTACCTCAAAAGGTCTTCAGATGTGTAGATGGTGGCTATTAGCTATTTGCTATTATCAAAAAGGACAGAACATGGAGAAATAGCTTTAAAGGAAAGCATATTACCAGATCAGTTGGGCAAATGTTGAAGATGTTTATTAGGAAAACTCACTAAATCTTCTTCTTTGAAAATATTTTAAATAGAGTATAAAACTATGTTTCCAGACTGGTTTGAAAGTAGTTATAAAGACTGCATATAAGTGTCTAAATTTTGAAATAAGTGATTTTCTGTAATTTGAATTAGTTCAACTGTGCTATTTACCCCTCCACTAGCAAAGATCACATAATGCTGTTTATAAAATGTCATTGCATTTGTCTGAGCTTAGACTTCTTCATTCTCTATTCTTTTGGGGTGAACTGATGAGAATCTTTCTTCATGATCCACATACATTATGCCATTTTAATTTGCTCATTAGTTAATGTATATTGAAGGCTTGATACATCCCAGCTACTAGGTATTAACTGCAGATCTGTGAAGAGAGGAGAATTATCCATGATGATGAGACTGGTGCCTGGTGGACACTGGTGATCTAAAATAGCCCCACTACCTGCCAAAACTTAAGGAGCCCACACAGCCCCTGAAATTCAAGCAAATGAATCCCATACACTTTTTTTTTTTTTTAACCTGAGAAAATCTCAAATTTCCTATATTCCTACACCTTAGTGGCTTTTGGGAGTTGGAGGCTACGAAGTGGTACTGAGATACTGTAATGTGAAAAACCCAACTCTGAATGCCTACCATATATATCCTTCTTATACTCATCTACATGTCTGAGTGCCCAGATTCTTTCCTTCAGTAGGGATTATCTGGTTAGAGTCTGCTCCCCCAAAGTCATAATAAAATGCATGATTTACTGTCTCCTTTCCTCCATCTTATTAATAGGGGAAGAGTGGAAGTGCAGTGGGATAGATACGCAGAAGCATGTAGGGCTTGGTCTATATATACATTCTCAGTGATAAGTGCTGACCCTCATGTCCTATCTCCCTGATGTAACATAACTTCACCTGAAAGCTCAGTTGGTAAAGAATCCGCCTGCAATGCAGAACACCCTGGTTTGATTCCTGGGTCAGGAAGATCCGCTGGAGAAGAGATAGGCTACTGACTCCAGTATTCTTGGGCTTCCCTTGTGGCTCAGCTGATAAAGAATCTGCCTGCAAAGTGGGAGACCTGGGTTCAATCCCTAGGTTGGGAAGATCCCTTGGAGAAGGGAAAGGCTACCCACTCTAGTATTCTGGCCTGGAGAATTCCATGGATTGTATAGTCCATGGGGTTGCAAAGAGTCAGACATGACTGAGTGACTTTCACTTTCACCTGAACAGGGAGTGGAGGTCAACATCACCACAGAGGATCCTAAGAGACTTCCGTCTCCAATTTTATGATTGCTTCCATTTTTAAACACCTGTATGCCAAGAACTAAACCAGGTCCCTCTTAAACCTACCTTTAATCTTCACAACCACTATAGAAAGTACTCTCTCAGGATAACTACTGAGGAAGAATTGAGATTCAGAGAATCAAATCTTATCAATTAGAGTGGGATATTTGCTAACATATAACCCCCAAATTTTAGTGTCTTGACAAAGCATAAAATTATTTCTTATGGCCCAACATGATGCTTCCGATCAGGCATTCCTTCAGACAGCAACTTGGAGATCAGAATGGAGATGGCTTGGAGACCTCTCCAACTGGTTAATGCAGAAAGGAAATGTAGGACTGTATGTGGTTTATATCACTTTTCCCAATATTGCACTGGCCAGAACACTATAACTTGGCTGTACCTAATTGCAAGGAAGGTGGGAAATATGCTCTAGTTGTGAGAACAAGAGAAAACGAAAAGCAGTTTTATGAAAAACTTGCTAATTTCTACAACACTATTTATCCCAAGTTGAATAATTAATGTGTAGTGGGGCTAGGTTTCAGACTTTCTGACCTAGGACCTAAGTGTGTCAGTGCATTTGTGAGCAGAATATTGGAGTACATTGCCAAAGGGCAGTAGCTCTTTAGAGAAAAGTTTATCAATACTTTTATTGGGATCTGGGTTGAGCCAAGGACAACTCTATCATCCCATCATCAAACAGCAGTGATGAAAACCTTCTTAGAAACAAGAGGGAAATAAGTGCTTGTTCTGTTTACTCTGCCAGAAGACATAATACTTCCACTCAGAGTCATAGTTTGGTATTCAAAGGCAACTGAAATATCACTGGGTAAAACAACATACAAGTGGGGAACTACTGACTGCGTGATTTATTGGGGAAAAAAAAAATCTGTGTGCTTTTCTGAAAAACCTGTATTCTCCAACTGTATCACTTCTATAATTCCTCAAATGCCCAGGAAGGCCTGAGGATGTTTGTGAAGGTATGGAACCCTAGCTCGGGGAAGATTCCAGCTAGGGTAGCAGTTAGACCATCAAGAAGAAGCTAATTCAGTCCTGGCAATAGACAAAAAACAGTGAATCACACAGTATTGAAGGTTGAAAAGAAATGTATTTAAGATGATTGTAAGGATCCATTCTGAAAAAAGTTGTTTCATCCAAAAACATTAAGAAAGTCTTAGGATATATGGTAGAATTTCAAAGAAATAATATTTGACTCTTGTGGAACATCATGCTTGACTTGTTCTTTTCTATGTAAATTTCACATTAAATTCTGGTATGTTTCTTAGTGGGTGTCAGTTCAACTTATTGTCTGAAGGAAAGGTCTCTGGATTTGAGGAAGAGAATGGAACAAAATCCCATCGACAGAGGAGCCTGGCAGGTTGCAGTCCATGGAGTCACAGAGTCAGACACGGCTGAGCACAAGGCACATATCACATATGAGTCACTTCTTTTGGTCCATGATATATCTAGAAAATATCCAGAGTACCAGGTATCATGGGCTTCACAGATATGTGTTACAATAATATAGATACTGTAGGAACATTTAAAACCAACTTATAAGAATTAATTTCCAAAAGGAGAGTAAAAACTTCTGAAAGACTCTTCTTGTTTTATATTAATAAAGTTCAACTGCCTCTTCAGGGATTACAATAAGTTTTATTTAAAGGGAATTTTATGGTATCTTTTTTTCCCCTCTCTAAAGTATTTGCCTATATCTTCATGGGAAATACCTCTGCATTTCTGTTTTTCCTGTGCTTTTATCCATTTTATGCTGTTAAATTTCCTTTAGGACCAAAGTGACATCTCATTTTCTAACGCCTGGTAGTTGCATGCCCTCAGCATCCAACTACACAGATGGAGACAAGCCCACAGTAACCCCAGTTACACAGAGTATATGGCTGTCTTCCCGGCAAGGAGTGCCCAAACTTTTCCCCAAAATGGTTCAGTTTGTCTTTAATTAAAACTTAAAGCATTAGCTTTTGGCTCTGGCAAGGGCTCTCAGATGAGTACCTGCCTCACACAGATTTGTCTCACTGCAATCTGCCTCACAGCAGGCCACTGAGATGGCTGCCATCAGATTCTGGGACGAGAGCAAGCTTGCAAGCTCGCAGAGCCACAAAGAAAGGCAGTTAAGGCCAGAAGTACCTGCAGCTCCTTTCAGTTCATTAACTAAAGCTAACTTGGGGATCATTACTGGAGGGAGACTAATTTGGCAGCTGTCGACATGGAGGACAGAGATACTGTGCTGACTGCAGGCCACGTGGACCCAAGGCCCCACACATACCAGCTACTCTAAGTCTCCCATACCTCGAAGCTTAGACACAGCTCATGAATAACGTTTTCCTTGTCTTTATCCACACTCACCCTTTATTCCAAAGTAGAACTGCATTCTGATCTAAAACTATAGATTAAAAAAATTTTTCTTTAATGATGCATATGAACTTATATGCAAAACAGAAATAGATCCATAGACACAGAAAAAAAAAAGGTTACTCAAGGGGGAAGGGGAGGGATAATTAGGAGTTTGGGATTAACATATACGCAGTACTATATAAAAAACAGATAACCAACAGGGACCTGCTATATAGCACGGGGAACTATAATGTAATATTTTGTAAAAAACCTATAAAGGGAAATAATTTTATGTATATGTACATACACAAGAGAATGTATATGTGTGTATATACATAACTTTGCTATATATCTGAAACTAACACAACATTGTAAATCAACTGTGTACTTCAATTAAAATAATTTTAAAAAATTTTAAGGATATAAAAGAAGTAAAAGATATTATTTTCATCCACAAAGAACTTTCAACCTAGTTATTGAAGTGAGTGCATAAAGAATAAGTTGGCATTACATACAAAAGTATGAAATATATATCCATGAAATTTTTAAATATGTGAAATTACATGGAAGTTCATTAAAATTTTGGAGTATTGTATGATGCACAGAGGAATCTAAGAACAAGAACAGTTCAAAAAAGAAAATGTACTCAAATAGTCTTATTACCATGTTGTCCTCTTTCAGATTATCCAACAAGAGGTCCTTTGATTAAAATATTTGATGCATGTATGAGATATAGACATTTACATTTTGATGTGTCCAGAATTCTTTCACTAATTTATTTAATTCATATCTGTTTTTCCCAATTTATCAGTAGAAGAGCCTAAGACATTCTTAGTTATTATAGAATATATAATTCCATATACCTATATAATGATGGTTACAGACAGAATAAAGTACCTTATTATTGAAGCATATTCAGTGATGCTGCTGTAATTAATAAATTGCTAACCCACTAAGGAGTGTTGTTGAACCCATAATAGTGCCTTGTAATTTTTTTCTGTCAGGGAACTCATTTTACAACTGATATATATGAAGTGTTAAATTTTGCCCAAATTCTGACTATTGGAAATTCATTCATCATTTTCTTAAAACTTTACCTCAAGCACAGAATTCTATTCTGAATAGTTCCAACTTGTAAGTTACAGGTGGTTAGTACTGAGGAATATTTTCTTTTCTTTTTTATTGAAGTATAGTTGATTTACAATGTGAATGTATAGAAATATTTTCTTTTTTAAATTATTTTGTTTATTAGGTGACTATGTTGAGTATTTTTGATAGCAAAAAAAGAAAAATGACTGTTTCATGAAAATCTGTGTTCTCATTCGTGAGGTTTTCTCACTGCTCAGAAGGACAACAGCATCAATTGCGGTCTCTTAGCTGTTTCTAAGGTTTTTAAATTTCTCAGCTTGTTATGAACTATTAAGAAATACCATAATAATACCATACCATACCATAACATACCATAATAATAACAGCTACCATATATGTAGATACTTCTCCTGTCACCTACCATATTATCTAATTCAATCCTTCATCAATTCTTTGATATAGTTACTTTTTATCTATGGATTATGGATGAGAAACCTGAGTCTTGGAATTAACTAATAATATCTGGCCAAGGCAGAATCTGAGCACAGGTGTAACTGACTCCAGGAAACATGCATGTAGTTTTCACTATAATAAAAAGTAAGTTGAGACTGTTCAGCCTTCAGTCTAAATGCAATATGTCTCTGCCATTCAAAAAGGGGTGAAAAATGCCTATATTTATGCAAAATAGAAAAAAATGTTTTATTGTATTCAGGACATAGATCAAGCATGATCCTTTCTCCTATCTTCCTAGCCAAGACTTTGTTTTCTCCATTTATCTTTTTTTTCATGTATAGACTGTGGGCTGGGCACGGGAAAACGATGAGGAGCAGCAGGCACTTGCTACACTCACCCTCATGTGCCTTGGACGTGAATGGAAGCCAGTGAAAAGGCAGTTGTAATACAGGTGTGCTAATGGTTAAATTGAGATGTGCTCAGGCACTGTAGGAATATAAGGAGGAAGACCCTAACCTAGCCTGGGAAAAAGGTGGAAATCAGTCATTAAGAAGTGAGTAGACCCACCTATTTTTACCTTTTAGAGAAGTCCTAGGAGGTTGAGGAAGTTAAAGCATCTAATTTAGTCTATTAATTGAAATAAAAAAGAACTACTGCACATAATCTAAGTTTTTTACTTTTATACCATCAAAGCAGTCTTAAAGCATACTAGAGTGTCTTTATGGAGCTCTAATACTCTTGGTATATTTGCAGAACTCTCTAGTCTGCAACATACACTTTGATGGCTGCAAACTTTATGTTTCTTGTAAACTCCAGTCCATACTCACAGCCAACATCACTGTCTGGGCCACAGCATCTCCTGTCCAGCCATGATGAAAACTTCTGAACTGGTTTTCTTGTCATCTGACTTTTACTTTTCCAGTGCATGTTATGTCCAGTTGAGTCATCTTCCTAAAAACACATTTGTTAAAAATTGCTTCTCTGCTTAACAGATTTACTCTTATCCAAAATAGAAGTCCAAACTTCTTATTAGCATGGTCCTAAAGGCCCTTCTCAATATGGTCCCAAAATGCCAGTTCCAGTTTGATGACGCAGTACTTCCTTTCATGTGTCCTATGCTCTGGCCTCTCATTACTCTTTGATCATAGCTTTCTCCCTCTCCATCTGACTAACACATTCTCCTTCAAGACTTCTTCTCTGACTGCCCCAGAGCCGAAATACTCACATCTGTCTTTATATCACCATGGGTCCTGGTGCTGCCTCTGTCATAGGATATAGATCTTTTTTGTTACAACCATATGACTCCATGTCTATCTTCACTTCTAGACTGTGAGTTCCTCCAGGGAAGACAGTAAATATTGTCCACATTGTGCACAATTATGACCTAAGTACCTAGCACAGCACCAGTCTTGTAGATGATACCTTATAAATATTTTTCATTTATTCATAAAAGTCAGTATTTACTGAGCAATTTATATGAAACCTCCTGTTATGCTTAGTGTGTTACATATATTACTTTTGTTTTTCTTTAAAACCTATCCCATGATTACCTACAAACACTCCTAATTTTATAGATCAGGAAATTGAGGCTGAGATTTGATAAATAATTGGTTCAAAGTTAAACAGAAGGAAAGTGGCAAATATGAAGTAGTCTCTTAAAAACTACCATGTATTGTTGGATGAATGAGTGAATTAATGAATGAAAGAAAAGGCAGCATGTTGCAGTTGGCTAAACCTCTGATAAAACTAGAAGTTGTGATAAGCCTGCTCTCATAATAAACTTCTAAAATAGTTTAGGTAGAGCTTTAAGGTGTGTCTTTCTTGTCTCTGAGGAGGTAGCAATGCCTTGGATTTATTGTTAGTTGTAAGTAGGGATAAATGATGTGCACATTGGAAATTTCAAAAAATGTCAACATAAAGTTGTAGTCTGAGCAAGCATTTGAGAGTTCATTGTAGACAAGTAATGAGTAAGACATTTAAAGAGAGAAATAACATAGTGAATGTAATTTAGAGAATGACTAGCTAAACAGTAACCTTTAATAATCATAGTTTTTTAAAGGGAGAAATGGTCTTAGAGATCAGATGGTATGACTATAGGATACAAAGCAAGAACCAGGAGTCAGAATCCTGTAATCTTCTTGCTGTGAGACTTTGGTCAATTTTTTCATTTTCTCCAGGCTCCTATTTGCTCACATCCCAAATCAACAAAATTCAACAGGTCTTTATAGACTGGCAATCAGGCCAAAGAAGTTAGCTCACCCTGTCTTGAAATCTTTATCATTTCTCATGACCAGGGTCTCTGAACTTCTCATTTCACTTCCTAGACAAGGACCTGGAGTCCTAGGAGTGAGGTGTTTTGCTGAGGTTACATGACTAAATACCGGGCTTCCCAGGTGGCTCTGGTGGTAAAGAACCTGCCCGCTGATACAGGAGACAGAATGAGATTCTATTCTTGGGTCAGGGAGATCCCTTGGAGAAGGGCATGACAACCCACTCCAGTATTCTTTCCTGGAGAATCCCGTGGACAGAAGGACACGACTGAAGTGACTTAGCGCACATGACTAAATAATACCAGAAGACAGGTCATTATTGCTAGCTGTCATTTTATACCACTAATGTACTATGAACTAACTGCCCCCTACACACACACATTTAGGAATATTAATTGTAGAAATCATTATCCATTATCCTCAACAATGTCTGGAATCATCTCTGAATAATTTAAGAACTGTAGAATATTTGACAAAAGTTCAAAAAGAACCTCAGGAAATGAAAAAATGGTGTCATAAAATTACCCGCTAAAACAAATGAAAGTTCCATTTTTCTTCAAGAGGGAAAAATCAGAAATGATTCAAGTTGAACTCCAGTTCTGTTGCATATTAGCTACAAGAACTTTTCTTCTGTATCTATTTCCTCACGTTTAAAATGAGACAAGATGTTTTGACTCTCAAAAATTACAGTGTATGTAAAATTGTCTGTAAACATATAAAACACTACAAAGATAACCATGCAATTAACTGAAGAAACTTTGCTAAGAGGGGTTGTTTTTATTCTCCACCTTCTTCCACGACAGAGAAACTGCATTAAATAGTAGAAGAATTTCATCTTTACTAAAGAAAAAAAAAAAAAAAGTGACCCTTCTGGTACTAACCCTGGTGGCTCAGACGGTAAAGTGTCTGTCTACAATGTGGGAGACTGGGGTTCGATCCCTGGGTTGGGAAGATCCCCTGGAGAAGGAAATGGCAACCCACTCCAGTACTCTTGCCTGGAAAATCCCATGGACAGAGGAGCCTGGTAGGCTGCAGTCCATGGGGTCACTACGAGTTGGACATGACTGAGCAACTTCACTTTCACTTCTGGTACTAAGAACTACTAGGTTTTATAGGAATGGGAGGGGCATACAATAGAGGTATGTTAAAGCAACATGTTATGAAAAGAATTATGAGAAGACAAATGTATAGTAGAGTTGTGTCCTTGAAGCAGGAGGAAGAAGTAGATAGACTCTGATAAGAGAAGAGAGAAGTCGCTTAGTTGTGTCCAACTCTTTGCGACCCCATGGACTGTAGCCTACCAGGCTCCTACATCCATGGGATTTTCCAGGCAAGAATACTGGAGTGGGTTGCCATTTTCTTTCGCAGGGGATCTTCCTGACCCAGGGATTGAACCCAGGTTTCCCACATTGCAGACAGACGCTTTACCCTCTGAGCCACCAGGAGGACTAGACTCTGATAAGAAATATCCAATAGTAACAAAGTCCATGTATGAGATTCTATGACTGTGTTTCATCAATTTCTTTTGTTTGAAACGAGAAAGAGAAAGTTCAGTAAATATTGGGTTCAAATACTTTATAGTTGTCAGGAGCCCTTCTTTAGGATGGGTGGTCACAGGTTTGTTTTTTTTTTCTTTTCTTTTCTTTACCTTTTTTGGAGGATTTTCCATGTGGTCAGGAAAACATTTTGATCTTTCCTGCATACCTGGGTCCTCTCACTGAAGGCAAAGACCTTCAAAGCAGGTTTTTCTGTAATGGGAAAAGAAACAGTCAAGAAAGCCAAGATGACTCTTCTCCTGACAGCAAACACTTAGGAGAGTGTGTTTTAAAACTATATTGCCTTTATTTTCCACAAAGAGCAATTTGGGGAATGGCAAGTTGGCATTTGCAAGAGGTTAAAAGAAAAAGAAAATTGTTACCCTGCTGTGAATTTGTTCATGTGCCTGTTTTATGTTTCCAAATAACAGCCTGTGGGTTTATTCAATATAATTGTGAACTGTATTTATAAAAGGTTAAGAGAGAGAAATTTCTTAATTTAAAAAGTAGGTGAAGGACCCAAGACAAGGGCAGCATTTCTAAGTGCAAACTCTGCTCTTCCAGCACTTAGATTGGTCCATTATATATAAACTGTTTCATCAACCTGTATACAATATGCACGTTTTGTATATCTTAATGGCATGAAAGAGCAGGAGTTTGGTCAGCTTTTCACACTGCAAAAGGACTCTGAGACCACCCAGCATTGTGGATTGTCCTTTGCCAGAGAATGACTGAGGTCTTTCTGCTTATTATCAGGAGTGATTATTCATCTTTGAGTGCTCAGTAGCTGAATAGTATTCACAGCATTGATACCTGGAAGATGGTCAATAAATTTCTCTTGAAGTGAACTGAACAAGATCATGGCTTTGATCACCCACATGGAAAAATGTGGAAATCCAGCTATGTCTCTTAAAGCTTGGCTCATATTTACTAATGAAGAAGCTTGAGCAGTCATCCTAATTCAGAGCAGTCTTTGCCAAGGTGGACTCTGCTTATTCACGTGTTAACTACTTAACCTTGGTAAGTCACTGTACCCTCAGGTTCCTCACTGATAAAATAGAAATTGTTAGAATACTTACCTGATTGAATTGTTGTGAGGATTAAATACAGGCAAAGCTCTTAGAAAAGTATCTACCCCATAGCAAGTGCACAATAAATACTGGCTGTAAGCATTACTCCTAGCTAAATAATCCCGTGTGTATGAATAAACATAAATATAAACAGGTATATATTCACTACAAATGCTTATGTGGCAAGCATGTTTTTTTCACAACAGAAACAGAGGTGACAAGACAAGTAATAAATAGAATGTGCCGTGAAGAAAATCAGAGAGAGCGATGTGGTAGAGACTGGCTCGAATGGGAGACTTGGAGTGTGGAAGTTGGGATGGGGTTCACTGAAGACCCCTCTGAGGGATGATGTTTAAGCTGAGAAGTGGAGAGCTCCAAGCAGCAGGGGGATCCAGGGCATAAGACTTCCATGGATAGGGAAGAGCAAGTACAAAGAACTTGGATTTCTCAAGAAATAGAAAGATTAATGCAATAGTGCTGGATTTTTCATACCTCAGAATCATTGACATTTTGGGCCTGCTTCTTTGTTGTGGGGGGCTATCCCATGCATTCTGAGATGTTTGGCATCATCCCTGGCCTCTATCCTACACATTCCAGTAGCACCTCAGTTCAGTTCAGTCGCTCAGTCGTGTCCGACTCTTTGTGACCCCATGAATCGCAGCACGCCAGGCCTCCCTGTCCATCACCAACTCCCAGAGTTTATTCAAACTCATGCCCATCGAGTCAGTGATGCCATCCAGCCATCTCATCTTCTGTCGCCCCCTTCTCTTCCTGCCCACAATCCCTCCCAGCATCAGGGTCTTTTCCAGTGAGTCAACTATTCGCATGAGGTGGCCAAAGTACTGGAGTTTCAGTTTCAGCATCAGTCCTTCCAATGAACACCCAGGACTGATCTCCTTTAGGATGGACTGGTTGGATCTCCTTGCAGTCCAAGGGACTCTCAACAGTCTTCTCCAACACCACAGTTCAAAAGCATCAATTTTTCTGCACTCAGCTTTCTTCCAGTAGCACCTACTCCCCTCAAATTGTGTCAACAAAAGACACCGCTAGATATTACCACATGTCCCCCTCAAGGACAAAATTGTCCTCCTTCCTTCTCTTCCCTTCCCTGTGGACTGGTGAATGAACAGGGAGGAGTGTAGTTTTAAAAAGTGATGGGGGGATCTTGGTAGTTCTTCCTAACTGACATTTCTAAGGCTTTACTGGCTAATCATTTGACCTCACTATCTACATCCTGGCCAGAATATAATATTGAACATGAAAAAAATTGAGGCTGCAACTTTCTAGGCCTCAAACTTTGCATCAGTTTCAATTCTTCTACTAAGCTTCAAGGCCTGTGTCTTTACTTATCTCCTCAGAATATGAAGCAATATTGTGTAGCTTTTGTTTCATCACGTGAAATGTGTAATATTGAACTATAATTCTAATAGGATAATGTTTTTAGAATGAAAGCATTTCCTTAAAGTAATGAAAGTTAACACATGATGTATCTCCTTGAGTCAGCATTGTATTCATTTTACCTGAAAATTAAATTGAAAATAGCTAATTCTTTTGAGTTGCCTGTGGTGAAAGGTTTGCATGCAGCTTGGATTTGGCATATTTATCTAAAGTGTGTAGATGTAAGTTAGGTTACTAGGATGGGAGAGAGATGATAACAAAACATATTAATAATAAAACTCCTGAAATGCTTTCCAATCTTCATACAATATTAGCAATGATTTATTCTGTAGAGTATATGTGAGTTACAACTCCTGACTCCACATGGCTGAGAGGTATTTTTATTTGCTACAAAATTAATAATTCAAAAAAATAGCTCTGATGCTGCCATTTTTATGACAATAACCAAAAAAGAGAACTAGCATCAGAATGGATATAATCTTAAAATCAACTGTATAGTGACCCCACTGGTTTGAGATTTCTCTTTATCTTCATTATATCTTATTTGGACATGGCAACAAATCTGCTAAAAGTGGCTTTCTTGGAGAACTTATGTTGTGGCCAGAAAATGCTCTAATATTTTCTAGATAAGAGGAAGTAGGAAAAGACCTTGAAGCTAGGCCTAAGGAATACAGTTAGAGAATTTGATGAGTTTTCTGGTTTCTTTCCCAAGTTCTATGATTTTGCACATTTAAAATTTGTCTGTGAAATTTTCTTAGATTAGAATTAGTGGCTGGTTATAATCCCCATTTTGAGATGGTAGGATACTCAAGGATCCAGCATGTATTAGAATTAAATCAAAGTATTGGAGATCTTTTCTCTAAGTCATAGTTAGGAAACTATCCAGTTTACCCAGAGTCTTCCCTCTAGGATGTGCTAATTTCTCAGATGCTATGACTTATACTGGGTCACTTGGAAGTCATTCAACAGATAATTTCTGCCTGGCACATGTATCAGGTATTTGAAATTTTTACCTGTCATCATTCAACCCATATGCTTCAGAATCATAATTAAAAATAATTCTTTAGTAACAATATCTCTTAGCTTTGGGAATCAATTTATTCAGAAGCAGAAATTTCAAGAGAAGAAGGATAATTGAACCTAAGAATAGACTATCATGGGAATCTCTCCATTTCTGCAGAATGTAAAGAAAAGAATATGTAACCATCTGCTGAATGGGCTAGACACAGGCCTGTCTGGGCAGGCTGGTCTCTTGGGCTCCCTTTCAGCTCTAGACATCTATGATTTTTTTTGTGGAGGCAAAATGAATGCCACAGATTGTTTTTAGTACTGTGAATCTGTGCCTTTTTTTTAAAAGTATTTATTAGTTTTGTCAAATTACAAAGTTAACACGTGCTTATTTTAAGAGAATACAAAGGAAATGTGAACATTTTCCCCCCACTCCAAATCTATTGCTCAGAATAAAGGCTAGCAGTACTGAGGTATCCTTCCAGGCCTTTTACTGTGTTTGTATGAATGCATTTTGTGCATTTTTATATATGTGTATGTATGCATGTATATATATATATATATGTGTGTATGTATGCATGTATATATATATATATATATGTATATACACACACACACACACACACATAACGAACTGCATCAGTGCTTGTGGGTGGACATATCTTTAGATCTATATAAGTAAAAATATAGTTTCTTTTTATTATAAAAATGAGAGTTCTTCAAAACTCCTTTCTAATGTACTTCCTCTGTCCTAATTTATACAATATATTTCTTCCCATTCCCCTCAACCTCCATATTCTGTATCATCAAAAACCAAAGAGCTGTCCTGATAACCAATGATCTCAGTGGTACGTGAGGATGCGGAAGATGCAGAGAAACCAGGACCAAAATCTTCAGTAGGCACATGCCATATATATAGTGTGCTCTGTGTGTGTGTCTGCATGTCTGTGTCTGTATAAAATGTATGTGTCTTAATTTATGTAGGATGAATTTCTAGAAATGGATTCACCATGTCCGAAAATATGGCTTTATTTCTGGTGTAACTTTCTTTGAAACCCCCAAGAAAATCCTATAAGATATTTCAAAATCATTTTGCCCTTACAAACTACATCTTGCCATTCCCCCAAGGATTTTATTTGTCTGGGAAGAGAGTGATGTGTGATGTGGCTCTTTGGTGAATGCAAAAATGATATCCTAGTTCAGCGAAGAATACCCTGACAATAAGGAGGGGAGGAGCATAGCGAAGTTGTTACTATGAATGGGGGTCAGCAAAGCACAGAACCTGGAAAGCAGGGAAAAACTGAGAGTAACTTCTTAATCCTATGTATTTCTCATTTACTTCTCTGTCTCATCTCCCATCTTCTACCTTTTGGTGTAAACATCTCTTCCCTCCCCCCACTCCAGAACACGTTCATTATTAACTTGTTTCTTCCCCTCTCCCCGTTCCAGGACCCACATGTCCCATTCTTAAACTCTCAAAGCATAGTGTGCTTTCTTCTGTCATAGCAATTACCGCTTTATATTATTGCTAGGATTAGTTTTTTTTTAAATCTTCACACTAAACTGAACTTCTTCAAGATGGTCTTTTATCTCTATATCCCCAGCACCAAGCATAGTCTGGTGTATAGGTGGTGCCCAATATATGTCAAAGAGGTGAATGATAGATTGATGACCTATTGTAGTAACATCATCTAAACATCAAATGAGTATCCTTATCCATAGTTTCAAAACCTTAAAAAACACTAATGTAGTCCACCTATTTCAATTATATTCTAATATCTTAAACAAAAACATACCCAGTGATCTTCTGTTAAACTTGTTTGAAATTACAGAAAAGAAGAAAAACTAAGAGAGACCATGTCTTGGACTATAGGGGCTGCCCTAACAAAATACTACCGACTGGGTATCATATAAAGAGAAGTCTATTTCTCACAGTCCGTGGTTGGGTGCAAGCCCTCTTCTGGATCCCCAAATTCTCATTGTATCTTTGCATGATGGAAAGGGTTGGGGAGCTCTGTGGAATCTCTTTTATAAGAGCCCTATTCCTTGAGACTCCACCCTCGTGACCTAATCACCTCCCAAAGGCACCACCTTCTAAATCTATCATACCGAGCACAAGTATTCCAACATATGCATTTGGGGTAGGGTGAAGGGAGGCCCAAATATGCAGCTCATCATATGGAACAATGTGACCATTATAAATCTGCATACTTATTAAAATGTATGTCAAGTTAGTTTTCTTTCCCTTTCGTTCACTATAGATGTTTCTATCAGAGCAAATCTGACCTTCTTTTCTGTGAATCAAGTGGGTAGGTAACTTTCCTGGCCCAGTAGGTCCAGTATTTTGAAAGACAAGTATGTTTGTACATTAAGATGCAAGTGGTTTTCTCCAGAGCCAGAAATGTACCATGGGCATCAGGACAAAGGACAGTGTCCTGACCATGCCTGTGTGGCGACGAGGTAGAGGCCAGCATGAATCCTCCTCCAGAACAGCCTCAGCTCCCACCCAGGGGTTCCTTAAAAACCAACTGAACAACAATGAGTAGTGCCCTAACTTTTGAACTTTCTATTTCATATTTCTAATGCCCCAAATACAATTTACTGAATACTTCTTAGACTCTAAATGATATCCATAGCAACATCTGTTCACTTTTTTTGTTATCAGAGTTACTTTGTTCTCTTTCTCTCTGCTCAGCCTCATCTTACCTAGGAACTAAAGACTACTTTCTCTTGAGTTGTTTGCCATCTAAGATTTACCTGACAATTGCCAGAGAGAAACGCAAGAAAAAGAAACCTTTATTAGTGAAACAAACCAACTAGTCATATATTTAAAAAAAATAATATTTTTCACAACCTGGACAAGCCTACTTCACACAAGAATTATCCTGAGGCATTCTCAGCAATGCCATCAGTTAGGCCTTGAAAATATGTCACTTGTTCTTGTAACCTCTTATCTGGGTGTGCTGTCTGGTGTACCTAGCATTTGAAGTATACTGCAGTGATGACTTGCTCAATACCTCGGGCTTTTCAAGAGAGTCTAAATTGATACCATGTCTTATGTCCACTCCTCCTCATAAACACACAACTCTTTCTCCATATAGAGCAGAATGAAGCCATATCATTCTGAACAGTTCTCAGAAATGGAATAGTCACTGCTTCAGTCCTAATGCTCTGCGTGTGTGTTCCCCTTACTATGTGGTACAGAACTGAAACCTCATAGTTAATGCAATGGACAGGAAAGACTATATGCTGTTAATTTCCCTTTATATCATACATTCATTTAAGTGCATGGAATGTAAAGCGATTGCTTCTGCTCTCTGCAGTCTCATTTTTAAATAGCTGAAAAATGGAAGTATCAGCTCAAAAGAATATAGAATTTTAATGTGAGTGCTAATAGCTTGGGCTTTTTGTTTTGTTTCAACAGTTGATCTCAACTGCTGATTGATTTTTAGTGGTGGCTCATTAATATCAAGATTGCAATTGTGATTTCAGGTTGCTGTGTGAGAGCAGGAACTGAAGTTAGCTATATCATGTTCTTTCATACCTAGGAAATAGAGAATTCTTTCACAGCCTAGGAAATAGAGAAACTTGTGACTCCCTTCTCTTCCTTGTGTGATCCCCACTCTAACATTTCTATCCTCAAACTACTTGACCTTTGGGGATTTGGCCACCTTTTCCTAAGATTAAATAAGGATGAAAGTAGTTGGTTTAAGGAATAAGAAGTCCCACATGTGTATTCATCAGGATCTAGTCAGGAGACAGAACCCATACCAGTTATTCCAACAGAGACAATTTCATGTAAATAATCATTTTGTACTGAATAGACAAAAATAGAATAATAAAGTTTCATGAGCGTGTCAATTGCAGGAAGCAGCTACCACTCCCTAGAGGTAGAGGCACAAAGGGAAGAGTTTGGAATAATAAAAACTTGGAAGCTTAGAGGATCAGTCCCATGTAGCACTGTAAGTGGTGCTGCTTAGCTGGTAGTAGAGAGTCTGAGTTCATAGAAGGAATCCTACAGAGGTGGGACTCAAATCTTTGAGCCAAATATGTGTCTGGCTGCTGCTGATACCTCTGAGGAACACAATCAAACTGACTTGAGTATTAATAACACTACTATGATCAGCAGCTTCTACTGGAAGTCATAGAAAGCAAAGGAAAGAGCAAGTCCCTTCTTTCTCCTCCTACTTGAGAGTTTCCATCTCCATTCTTTATCGATGAACTGTAACAGGGACTCAACTGCAGAATGTGGCTTTCAGAGTTTTAGCCCTTGTATCACCAAACCAGAGGAGAGAGTGCTAGATTTGAGGTTGAGGGCAATAGCTTAATACCAAACAAAATATAAGTCATCACTGTATGAAATCCACATTCTCTTTCTTAATTTCTTACTAATTTTTTGTCCTTACAAAAACCAATAACCTTTCCTTCCATTATGGATTCTTCATACTTACATTTTCTGCCTTTGCATTTTGCTTTCTTTTTGGAGCTTTGTAAAGTGACTGGTTGTAGTGTAAAGTTTGATTTATTCCTCTGGATACAGAAAAGAGAAAAAAGTTAGAGTGTTTGTATCACTTAGTGGGGTGGCCAACTGACTAATTATCCTTTAAAAGTCTCACATTATCTTGATGGTGAAACCTGTCAGCTTGAGCTATTCAAACCGTGGAAACATATTGGCTCCTTCAGATCCAGGGTTAAGATAGAATACTTAGATTCAGCTTTCCATCTTTTGCTGGCCTGTGGCATAGCTCGATGTCCCAAACCTTACCCCTCATTGCGATGTTGATACTCGCAGTTGCCTTTAGGGTAATCTCACACTTTTCTGCACAAACTTGAAAAGCTTTATACTACCTCTGTTTAATGTCATTTTGTTTAGTCACTTAGTGATTTTTTATTTAGCTCTGGCTATTCATTAAAAATCCTACTTTGTCCAAATCTAGTTGTTTTATAATGGAGGGTCCATCAGAGTTAATCTGCGTTACTGCCTGGAAGTGATAACTTTTGATTGATGGGTTTTTTGTGTATCCTCATGCTATAAATTACATTATTTTTAAAGAGTAAACAATTGGGATACTTCTGCCATCTGGCCTTCCACTGTGAAGCAAAGTGAAGGGTCCATGGCTTTAAAAAAAAAAAAAAAAAAGAGGGCAGAGGTGTCTATTCATCAATATGTTCTAGCAAAGACTCAGACTTCAAGGACTACTTAATCTTCACTCTTCTCTGCTTTTGCTGAGCAGTCTCTTGCCTTTATCTTGTAGGACAGGAAACTTTTCAGTAATTGTAGCCTTTCACATACATAAAACATTTTATAAACTGAGTCGCTCTAAGAAGACTTATAGCTCTTCCTTTGTTTTTGGAATGGTCACATTCCATTTCTGTGATGAATCTTACATTTCTGTGGTGAATGTCTGAAACAATAATAAAAGAATATAAGTTCCTGGCTCACATTTTTCTCCTTCTCTTTAGTCTCACTTAGATATCATCATGGGTACATTATATTATTTTCTAGGTATTGTTCACAATGATTGGTCATGAAAATGTACTATCATGCCTAGAATCTTAGCACCTTGTCTTGAAATCTGTACCAGGAAATATATACTGGTAACAAAAATTCCAAACTAACTATGCTTAATGTTGTTGGGTGAGAGATATTATCAGTATCTTTTGATAAACTTGGGCAAGAGCAAGCTTTGTAAATTCCACCCCTTAGCAAAGATCCTTAAGCAAATTTCATCCTTTTAGCAAATTTCATCCCATTGATTTGATTGTTCAGTAGTTCCCAGCACAAGTGATATGTAAAAGATGCAATCACAGAACACTAGCAGTGGATACTGATTACATGATTACTTTTGGTGGTGTCTTCTCAATCTATAAGCCATTATCTCTTTCCTAAGAACTAATTCACCACCAACACCACCACTTATCTTTTCACAGGGTCCTGGAAGCCATGCTTGCACTAAAGGGCCTGCAAAGAATCAATCCAGTGTTGATTACCTGGTCAGATCTGAGTCAATCAAAGCCTCTTCTGGGGAATTGGAATTGGGAGACAAAAGGGTTAGCAATTGAAAGGTCAATAAAGTTAAAACCAGAGATGCGAAGACAAAGTCCTCATAACACTACTGCTACATTCTAGAGATTGTCCTACTTCCCAATCTTCTGGAACACCTGATTCTTCTTCTTTTTCTTGGACAACATAAGATAATTAATGTGTGGCCATAAAGATGTGCCACCTTCATTCCCCTTTAAAAAAGGACTTGCAGCCATAACTTCTGAGAAGGTTGTCAGCTCCAGAAATTGCCTTGGCTGTGCTGTTTCACCCAAGAATTTGCCCTTTCCAGGATGACCCATATCCATGTCTGTTCACAGTGGGTGGGTAATTTCTCTTTCTAACCATTTCTGCTTTCACTCTCACCCCCTTGCTTTCACAGGTTGGGATTTCTAAGAAATTTCCTATGTACCAAATTCCATCTCAGTATCTGCTTTTGGAGAATCCAACCTGTAATACTCTGTAGATGACCAACAATTTCCTTTTAATTCTCAAACTAAACTGAGTTGATTCTGTTGCTTGCAACCAACAGTGTTAAGACATTCAGTATTGATGTGGTGGGCTACAGAGATGGTTAGCACGGATGTATAAACACTTTGAGAATATCCAGAGTTTTTGGATGCTGAATGTTTAAAAAATTTTCCTTTTGAACAGGAAATTGTTTTTAGATTCAATTGAAGTGGTTCAATCCAGTTGTAATTACAGTGGCCCTTCTTTATGTTCCCTCACTCTTTGCAGAACACTTTCAAAAAGAATAACAACTATTTTGTTTAACTTTATAAATCTTCCTTTTAATATAGTTACTAGAACTTAGGAACTGCTCAGCATTTCCTGAATAAGCAAATAAACTCTGGCTATTATTTCATTCAGTAAGACTGTTTTAACAGAAGACTATCAGCCACACTGATTTTTAGTGATAACATTTTATACCAGCTATTTCATGATTCATATCCTGTTGTCACCTCTTTTACTCCCATTCCTTTCTGTTCTGCTCCTTTCTGCTGACCCACATGATCACTGTTCCTCTCCTTTCTTATCTTTCTTCTGTCATCCCTAGAATCTTTATTACATGGTAAACACACCCTCCATATCCTGTCGTCTTCCTAAATGCTCCTCTGTCTCTCCTCTCTCTACTTTGACTGTTCAGACGGAGGCATCTCTTATAGGCAGCAAAGATATTCATATTAATTGGCATCACGTGATCCTTATTAATGACAAAATTAATGTCATATCATGTCAAACTCACCAAGGTGAGAGACTTAGAAAGTATCTGGTATTTGTAAGTCTAGCTTTGCATCCGAGAGAATGCTCAGCTCTAGTATACATTACTGCTGCATTGCAGTGGAAAAGCTGGGCACTAATTTCCTAGAGTTCCTTTTGTCTTAGTGTTCCAGGTTCCAGTCAGCCCATATGAAGCACTTATAGAAGAGTTGGAAGGTGTTATGAAAAGAAAAAGAGAGGCCAATATTCTGCTGGTAGATTTGCGGGATTAAAGCAAATTTCCAGCTAATCTCTCTGATATCTGCAGTGATTTCTAAGTGAGCTGTTGAGCACCATCTGCTTCAGGACCCAGATATTCTAGAGTACTCCCTGACCTTTATTCCTCTGTGTTTTTTCAATAGTCGATAAGACTAACTTCCTTTGTTAGAACCCTCACACTTGGAATACATAGAGTTCCTTCTATTTTCTTTTTCAAACTCCTCTGACTGATACATCGTTGTTGAGATAATCTTTGGATTGTTGGAATGGATGCTTTTCCCAATATTGATATATATCCTGACCCTGGCAGTGATGCCAAATTTCCAAGGAAGTACTCAGCACATTACTCAGTGGGCCCCAGGAAAATTGAACACATTCACAAACTAAAAGAGGCATCAACCTAGCCATAGTTTATCCAGGCTGAAAGTTCCTGTTTCATTCCTTTCTTTAGCCAGGTTACGTAAAAGAAATGTGGCTGAGGTTCCAAAGAGTAAAACCCACTCCAACAACATCACATTGCCAGAATTAAACAATTAATGCAGGCAATGTGAGCCTTGACAGAAAAGCCTTTTTTTTTTTTCCCCTCCTAAAATATCCCCATTCCCTTTTTGGAACATTATATAACATGTGCCACTACTCAATCTTTCTACTATTTCTGAATTGCACTAAAACATTAATTAAATGAATATGGCAATCAATCCTGGTTGGTTTTTCCCTTGGAATAGAGTAGAACTTAATTTATTTCTACTTAATTACCTCATTTCTGTCTTGCCATGTTTATTAATAATGAATATCTGTTCCTTTTACAATGGCATTGATCACCAATTTCCACTGCTGCTGAGGAGATTTGACATGACAAATGTCCAGGGCTGGAGGTTCAGAGTTATTGCCTAACTTGATATACTTACAGCACAGTCAATATTTTAGGCAGTTCATAGTACAAACGTATCAAACAAGTTAACAATACGGTACAAGAGCAGAGTTTTCTTTCCCTCTTCCAGCTTGTTTTGTTGAACCCTGAAATCCGACTTAACTTTAATGAACTGGAAAATTAATACATTTACATTAATTGTGTGATTTTCCCTCCCCCATTCCTTCTCTAGGTCCTGTTTTATGCAATAAATATCATCAAGACTAATTGACCCACTAGAAATCACCTCAATTGTTTCTAGTCATCTTTTTTAATAACGTTAAATGGTTATAAACAGGTGAGGTGAAAGACATTTACTGCTTGCTGTGAGTGAATGGTGTAAATGGTATTGATCTTCTGTAAGGGGTTTACCGTAGAGAAGCATTCAGTGCACTCTTTAATGTGTAAATACCTATTTGATTTATTTTTTAATGTATATCCAAACATTTGTAACACAATTTTATTGTTTCATTTGATTTTTTTCCCCCTCCTCCTTTTTATTGTTTTGCCATAAGCCATGCCTAGCCAGGTCTGACCTATGAAGTTATTTGGGTTTCATTTTTAAGGGCTAGAATGATAGAAATTAAAGGAAAAGGAAAGCCTAGTGGATATGCAGCTAAATTTATAATTGTTAAAAGAAATAAAACTTTACAGTTTATGTCAAGAAGCAAGACCAGTGAAGACCTCCCCTTCAGGGAGGCCTGTTACCACCTCACTCTATCCCGTTGTAAAGCAAAAGTATCCTCTAATTTGGTTTACCTGGAAATACGTAGAAAAACAGCACATAGGTTGGCAGATCTGAGAAAGCATGAGGTAAAAGAAGAGTATTTTCCTTCTATTACATCAAATCAACAGGAGCCGCTGAATTCAAGTGCCACATTCCTATTTTAGATAAAGAGGAAGAAAAAAAAACCCCTATAGTTTGTAATGTTTTTAAGAGAAAACTCTCGTAACACCATCTAACACATTTAGGAAACTAGTACTACTTTCTAGATAAATAATTTATAAAGTAATATAAGGGGTATTTTATCTTATTGTAAAACATAAAAATGCAGAGATAAGTATCACTGTCTAACTCCCACTGCTCTTACTAGAGGTAACCTCTGTTAAACATTTCATGTATAACCCTTTAGTTCTGTTTTAAATTTCACATAAATGGTATCATTTTATGTTTCCTTGTGATTTCCTCTTTTTACTTGGAATGTCTTTAAGCATTTACTATGATAGTGCATATATCATTCCAAAGAATTGCATGGCCATGATTATGTGCATAACAATTTCACTTTTCCATTGTGATTAATGCCTATGCTATTTTCAACATATTTTTGCCATTAATTATTCAGTTAACATTTGGAGACATAAATTTCTTTGCTTATATGAGAGTGTTTCTGTAAGAGATAATCTTAGAAATGGAACACATGGATAAACGCTTTATGTATTTTCAGTTTTGGAAGATAGTGTGAAATTCCCCCAATAGGTTTTTAAATTCTGTGTTGGCAGAAAAATATGCCCCAGTGTTCTCCCCATTCTTACAAACACAGAATAGAATCAACATGAAAAAAAAAATGTTCCCCATCTGAATAAGAAAAAAAAAAATGTCATTGTAATTTGTATTTCCCAATGAGGGAAATATAATTTTCATTTATACCTTGGAGATTTTAGAATATGTTTTTAAAATGTGCTTTACTTCAGTTTAGTTCAGTCGCTCTGTTGTGTCCGACTCTTTGCGACCCCGTGAATCGCAGCACGCCAGGCTTCCCCGTCCATCACCAACTCCCAGAGTTTACCCAAACCTGCATCCATTGAGTCGGTGATGCCATCCAACCATCTCATCCTCTGTTGTCCCCTTCTCCTCCTGCCCCCAATCCCTCCCAGCATCAGGGACTTTTCCAATGAGTCAACTCTTCGCATGAGGTGGCCAAAGTATTGGAGTTTCAGCTTCAGCATCAGTCCTTCCAATGAACACCTAGGACTGATCTCCTTTAGGATGGACTGGTTGGATCTCCTTGCAGTCCAAGGGACTCTCAAGAGTCTTCTCTGGGGAATGCGTGTAACTCTATGGCTGATTCATATCAATGTATGACAAAACCCACTGAAATGTTGTGAAGTAATTAGCCTCCAACTAAAATAAAATAAAATAGTCAGGTTCTGTTCTAAGAAGTAGAAAAAAAAAAAAAAAAAAAAGAGTCTTCTCCAACACCACAGTTCAAAAGCATCAATTCTTCGGCACTCAGCTTTCTTCACTGTCAAGTTCTCACATCCATACATGACCACTGGGAAAACCATGGCCTTGACTAGAAGGACCTGTGTTGGCAAATAATGTCTCTGCTTTTAAATATGCTAGCCAGGTTGGTCATAACTTTCCTTCCAAGGAGTAAACGTCTTTTAGTTTCATGGCTGCAATCACCATCTGCAGTGATTTTGGAGCCCAAAAAAGATAAAGTCTGACGTTGTTTCCACTGTTTCTCTGTCTATTTCCCATGAAGTGATGGGACCAGATCCCATGATCTTAGTTTCCTGAATGTTGAGCTTTAAGCCAACTTTTTCACTCTCCTCCTCCACTTTCATAAAGAGGCTTTTTAGTTCTTCTTCACTTTCTGCCATAAGGGTGGTGTCATCTGCATATCTGAGGTTATTGATATCTCTCCCAACAATCTTGATTCCAGCTTGTGCTTCTTCCAGCCCAGGGTTTCTCATGATGTACTCTGCATTTAAGTTAAATAAGCAGGGTGACAATATACAGCCTTGACATGCTCCTTTTCCTATTTGGAACCAGTCCGTTGTTCCATGTCCAGTTCTAACTTTTGCTTCCTGACCTGCATATGGGTTTCTCAAGAGACAGGTCAGATGGTCTGGTATTCCCATCTCTTTAAGAATTTTCCACAGTTTATTGTGATCCACGCAGTCAAAGACTTTGGCATAGTCAATAAAGCAGAAATAGATGTTTTTCTGGAACTCTTGCTTTTTCAATGACCCAGTGGATGTTGGCAATTTGATCTCTGGTTCCTCTGCCTTTTCTAAAACCAGCTTGAACGTCTGGAAGTTCACAGTTCAGGTATTGCGGAAGCCTGGCTTGGAGAATTTTGAGCATTACTTTACTAGCGTGTGAGATGAGTGCTTAGTGAGATTTAATTCTAAAATATGCTTATTAGTCACATACATATCTTTTCCAAGAATTTCCTAGTTATATACTTAGCACAGTTTTCTATTTTGTTGGATGTGAATTTCCTAAGTTAAAAAACATATTTCCCAAATAATTTTATGAATATTCCATTGTTTCTCTGCTGACTTGAACTGCTACTTTTATTATGTACTGTTTCTGACTATTCATTTATTCGTCAATCTGTGGTCCATTTTCTATTTAAGTATTTAAGAATTTTATTGAATTTTTAAATGTTAACTGTGTATGCAGATACAGATGAATTCCCAATATTTTTCAGATGATTCTCTTGGATTTTGTAAGTTTAGAAAACAATAGGCTAGTTTTTTCCAAATATTTATAACTCTTATTTTTTCTTATTGCATAGATGAAGGCTTCTAACTACATTCAATAGCATAGGAAATAATGACGTCTTTGCCCTTTTTCTGCATTCTATTTAAGTGATTCTAGTATTAGCTCATTGAGTAAGATGTTTGTTTCTGATGGATAGCACTTAGTCTGATCTAGGTCTTTTTGTTTTTGTAATTACTATAAGAATATTGTTATATTGTTTGTTTGATTGCTTTCTGAAATACATGTTATTACTCAATGTTTTTTGGCATTTACTGAGCTCATTACATAAATATTTTTTTAAAACTTAATTTTGTGATTAATATGAAAAAAAAAGCCCTAATCCTGACACATTCTAGCAATTTCTTGAAGATTCATAGCTGTGTAATAATTTATTATTCTTTTATTGTAAGGTTATATTCAATTTAATAATACTTATTTTGAAGTTTTGAACATATGTTTGTAATTGAGATTGACTTACAATTTGTGTGTATGTCTGAGTGTGTGCAAATGTTTATGAATTTTTGCTCTGAGGGCTCAGCTAACATCATAAAATCATTTGTGAAAATTCCCTTCTTTTCACATTTTGAAATGGTGCTTCACTAATCAGCTTATGATATCATCTCTTTGTGGACTTGTTAACAATACAAATTTCCTGGCATTTTTCTCAAAGCTTTCAATTTAGTAAATCTGAGATAAAATCCAGAAATAAGCATTTTAACAATCTAAAGATTCTTATTAGGAAATTCCCTGGCAGTCCACTGGTTAGGGATCTGTGCTTCCACTGCAGGGGACCTGGGATGAATCCCTGGTTGGTAAATGAAGATCTCACAAGCCACGGGGCATGAGGCATGGGGAGTCGTTGTCATCATTGTCATCATCATCATCATCATAAAGGTTCTTACTAGTTGGAAGATTTTGAAAATGTTTAAATTTTGGCAATTTTCATGTATAATTTCAGCCAGATAGATTGACAATTGATATTTATATATTCTCTTACCCTAAACTCTAGTAATAGAGTACTATTGAAAAAGATTTAAAATAATAACCTATAAAGACAAAGGGATAGAAAAATAGCAACACAATTTTGTAGCTATAAAGGAAGATAGTGTGTGAATGATAATTAACTTATCAGTACTAGGAAGTTAAATCGTAAAGCAACAATGGAGAAAGCAGAGAAGCAAATTATATCACAAACATCCCTGAAGGCCCAGGAATAGGCAACAAATTAGTTGTGGAAAAGAGAGACAGAGATGGGGTTATCATAACTAAATCTCCTCCTTAATGTTCTCACATTCCTGTCTCTAACAAAAGAGACAGGAGGGCTAAATCCTTAAGATGATGGTGCAGGGAAATCTTAAGAAGACAGCAGTGCTTATGACTTAGCAAGTCTAAATTATAAACAATCTCTATTGGAGTAGGTCACAAAGTTCTCAGTGAGACATCATTAGGAATGTCAGATCAGTAGAAAATACGTTTCAGTGTATTGAGAGGAGGTTTACACAACTAGTAGAGAGCTTTGTGTTCCTTGAATAATAAGTACATAGAAAGCAAACAAAAACCAAATACTAGTAATAGGAAATACTTACTGTTGATCAGGAAAAAAAAAAGATAAATGACCACATAAAGTAGATCTTAAAAGAGAATAATATGATCATAATCATATAAACATGAAATATCGAGGTGCTGCTGCTGCTGCTAAGTTGCTTCAGTTGTGTCCAACTCTGTGCAACCCCATAGACGGCAGCCCACCAGGCTCCCCCGTCCCTGGGATTCTCCAGGCAAGAACAGAGGAGTGGGTTGCCATTTCCTTCTCCAATGCGTGAAAGTGAAAAGTCAAAGTGAAGTCGTCCAACTCTTAGCGACCCCATGGACTGCAGCCTACCAGGCTCGTTCGTCCCTGGGATTCTCCAGGCAAGAGTACTGGAGTGGGTTGCCATTGCCTTCTGCTAATATTGAGGTGACCAATTTACAAAGTTTCCTTTTCAAGGAGAAAGACAAACGTGAGAAGTAAAAGATGATACCTAAACTTGAATCAAGATTCTGTAGTGTCATCATGACATTTAGGAATATGAAAGCAAATACCACATTATCGATTGATAATATGATTGAATTACCATTTGAATAATTGATTATTTTAATCTGGAAAAGCAGGGAGAGATGATGGTAGTTCAGGGCACTGCTTAAAAAAACTGTTTTATACAGTATAAAATGTAGAATTATTTGTATTTCACTTATATATGTATAAAATTAATAGAAAATATTACTTTGAAAAATTAAAAAAAAATTCTGGTCTAATAGACACCTTAGGAATGTACCTTTTACAGGAAGAAAGAAAGAAGAAATTGACAATTATAGTAAAAGTTAACCTAGTTTTGCACAAGATTGCCAAAGCAATCAAGAGAAAGGAGAACAGAGCTGGGGAATCACACTGCCTACTTTCAAACTATCTTAGAAAGCTATGGTGATGAAAACAATACAGTATTGGCATAAAAACAGACATATAGAAGAATGGAACAGGATCAAGAGGTCAGATTAAACCCATGCATATATAGTCAATAAATTTTATACTGAGGAGGCAAGAATATACGAAGAGGAAAGGATAGTCATTTCAGTAAATGGTGCTGGATCACATGCAAAAGAATGAAACTGGACTTCTACCTTACATCATAACACAAATCAATTCAACTTGAATCTTGAACATCAGACCCAAATCCATAAATATCTAGAAGAAAACCTAGGGAGAAAGCTCCTTGACATTGATCTTAATGATTATGTTTGGGATTTAATACTCAAAGCAAAGGCAACAAAAGCAAAATAAATAAGAGAGCCTACATCAAATAAAAAAGCTTAGCACACAATCAAAAATAAAAAATGGTAACCTAATTTGCAAATTAGCCATGTGATAAGGGATTAATATCCAAAATACAAGGAACACATAAAATTTGATAGCAAATAAATAAATAACCCAAATTTTTAAAAAAATATGCAAAGAACCTGAATAGACATTATACTGAAGAAGACACAGAAATGGCCAACACATTGAAAAGGTGCTCAATGTCACAAGTTATCAGGAGACTGCAAATCAAAGCTACAATGACTTATTTCACTTAGTATAACATAGAAGACCTCCCACTCCCCAAAATACAGTAATATGTCAACATGCACCTATTTGGATAACTATTCTCAAAAAGATAAGATATGATAAATACTGAAGAGGATGTGGAGAAAATAGAACCATTTGACACTGGGAATGTCAAATAGAACATTTGACATTGATGGGAATGTAAACTGATGCCCACTATGAAAAATGCTATAGAGGTTCCTGAGGAAATTTAAAAGAGTTACCTCTTTAAACATTGTGAATAAATAAATAAATAAATAATAGAGTTACTATATGACCCAACATTTCTACTTTTTGGTACATATTCAGACGAGATGGGGCGCGTTCAGGGTGGTATGGCCGTAGACTTTGGTACATATTCAAAGGAAAAAAACTATAATGTAAAAGAGAAATGTGTACTCCCATGTTCATTGCATCATTATTCACAGTAGCCAAGGTATATTAAAAGAACTAATATAAGTGTCATTGATGGATAAATGAATATATATCCATTATATATTAAATCCATGTGTATACATATATCTATATACACACATACTTATGCATATATGTCTAATTCAGCCTTAAAAAGGAAAGAAATCCTACCGTTTGTAACTACATGGATGAACCTAGAGAGACTGCAAAAGACAAATCTGTATATTGCATTATATCACTTATTGTGGAATCTGAAAAAAGGAGAGAGAGAACGAGAAAGTTGAACTCAATGAAATAGAGAGTAGACAAGTCGTTGCCAGATTAGGGGGTGGGGAATTAGGGAGAGATAGGTGAAAACATAAAAACTTTTACATACTTCTGCTCTAATATTTATTTTCCTTCCTTTGGCTAACTTTGAACTTAATTCATCTTTTCTAGTTCTTTAAGGTATAAAGTTATGTTGTTTTAGATCTTTTTATCATCCTAATGTATGTCTTCATTATTAAGAACTTTCCTCTTAGAACTTTTTTTTCTGCACCCCATAAATTCTAGGATGTTGTGTTTCAATTTTTGTTTGTTCTGAGATACTTTTTTATGTCCTTATCCTTTCTTCATTGATGCATTGGATATTTAGGAATGTATTGTTTAATTCTAATGTGTTTGTAAATCTCCTAGTTTTCTTTTTGTTATTGATTTCTAGTTTTATACATTGTGGTCCACACATATACTCTGTATGATTTAATACCTCTTAAAAATGCTAAGCCTTGTTGTGTGGCCTGACATACCTATCTAGAAAATATTTCATGTGCACTTGAGATGAATGTGTTATTACTTTATTGGATGTGATATTCTGTATATGTCTGTTAGATTCATTTAGACTATATTGTTGTTATTGACTGACTAAGTCATGCCTAACTTTACAATCCCATGGACTGCAGCTTGCCAGGTTTCCCTGTCCTTCACTATCACCCAAAGTTTGTTCAAACTCATGTCCACTGAGTCGGTGATGTGATGCCATCCAACCAATTCATCCTCTGACAACCCCTTCTCCTGCCCTCAAACTTTCCCAGCATCAGGGTCTTTTCCAATGAGTTAGCTCTTTGAATCAGGTGGCCAAAGTATTGGCACTTCAGCTGCAGCATCAGTCCTTCAAATGAATATTCAAGGTTGATTTCCTTTAGGATTGTCTGCCTTGATCTCCTTGCTGGCCAAGGGATTCTCAAGAGTCTTCTCCAGTACCACAATTTGAAAGCATCAATTCATCAATACTCAGCATTCTTTATGGTTCAACTCTCACATCTGAACATGACTACTGAAAAAATCATAGCTTTCACTATATGGACCTTTGTTGGCAAAGTGATGTCTTGGCTTTTTTTTTTTTTTTTTTTTTAATTTTTTTATTAGTTGGAGGCTAATTACTTCACAACATTTCAGTGGGTTTTGTCATACATTGATATGAATCAGCCATAGATTTACACTTATTCCCCATCCCGATCCCCCCTCCCACCTCCCTCTTCACCCGACTCCTCTGGGTCTTCCCAGTGCACCAGGCCCGAGCACTTGTCTCATGCATCCCACCTGGGCTGGTGATCTGTTTCACCATAGATAGTATACATGCTGTTCTTTTGAAACATCCCACCCTCACATTCTCCCACAGAGTTCAAAAGTCTGTTCTGTATTTCTGTGTCTCTTTTTCTGTTTTGCATATAGGGTTATCATTACCATCTTTCTAAATTCCATATATATGTGTTAGTATGCTGTAATGTTCTTTATCTTTCTGGCTTACTTCACTCTGTATAATGGGCTCCAGTTTCATCCATCTCATTAGGACTGATTCAAATGAATTCTTTTTGACAGCTGAGTAATATTCCATGGTGTATATGTACCACAGCTTCCTTATCCATTCATCTGCTGATGGGCATCTAGGTTGCTTCCATGTCCTGGCTATTATAAACAGTGCTGCAATGAACATTGGGGTGCACGTGTCTCTTTCAGATCTGGTTTCCTCAGTGTGTATGCCCAAAAGTGGGATTGCTGGGTCATATGGCAGTTCTATTTCCAGTTTTTTAAGGAATCTCCACACTGTTTTCCGTAAACTTCCAAACTCATTCTATGAGGCCACCATCACCCTAATTCCAAAACCAGACAAAGATGCCACAAAAAAAGAAAACTACAGGCCAATATCACTGATGAACATAGATGCAAAAATCCTTAACAAAATTCTAGCAAACAGAATCCAACAACATATTAAAAAAATCATACACCACGACCAAGTGGGCTTTATCCCAGGAATGCAAGGATTCTTCAATATCCGCAAATCAATCAACGTAATACACCACATTAACAAATTGAAAGATAAAAACCATATGATTATCTCAATAGATGCAGAGAAAGCCTTTGACAAAATTCAACACTCATTTATGATTAAAACTCTCCAAAAAGCAGGAGTAGAAGGAACATACCTCAACATTATAAAAGCCATATATGACAAACCCACAGCAAGCATCACCCTCAATGGTGAAAAATTGAAAGCATTCCCCCTGAAATCAGGAACAAGACAAGGGTGCCCACTGTCACCACTACTGTTCAACATAGTGTTGGAAGTTTTGGCCACAGCAATCAGAGCAGAAAAAGAAGTAAAAGGAATCCAGATAGGAAAAGAAGAAGTGAAACTCTCACTGTTTGCAGATGACATGATCCTCTACATAGAAAACCCTAAAGACTCTACCAGAAAATTACTAGAACTAATCAATGAATATAGTAAAGTTGCAGGATATAAAATTAACACACAGAAATCCCTTGCATTCCTATATACTAACAATGAAAAAACAGAAAGAGAAATTAAGGAAACAATACCATTCACCATTGCAACAAAAAGAATAAAATACTTAGGAGTATATCTACCTAAAGAAACAAAAGACCTATACATAGAAAACTATAAAACACTGATGAAAGAAATCAAAGAGGACACAAACAGATGGAGAAACATACCGTGTTCATGGATTGGAAGAATCAATATTGTCAAAATGGCTATTCTACCCAAAGCAATCTATAGATTCAATGCAATCCCTATCAAGCTACCAACGGTATTTTTCACAGAACTAGACCAAAGAATTTCACAATTTGTATGGAAATACAAAAAACCTCGAATAGCCAAAGTAATCTTGAGAAAGAAGAATGGAACTGGAGGAATCAACCTGCCTGACTTCAGACTCTACTACAAAGCCACAGTCATCAAGACAGTATGGTACTGGCACAAAGACAGAAATATAGATCAATGGAACAGAATAGAAAGCCCAGAGATAAATCCACGAACCTATGGACACCTTATCTTTGACAAAGGAGGCAAGGATATACAATGGAAAAAAGACAACCTCTTTAACAAGTGGTGCTGGGAAAACTGGTCAACCACTTGTAAAAGAATGAAACTAGAACACTTTCTAACACCATACACAAAAATAAACTCAAAATGGATTAAAGATCTAAATGTAAGACCAGAAACTATAAAACTCCTAGAGGAGAACATAGGCAAAACACTCTCTGACATAAATCACAGCAAGATCCTCTATGACCCACCTCCCAGAATATTGGAAATAAAAGCAAAACTAAACAAATGGGATCTAATGAAACTTAAAAGCTTTTGCACTACAAAGGAAACTATAAGTAAGGTGAAAAGACAGCCGTCAGATTGGGAGAAAATAATAGCAAATGAAGAAACAGACAAAGGATTAATCTCAAAAATATACAAGCAACTCCTGCAGCTCAATTCCAGAAAAATAAATGACCCAATCAAAAAATGGGCCAAAGAACTAAACAGACATTTCTCCAAAGAAGACATACAGATGGCTAACAAACACATGGAAAGGTGCTCAACATCACTCATTATTAGAGAAATGCAAATCAAAACCACAATGAGGTACCACTACACGCCAGTCAGGATGGCTGCTATCCAAAAGACTACAAGCAATAAATGCTGGAGAGGGTGTGGAGAAAAGGGAACCCTCTTACACTGTTGGTGGGAATGCAAACTAGTACAGCCACTATGTCTTGGCTTTTTAATACACAGTCTAGGTGTGTCATAGCTTTCCTTCCAAGGATCAAGCGTCTTTTAATTTCATGGCTGCAGTCACTGTCTGAAGTGATTTTGGAGCTCAAAGAGATAAAATGTCACTTTTTCCACTTTTCCCCCTTCTATTTGCCGTGAACTGATGGGACCAGATGCCATGATCTTAGATTTTTGAATGTTGAGTTTTAAGCCAGCTTTTTTACTCTCCTCTTTCACCTTCTTCAAGAGGCTCTTTAGTACCTCTTCTCTTTCTGCCATTAAGATGGGGTCATCTGCATGACTGAGGTTATTGATATTTCTCCTGGCAATCTTCATTCCAGTTTGTGCTTCATTCAGCCCAGCATTTCTCATGATGTAGTCTGCATATAAGTTAAATAAGCAGGGTGACAATATGAAGCCTTGACATACTCCTTTCCCAGTTTTTAACCAATCTGTTTTTCCATGTTCATTCTAAGTGTTGCTTCTTGTCCTACATGCAAGTTTCTCAGGATACAGGTAAGGTGGTCTGGTATTCCCATTTCTTTAAGGATTTTGCAGCTTGTTGTGATCCACACAGTCACAAGCTTCAGTATAGTCAGTGAAGCAGTAGTAGATATTTTCTGAAATTCCCTTGCTTTCTCTATGATCCATAGAATGTTGGCGGTTTGATCTCTAGTTCCTCTGCCTTTTCTAAATCCAGCTTATACATCTGGAAGTTCTCAGTTCACATATTGCTAAAGCCAAGCTTAAAGGATTTTGAGCGTTACCTTACCAGCATGTGGAATGAGCACAGTTGTATGGTAGTTAGGACATTCTTTGGCATTGCCCTTCTTTGGGATTGGAATGAAAGCTGACATTTTCCAGTCCTGTGGCCATTGCTGAGTTTTCCAAATTAGCTGGCCTATTGAGTGCAACACTTTAGCAACATCATCTTTTAGGATTTTAAATAGCTCAGCTACAATTCTGTTACCTCCACTAGCTTTGTTCATAGTAATGCTTCCTAAGGCCCACTTGACTTCACACTTCAGGATGTCTGGCTCTAGGTGAGTGACTACACCATTGTGGTTATCCATGTCATGAAGACCTTTTTTGCATAGTACTTCTGTATATGCTTGCCCTCTTCTTAATCACTGCTGCTTCTGTTAGGTCCTTGCTGTTTTTGTCCTTTATCATGTCTGTCCTTGCATGAAATGTTCCCTTGGTATCTCCAGTTTTCTTGAAGAGACATCTAGTCTTTCTCATTCTATGTTTTCCTCTATTTCTTTGCATTCTTCACTTAAGAAAGCCTTCTTATCTCACCTTGCTATTTTCTGGAGCTCTGCATTCAGTTGGGTATATCTTTTCCTTTCCTTTTTGCCCTTCACTTCTCCTTTTTTCTAAGCTATTTGTAAGGCCTCCGCAGGCAAACACTTTGTCTTCTTGCATTTCCTTTTTTGGGGGATGGTTTTGGTCACCACCTCCCCAACAGTGTTGCAAACCTCTGTCCATAGTTCTTCAGGCACTCTGTCTATCAGATATAATCCCTTGAATCTATTTGTCACCTCCACTGTATAATTGTAAGGGAATTGATTTAGATCATACCTGGTCTAATGGTTTTTCCTACTTTCTTCAATTTAAACCTGAATTTTGCAATAAGAAGTTCGTGATCAGAGCCACAGTCAGCTCCAGGTCTTCTTTTTGCTGACTTTATAGAGCTTCTTCATCTTCAGCTGCAAAGAATGTAATCAGTCTGATTTTGGTATTGACCATCTGGTGATGTCCATGTGTAGAGTTGTCTCGTGTTGTTAGAAGAGTATGTTTGTTATGAACAGTGCATTCTCTTGACAAAACTCTGTTATCCTTTGCCATGGGTCAAACTTGCCTACTACTCCAGGTATCTCTTGATTTCCTACTTTTGCATTCCAGTTGTCTATGATGAAAAGTACATCTTTTGGGGTGTTAATTCTAGAAGGTCTTGTAGGTCTTCGTAGAACCAGTAAACTTCATCTTCTTTGACATTAGTGGTTGTGGCATAGACTTGGATTACTGTGGTATTGAACGATTTGCCTCGGAAACGAACTGAAATCATTCTACTATTTCTGAGATTGTACCCAAGTGCTGCATTTTGGACTCTTTTGTTTACTAGGAGCCCTGCTCCATTTCTTCTAAGAGATTTTTGCCCACAGTAGTAGATATAATGGTCATCTGAATTAAATTTGCCCATTCCCATTCATTTTAGTTCACTTATTCCCAAAATTTTGATGTTCACTCTTGACCATCTCCTTTTTGACCACTTTCAACTTACCTTGATTCATGGACCCAACATTCCAGGTTCCCATTCAGTGTCATTCTTTACACTGTTGGACTTTACTTTCACCACCAGGCACACCTGCAATTGTATCATTTCCACTTTGGCCCAGCCTCTTCTTTTTTTTTTTGGAGCTACTTCTCTGTTCTTCCTCAGTATCATATTGGACACCTTCTGACCTGGTGGGCTCATCTTCCAGAGTCATATCTTTTTGCCTTTTCACACTATTCATTGGATTCTCAAGGCAAGAATACTTAAGTGGTTGGCCATTTCATCCTCCAGTAGACCACATTTTATCAGAATTCTCCACTATGATCCATCCGTCTTGGGTGGCCCCGCACAGCATGGCTCATGACTTCATTGAGTTATGCAAGCTCCTTTGACACAACAAGCCTGTGATCCATTAAGGATCACAAATGCCATGAAGGGGCATTTGATCTACAGTGTTATTCAAATCCATTGTTTCCTAATTGATTTTCTATCTGGATGATCTGTCCATTATTGAGAATGATAATTTTAATAGTTGACATTGCAGATCCTAACTATTATATTGCTGTATACTTCCTTTATGTCTGTTACTATTTGCTTAGTATGTTTAGGTGCTCTGATGTTTGGTGTATAAATAGTTACAATAGTTGTATCTTCTTGATGGATTGACGTCTTTATCATTATATAATGACTTTCTTTGTCACTTTTGACCATTTTTATCTTAAAGTCTGCTTTCTTCTGACATGAATATTAGCTATCCTAGCTTTTTGTTTGTTTGTTCAGTTCAGTTCAATCACTCAGTCATGTCCAATTCTTTGTGACCCCATGGACTGCAGCACGCCAGGCCTCCCTGTCCATCACCAACTCCTGGAGTTTACTCAAACTCATGTCCATTGAGTTGGTGATGCCATCTAACCATCTCATCCTTTGTCATCCCCTTATCCTCCTGCATTCAGTCTTTCCCAGCATCAGGGTCTTTTCAAATGAGTTAGTTCTTCACATCAGGTGGCCAAAGTATTTGGAGTTTCAGCTTCAGCATCAGTCCTTCCAATGAATATTCAGGACTGATCTCCTTTAAGATAGACTTGTTGGATCTCCTTGCAGTCCAAGGGACTCTCAAGAATCTTCTCTAATACCACAGTTCAAAAGCATCAATTCTCCCATGTTCAGCTTTCTTTATAGTCCAACTCTCACATCCATACTGTTGCTTAAAATACCTTTTTTCCCATCCATTCATTTTCAGTCTATGTGTGTATTTAAAGCTAAAGTGACTCTCTGGTAGACAATGTATTATTTAATCTTGTTTTATTTTTTTAATATGTTCAACTATCCCATGTCCTTTGATTAGGGAACTTTACCAGATTACATTTAAAGTAAACATAAAAGAACCCAATCTGAAAAAGTTGAACACTGTATTTTTTTTTCACTGTATGACATCTGAAAAAGGCACAAGACCAGTGTCTGGCAGAGGTTGGGCAAAGAGAAGGATGAGTCATCAGTAGAGCACAGATGATTGTTAGGGCAGTAAAAATACTCTGTATGATATGATAATAATATGTATCATTGTGCATTTGTCCAAAACCCTAGAATTTACAGCACCAAGAGTGAAGCGTAATGTAAATCATGGACTTTGGATGATTATGATGTACTTACTCAGTGCAGGTTCATTAATTGAAAAAAAAAAGTGTATCAGTCTGGTTGGGAATGTTGGTAGTAAAGGATACTATGCACTTGTGCAGGAAGAGTGTACATAAGAAATCTCTGTATCTACCCATCAATTTTGCTGTGAACCTCAAACTATAAAAATAAAGTCAAAATTGAAAAAAAAAAGATGCTTTTTGTAAAATAGTTAGAAGACATAAATTATATAGAAAATATAAAAGCAAACACGATAAAGAAATGGCCATTATCATTATTTTAATGTGTTTCCTTCCCCATTTTTAAAAAATGAACTTTGAAGTAAGACATGTCTGATCTGAATACTAACCCAAATATTGCCAACTGTGGATCTAGGGTAGTTTTGTTAAGCTTCCCTAAACCTCTGTTTCCTCCTCTGTAAGATGAAAATAGTGCTCATCTATCTAAATTTTATCACACATGTTTATCACCACTTAAATCACAAATTACATTAGGCTAACTCCTACTTATATTTGAAGACTCTGCTTAAATGTAACTTATCCCAGGAATTTATATTTGAAAAGACTCAGTGACACATGTATTATCAGTGTATGAACAGAAGTGAAGCAACTAGAGCCCCTGACATGGCACCTGACTCATGCCTGTGTTTAATACATGCAAATTACTACTATTATTGTTTCAAGATCATATTGCTTATACAGTTTTACATCTTGCCTTATTTTTCTTTAAATGCTCAAAAGTGAGCATTTTCCAATCTTATTATGAAGTGAAACAAATTTAAAGAATTTTAAAAAGGAAAGTGAAGTGTAAATGGAAATTTTTCTCTCCATCTTAAGCTGAGGGAACCTAGAAATAAAGAATCTCTAATTGAAAGGCATCATATGTCTTCATTAGTTTAACTCATTCCTAATGAGAAATCCTTTGCGCAGTGTTACTGACAAGTAATCACTTGGGTCAGATATGGCTGCTTCCAGAGACAGGGACCTCACTACTAGCTATGTTTGCTGAAGGAACTATGCTTTCTTCTGTACCTTTTGAAAGTACCAGGGCTGTGTGTGATTCCAATGTAAACTGACAATAAAAGAGACGAATTACCATAACTGACTGTTTCAGTTATGAAGATTAAATAGCCTTTTATTGCAGATGTTTGCCAAGGAAACTGCTCCCCAGTGGAAGACTTTAAGCAGTTAAGATAGATTTGATGAGGGTTTTAATTGCTGTTATGCAAGTGGTAATGGAAAGGTTTTATTAAATGTCATGCAAGAGTCAATCAATAGTTTAAAAGAGAAAAGCTTCTCTCTATTATAGACCTCAGGCTTTTCCAACAGTAGTTTATCAGCAGGGGCAGTTCTATCAGCAACTACAAATATTTATCAAGTACCCAGTATGCATATGGCAATATCATAAATGTGTCAGGGACTGTGGGGGATTAGAAAAAATAAGCCCATGCTGCAGAAGATCTAATGATTCGAAGCAAGCAAATAACTGCCATGGAAACCAAAATAAATATAGATTTATGCATTTGTATATATTTATGTGTATATGCATTCTACTTAAAAGCAGTTCAATAAACAACATCAAGAATCAGAATAAGAGATATATTAAGACTGAATATTTATAAAGATTGCATTTTCTTTTCAAAATAAATTACCACAGTGATTTTTGTGCCTTTATTTGTTTTCCTAGTAGTACAATGGAAGAAGCATTTGGCTGCAAGGCAGAACACTTGGGTTCTAGTCCATCACTAACTACCTCTAACTGGGACACTTCTCTAACTTCTCTGGGTCTGAGTGGCCATCTATAAAATGCGACTTAGGATAAAGTTCTGAGGACTTCTGCTATCTCTAAAATTCATTGATTCTGTGAAGGAATAAGTAACCTTGGTATAGGCATACTGTGATTTATGTTTTAAAATTATTTTACACACAAAAACATTTGCAGTACTCTATTCATTGCATAAAGTACATGGATACTAAGATAAGAGTTCTATTTCTCACAAAATGCATATATTTTAAAACTAAAATAGAAACTTGATCAGCAGATCATAGTTGATATTTCCCAGATCCCCAACTTCTGCAAGATTATCTAAAACAATTTTTATCAAATTCAGCACACTGTCAAGCCTGTCTCTTTTTATTGGCGTCACACTCTCCTAACTGCTCAATGAGCTATGTTGATAAGTAAAAAGCACATTTGCTTTTAAAAAGGAGCGGATCTTTCCTAAAATGCGTGATAGAACATGAATCATCCTGTGCCACTTTGTAGTTTTGTGATCTATCTTGACTGAGTCAGCAACTTAATTTCTATAAAGAAGTGGCTGACTTTGTGAGATTATTGGATTTAGAGTGGGAAGATCTGCATTCAAGTCCCAGCTCTACCATTCTTTAGCTCTGTGTTGTTGAGAACACTGTCTGTGTCTCTGTTTACCCAGTTTAAAGGGCATGAGTCTTAGTATTATTGAAAATTAAATAGTCTACAGAGTCTATACTGCAAGTAATCATGCATCTATACATTATTTCTTTTTGATTTTAGACAGATATTTCAGACTTTTTTTCTAGGTTCAAAAAATTTTTATTGAGCTCTTATTCCATGGCATATTGCTAGTTATTATGCTAGCCAATTCCACTAAGAACCTCTCATTTAATCTTGAAGAGTTGTGTTAAATTCTGTATCTTGATTAAAGATTGAACTTATGTAAAACAATTTGAGAGAAATGAAAATTTGGTAAAAGTGAAAGTGATGATTAGTGGATTACTGCTTTTGAAGATGAACCTGCCATAGCTTCCCACTTTCAGTATTTATCATGGATGGCAGCTTTGGTTGGAAACAAAACAAAACAAAAATGCTGTTCAGGGATTAACTCAGTTTAGTTTCTAGGAATACAGCAAAATGTCACTGCAGTTTCAACCCATCCTCTCTAGCCCCCAAAATCTAGCAAGTACCTAAAAGCCAGTTACCAGTTGCTATGTTTAAACTGGTTACAGAGCTGTGTTAGAGCCATTTTCAATGGAAAGGCTGGCAAAACCAGCAGAAGACACACAAAGTAAATGAAGAATAGCCTGCAGTGTGCTTCTGGATCAATTATTTAACAAAGGGCAATTACTTTCCTCTTCAGAGTGTAATAAACATAACTCTGTTCTGAATGATGAAATATAAATAAAGGAAAAATTATGAATATGCCTGCTGTGTATCAGGCACTTTATTAGAAACAATGCAATTTATATACAGTATTTAATTTTGTCCACTCAACAATCCTAAGAAGTGGTTATTCCTAATGTCATAGTTTCACAGATGAAGGAACTAAGGATTAGGAATATTAAATTATGCAGCTGCAATGGTGGGATTTAAACCTAAGTCTCTCTTGTAATCCCAAACCTAAACCTATTTCTGGGCATGCTCTCAGGCTCACTATCATTTTTGGTTCTACTTTACAGGTAAGGAAAGAGTTGCCTGTGTTTCCCTGTAAAGGGACTATGGAATGTTCTCATCTTGAGTGTATTGCTTCCTGTAACTGCACATTTAAAATTTCATTGAAATTTGGTTTAAAGCTGGTTTTCTCTGTTTAAAAAAAAAAAAAAAAATTCCTCAAGGACTAGCAGTCTGTTATCAGCCTTAGGATGTGTGGATGATTAGATCATTGTTTCCCTTTTCTTCATGCTCTCCCTGTAGAATTGTGTATCCATACCTTTTGTCATGTTTCCTTGAAGTTCTACTGTTTAAAAGTAGACTTTCTTTCCATGACTTTGATGTCATTTGGCCATGAAAGTTTCTTTTACTAGCAAAATATGGAAGAAGTGACAGTGTGCCGGTTCCAGGCCAAGACTATCAAAGGCATGGGATATTCCCATTTGCCTGGTTGTAGCTTTCACCATAAGGAGAACATGCCTGGGTATCTGCTGGTCCAAAGAGGAAGAGAGAAGTGTGGAGTAACCCTGAACCCAATCTGTAGCCTAAAGCATATCTCCCTGTAGACCCAGAATAAGTGATTTTTAATGGAAGCCACTGAGATTTGGGTGTAATACAGCATTATCATTGCGATAGTTAAATAGTGGTACATATGAATGAATTTGGTTCTGTTAAAGGAAAGTTTCGTTAGGAAAGAGAGTAAAGAGAGCAGGATTCTGAATGTCTTCTGGTAAGGAAAGTGGAAAAAGTCAGATAAATAAAAGTGAATGTGTTAGTCACTCAGTTGTGTCCAACTCTTTGTGACCCCACGGACTGTAGCCCAAGAGGCTCCTTTCTCAATGGAATTCTCCAGGCAGCAATACTAAAGTGGGTGGCTATTCCCTTCTCCAGGGGGTCTTTCCTACCTAGGCTTTGAGCCTGGGTCTCCTGTACTGTAGGCAGATTCTTTACTCTCTGAACCACCAGGAAATCCCTAATAGGTGAGTAATGTTGGAAAAAATCAGAAGTCCCCCCAGATAGCAATATGCACAACAAGTCTTTGGCAACTGGTGGGTCAGAGAGCAGGGACCTATTGTATGGCTTGGTGCTTGTATGGCTTCCGTGAGACCTTTAGTATCAAAAGATGAACTCTTCTGGTATATAAAAACAATTGGGAGTCACAGAAGCATTGAAACATGCAGGCAAACCTGTTCTGGCAAATCTGTTCTTGCAAACTCTAGAACTGGTAACTTACACTTCACGTTCAGAGGCAAAAATAATTTAATAGATTGGATAACCTCTACATCCAGTCTCTTGCTCTCTAGCTAAAATTATGGTGCTGCTGGGTAAAGCAGGGTGTCTGAAAATTATCTGTGATGAGTTTTGTGTTTAAAGAAAAGCTCCCAAAAGAAGGGGAAATAAGGTGTCTTTGTGTTTTTTCTTCTGAAATGACTTAATTTCTGTTGTGCTCTCATAAGCGTGCTTTGCTTGGTGGGCTGATGACCAGCTGCATTATTTGTGTGTGTCTACTGCTCTTCAGGGTTACAGTAGTGCCTTGGATAAGGGCTGTGATGTAATTGCCATTACACACATGTTATTTGGTCAGATGCTTCTCATGTCTCTGGCTCCTAAACACCTGATCTCCTTAGCCTCACACATAATCATTCAGGTGGAAAGAAGCAAAAGAAGCAAAATTTCTGAAACTCATTTCTTTTTCCAAAACCTACTTAAAAAAATGACTGTAAGTACTGCATTCCTTGGGAAGAAGAAACAAAAATCTATGGAGGAAAGCCTAATATTTCATTTAAAGAGGACTGACTAAATTGTCTGTTATCTACATGAAGAACTACCAGGCCACCATAAAATATGATAAAGTATATCTATATTTACTGATTTGAAAATATATGCATTATCCAATTGATTAGTTAAAAAGTATTGATAGAATATGTAGTACATTTCTATTTTAATTATGCAAATATATATATATGAGTAGAAAATAATATAAATTAATAATATTCAGACCCAACAGCCTTAAAGGTGCTATGATTTTATTAGTGGTTACATCTGAATGATAGGATTATATAAAATTTAAACTTGTGTCTTATAGTTTTTTCTATCTTCTTTTGGCAATGAGTACTGCTTTCTACAATCAAAGAAATAAACATTTTGCTTTCAAAAAGTAAATTAAGGGCATGGCTCTTTTATGAAATTTCACATGTGTTTTTCCTTATTCAAAATAATGTAAAGCTGCTCTCTTTCTTTATATGTGACTGGAGAAGAGATAAATTTTTGTAGATGAACTAGGATGATTTGTGGAGCTTTAGAAAGTCTACTAGACACCTGCTACTTAAATAGGATAGACACTGTAAAATATGCTTTTGTTGGGTGAAATTTTAAAACTTCACAGAAAAGATGAAAACACAGTTAATTATTCATTTAACAAAAACATATATTCAACATCTAGAGCAAGGTACTGTTCCTTGTACTGGAGGAATAACAACACTCTACATTTGCTTTCTAACATTCATCCTATGCATTACCACTTACTGCGCTCATGTTATGAGTTGAAGCAAGCCAAAGTATGATCACTTTTCAGATAAATGAACCAAGGCTCAGATAGTGAAATGACTTGTGCACATTTGCAGAGCACCACCTCTCTCCAAATTTAGCTGCTATAAACCTGGTGCTTCAGTCCAGTGTTCTTGGCCCTCCAAGCTTCATGAAAGCGATCAGAGTCTCTTTTATTTTTATATTATTTTTCTATCTGACTGTAGTTGCTTTTTGAACTCAGTTTTCCACTTAAGGGCTATCGCTGTCTAAACACTTAGGAATAGTCACCTGCAATGGATTAGCTTTTCAGATGGATTACACTGGCAAAATCTTACTAGTCATTAATATTTTAGGAATGAGTTTATAAAAGTGTATTGCCAGCAAGCGGAGAAGGAGGTAGGGGGAGTGGGCAGAAGGCCAGAACACCAGGATGACAGATATGAGCAGTAATCTCCTGTAAATCAGTGGCAGCATGGGTGACTTAGATTCTGAAGTGGCCATGTTTGTTGATTCTCCATCATCCAGTCCACTTCAGAGATTAGTATAAAATGGTTCTTGCATTCCCTTTCCCTTGTTCGGTAATTTGTTTAGGAAGTTCTGAACCCAGTTCTGACAAATTAAGACATGAGAGAAAATCTACTGGGAGTCTTCATCTATCAAGTAGACATAAAAAAAAAAAAAAAAAGGTTCCCTAATTCTTCCTCTCAATGTTTATGTGAAAGAAAGGAAAATGTGGAACTCATGCAGCCATTTCATGACCAAGAGAAACCAGCCTGAGGTCAAAGTTCATGGAGGGAATTCTGTGATGGCACTGAATCGGTAGGCCTTGACTCTGAATTGTTGGAGCTTCCCTTATAGCCCAGTTGGTAAAGAGTCTACCTGCAATGCAGGAGACCCCAGTTCAATTGCTGGGTCAGGAAGATCCCCTGGAGAAAGGCTAGGCTACCCACTCTAGCATTCTTGGGTTTCTCTTGTGGCTCAGCTGGTAAAAAATCCACCTGCAATATGGGAGACCTGGGTTCAATCCCTGGGTTGGGAAGATCCCCTGGAGAAGTATTCGGGTCTGGAGAATTCCATTGACTATATAGTCCATGGAGTCACAATGAGTCAGACATGACTGAGAGACTTTCACTTTCTGAGTTGTTAACATCCTGCTCTATGAGAGAACTCATTTCTTCATAGCTGAAGCCCATTTGTTGTTGTTCAGTCACTATGTCATGTCCAAATCTTTGTGACCCCATGGACTGCAGCACGCTAGCCTCCTTTGTCCTCCACCATCTTCAGGAGTTTGCTCAGATTTATGTCCATTGAATCGGTGATGCTGTCTAACATCTCATCCACTGCCACCCTCTTTTCCTTTTGCCTTCAATCTTTCCCAGCATCAGGGTCTTTTCCAATGAGTCAGCTTTTGCACCAGGTGGTCAAAGTGTTGGAGCTTCAGCTTCAGCATCAGTCCTTCTAATGGATATTCAGGGTTGATTTCCTTTAGGATTGTCTGGTTTGATCACCTTGCTGGCCAAGGGACTCTTAAGAGTCTTCTCTAGCACCACTATTAGAAAGCGTCAATTCTTTGGTGCTCAGCCTTCTGAGAGCTGGATGGTCCAACTCTTACATCCATACATGGTTACTGGAAAATTCATAGCTTTGACTAGAGGGACTTTTGTCAGCAAAATGATGTCTGATTTTCAATATGCTATCTAGGTTTGTCATAGCTTTGCTTCCAAGGAGCAGGCATATTTTAATTTCATGGCTGTAGTCAATATCCACAGTGATTATGGAGCCCAGGAAAATAAAATCTGTCACTGCTTTCACTTTTTCCCTTTCTATTTGCCATGAAGTGATGGGACCAGGTGCCGTGATCTTAGTTTTTTGAATATTGAGTTTTAAGCCAGCTTTTTCTCTCTCTTCTTTTGCCCTCATCAAGGGGCTCTTTAGTTGCTCTTTGCTTTCTCTTCATTAGAGAGGTATCATCTGCATATCTGAGGTTATTGACATTTTTTTCCCAGCAATCTTGATTCTATCTTGTGATTGATCCAGCCCAGCAATTCCAATGATGTACTCTGCATGTAAGTTAAATAAACAGGGTGACAATATACAGCCTTGACATACTCCTTTCCCAATTTGGAACAGTCCATTGGTCCATGTCCGACTCTAACTATTTCTTCTTGACCTGCATACGAGTTTCTTAGGAGACAGGTAAGGTGGTCTGGTACTCCCATCTCTTTAAGAAATTTCCACAGTTTGTTGTGATCCACACAGTTAAAGGCTTTAGCATAGCCAATGAAGCAGAAGTAAATGTTTCTCTGGAACTCCTTAGCTTTCTCCATGATCTAACAAATGTTGGCAATTTGATCTCTGGCTCCTCTACCTTTTCTAAACCCAGGTTGTACATCTGGAAGTTCTTGGTTCATGTACTGCTAAAGCCAAGCTTGAAGGATTTTGAGCATAACCTTGCTAGTGTGTGAAATGAGCACAGTTGTAAGCTAGTTTGAACATTCTTTGGTACTGACCTTCTTTGGAACCCATTGTACTTATTGTTTTCTGATATTAGCTGCCAAAACTTTTAAAGTAACATAGGTTCCCAGGAGATGAAATTTGAGTCATGAGAAGGGGCAGGAGGAAAGTCCTGATAATAAAACTCTTCAGTTTCCCCCAGAGATGGCCCTACCTGACAATACATTGCAACATTGAATAGTATATATTAGAACTTCTCAAACATTAAGTAGATCTTCTAGGGAATCTGTTAAAATTCAGAATCAGTAACTGGCTCCCAAGTGATGCTGGTGTTGTTGGTCTAGAGCAAGACTATAGAGAGCAAGGAATTAGATGTTGAAACTATGCATATTGATTTAAGCTCTAAAAGCCTTCTCATCATATGAAGGTAGTACTTTATAAATTTTAAATCACTGTATAAAACCTATGTAGTAATATGATGATGATGATGATGATATGATGATGCAGTGATGAAAATGGTCATTGCATCTCCATAAAGATGATGTGAATAGGAAGGTACAATCTGGAATTTGCTAAATGGAACCAAATCCTGGCTGTACCTCCTATTAGCTGCATGGCCTCAGACAAATTACATAACATTTTTCAGTTTCCTCATTAGTGATATGAATGTGTTATGATACCAATGTTATGGAGTTATTCTGGAGATGAATATATATATCATATAGGTATCATATAGAAGATATCAAATACACATGTTTCTTAGAGGTAACCAGTAAAAAGTCAATGTTTGACTACCTACCACAGCAGGAGTAATTGTATCTTGTGCATAAAGTTTTCCTTTGATTATCTTTCATTTATTGTGACCAAACTCCTGTCTGTGTTGAAACTTTTCTTTAAGTTTCTCTACTGTTTCTCCTAAAATGTAAGTTGATTTCATTGATCTTTGATAGCCAGCATGGAAAAAGGCATAACCCAAGAGTCTTACTATTAACTGGTTAAGGCCATGTATAAAATCTAGAACCATATAAAAATAGTCCTTATTTTGGGGTTACACTGTCTCGTCAACCCCACTGGGGACCACAGAGGGGAGGGGATTCAGATTCACCCAGCACTTTGCATTACAGTTCTCTAGACAGCAGAAAACTGGACGCCTTGAACTTTTCCTGCCATCCCTTACCCTTTTTCTGTTCCCATTGTTTTCCTCATCTTCTCTCCTCCACAACTGACATGTCAGAACTCCACACTTCCAAATCTGACTTCCTTATCTTTCGTTTTGCTCACCTCATACCTCTTGAGGTTTTCCTGATCTCCCCCATGCATTAGTTTCCTTCTGGCTTTCTTAGATCCTCAAATGCACTCAAACCCAGCTATTTTGTTGCTACTTTCTCTGTTGTTTTAGGACTTTCTGCTCCCTTACTTTTCAGTAATACTCCTTCTGTCAATCCGCAGCCCTACACCACAGCCTTAATTCTGTGTCTCTAAAGTTCTGAGCTTCACTGGAGAAACTTCAATGAGAACCAAACCAAGACACTGATTAGAATCTGTATCAAATGAACCCTTGTCAATTCCCTATCACATTTCTCACAATAGCTATTTCAAACATTTTCCCCATGTTTTTCAGGCCTGTGACATGATTCTTTTTTCTTAGGGCAGTGTTTCTTAAATATTAATGTACAAATGTATCTCCTGGGAACCTTGTTAAAATGAAATTTCAATAAGTGATGCTGAAAATTTTTATTTAGAAACCAGCCTTTTAAGTAGGAATGTCTTGGATTTCATCCCCTTGTGCTTTTTCTGGAACTTTGGTCAATAAACTATTTTCCTTTAGTATTACATCTTCAATTTCTTCTCCACAACCTCCTTCCCATAGACCAACAAGCACAGTCAACTCTAGCAAATATAACTTTCTTGTAACTCCACTGTTCCTTAAAGCAGCATTTCTCAATATGTGTTCTATGGGGACAATAATTTTTTGTTGGTCTTTCATAGTATTCCATGCAAACAGTGTATTCTATGTCAAATATATTTGGAAATGCTAAGTTTAACATACTGCGAAACTTTGGAAAATGTCTTCTACATGTAGTTGCTTAAGTACCAACTCTGGGATTAGTTTAATAAATACTATTATAGAACTCTGACTTACTTCACTCAGTATGGCAATCTCTAGGTCCATCCACGTTACTGCAGATGACATTATTTCGTTCTTTTTATCATTGAATAATATTTCATTGTGTGTATGTACTACTTCCTTACCCACTCCTCTATCAATACACATTTAGGTTCCATCCATCTCTTGGTTGTTATAAATAATGTTGCAATGAACACTGGGGTGCGTATATCTTTTCCAATAGAGTTTTCTCCAGATAATATGCCCAGAAGTGGGATTGCTCAATCATATGGTGGTTCTGTTTTTAGTTTTTAAAGGAACCACCCTATATACTGTTGTCTACAGTGGCTGTACCAATTTACATTCCCACCAAGTTTAGGAGGTGGTCCGTTTTCTCCACACCCTCTCCAGTATTTATTGTTTATGGATTTTTTGATGACCATTCTGACCAGTGTAAAGGGATACCTCATTGTAGTTTTGATGTGCATTTCTCTACTAATTAGTGATGTTGAGCATCTTTTCATGTGCTTTTTAGCCATCTGTGTGTCTTTGGAAAAATCCACCCATTTTTTGATTGGGTTGTGTTTTTTGATATTGGGCTGCATGAGCTGTTTATGTATTTTGGAGATTAATGTATTGTTGGTCATATGATATTGTTTATATGTGGAATCTAAAAAATTGGAACAAATGAGCTTAGTTACAAAACAGAAATAGAATCACAGATGTAAAAAACAAACTTATGATTAACAGGGGGAAAGTGAGGGGAAGGATAAATTGGGAGATTGGAATTGACATGTACAGACTACTATATATAAAATGGATAATAAGGACCTATTGTGTAGCACAGGGAACTCTCCTCAATACTCTGTAATGACCTATCTGGAAAAAGAATCTGAAAAAGAGTAAATATATGTCTATGTATAACTGATTCACTTTGTTGTACACTTGAAACTAACACAACATTATAAATCACCTATACGCCAATAAAAATTTTTTTTACAAGAAGTTAAAAAAAAAATACTTTTCTAGAGCTACCATCCAAATTGACCTTTCTTTTCAAGGCACAACTTCTCTAATCCATAGTTTCAAATCTATTAACACCGACTGAGTCAGGAAACCCTTGCATGTTGGCTTTTGCTCACTATTCAAGTGAAGTGATTCCTTCAAATAAAATTAGCTATTTACCACATTATGTTTTACTAACTGATTTTTTTAAAATTGCATGTTGTCATTTGTAACACATACATATAGGGGAAAGAAGGAAGTAAACGTTACCCATAACCTTATTACCCAGATATAACCATGGTTAACAGCCCAGATATAACCATGGTTAACATTATTTTACTTATCTTTCCAACCTTCTGTCCACATGTGTTTGTTAAGGCATATATGTGCACACCATATACTTATATATGTACATAATGAATGTTTATATATACATATACACACACACACATAGTGCATGCACTATATACATGTATGAAAGTGAAAGTCGCTCAGTCGTGTCCGACTCTTTGTGACCCCATGGACCATATAGTCCATGGAATTCTCCAGGCCAGAATATTGGAGTGGGTAGCCTTTCCCTTCTCCAGGGGATCTTCCCAAGCCAGGGATTGAACCCAGGTCTCCCACATTGCAAGGGGATTCTTTACCAACTGAGCTACTATATGTATCTATATGTATGTGTGTGTGTGCATGTATATATACACACATGTTGTTTTTGTTCAGTCACTCAGTCGTGTCCACCTCTTTGTGAACTCGTGGACTGCAGTATTCCAGGCCTCCCTTTCCCTCACCATCTCCCAGAGTTTGCCCAAATTCATGTTCATTGCATTGGTAATGCCATCCAGCCATCTCATCCTCTAATGCCCTCTTCTCCTTCTGCCCTTAATCTTTCCCAGCATCAGGAACTTTTCCCGTGAATTGTCTGTTCTCATCAGATGACCAAAATACTGGAGCTTCAGCTTCAGCATCAGTCCTTCCAACAAGTATTCAGGATTGATTTCCCTTAAGATTGACAGGTTTGATCTCCTTGCTGTCTGAAGGACTTTCAGGAATCTTCTTTAGCACCACAGTTTGAAGGCATCCAATCTTTGGCATTCTACCTTCTTTATGATCCAGCTCTCACAACCATATGTGACTACTGGGAAGACCATATATGTATGTGAAAGTCACTCAGTCCTCTCCGACTCTTTTCCACTCCATGGACTATAGCCACCAGGCAACTCCATCCATAAGATTTTCCAGGCAAAGAATACTGGACTGGGTTTCCATTTCCTTCTCTAGACATGACCACTGGGAAGACCATAGCCTTGACTATACAGTCCTTTGTTGGCAGAATAATGTCTCTTCTTTTCAATGCACTGTCTAGGTTTTTCATCGCTTTCCTGCCAACAAGCAATGATCTTCTGATTTCATGTCTGTAGTCATTGCCCGCAGTGAGTTTGGGGCCCAAGAAAAGGAAATCTGTCCACTACTTCCATCTTTTCTATTTCTATTTGCCATGCAGTATGGGGCTGGATGCTATGACCTTAGATTTTTTTAATGTTTAGTCTTAAGCCAGCTCTTTCACTCTCCTCTTTCACCCTCATCAAAAGGCTGTTTAGTTCCTCTCTGCTTTCTGCCATTAAGGTGGTATCATCCTCATATCTGAGGTTGTTGATGTTTCTCCCGCCTGTCTTGATTCCAGCTTGTGACTCATCCAGCCTGGCATTCCTCGTGATGTGTCCAGTGTACAGGTTAAACAAGCAGAATACAACAGAGAGCCCTGTCTTACTCCTTTCTCAATATTGAACCACTCAGTTGTTCTATACAGGGTTCTGACTGTTTCTTCTTGACCTGCATATAGGTTTCTCAAAAGACAGTTAAGATGATCTGGAATTCCCATCTCTCTAAGAGCTTTCCATGGTTTGTCTTGATCCAGCCAGTCAAAAGTTTTAGCATAGCCAATGAAATAGTGATAGATTTTTTTTTCCTGAAATTCCCTTGCTTTCTCTATAATCTAGCAAATGTTGGCAATTTGACCTCTAGTTTCCCTTCCTTTTCTAAACCCAGGTTGGGCATTTGGAAGTTCTTGGTTCACATAATGCTGAAACTTGGGATGCAAGATTTAAGCATGACTATACTAGCATGGGAGATGAGTGCAACTGTCCGATGGTTAGCACATTCTTTGCTACTACCATTCTTGGGGATTGGGATGAGGATTGACCTTTTTCCAGTCCTGTGGCTGCTTCTGCGTCTTCCAGATTTGCTGACATAATAAATGCAAAACTTTGATGGCATCATCCTTTAGGGATTTGAATAGTTCTGCTGGAATTTCATTGCATCCACTAGCTTTATTAGGAGAAGGAAATGGCAACCCACTCCAGTACTCTTGCCTGGAGAATCCCAGGGACGAAGGAACCTAGTGGGCTGCCGTCTATGGGGTCGCATAGAGTCGGCCGTGACTGAAGCGACTTAGCAGCAGCAGCAGCTTTATTAACAGCAGTGCTTCTTAAGGCCTAATTGACTTCACACTCCAGAATGTCTGGTTCTGAGTGACTGACCACACCATCATCCTAATCAGGTTCATTAAGATCTTTTTATATAGGTCTTCCATGTAGCCTTTCCATCTCTTGATCTCTTCAGTGTCTACTAGGTCTCTACCATTTTTATCTTTTATTGTGCCCATCTTTGGGTGGAATGTTCCTTGATATTTCCAATTTTCCTGAAGAGATCTCTATTTTCCCCTTTTGTTGTTTTCTTCTATTGTTAAGCATTGTTCATTAAAGAAGGCCTTGTCTCTTCTAGCTGTTTTTTTTTTTTTGGAACTCTGTTTAATTGGATTTACCTTTCCCTCTCTCCCTTCACTTCTCTTCATTCTTCCACTATTTGTGAAGCCTCCTCAGATAACTGCTTTGCCTCCTTGCTTTTATTTTTCTTTGGGACAGTTTTGTTCATCACCTCCTGTATAATATCTCAGACCTTTGTCCATAGTTCCTCAGGCACACTTTTAACTAGATCTAGTCCCTTGAATATATACACACATACACACATGCAAACATATTGTGTGTCTGAATAGTGTATATTGAGGAGCAACTTAGTTTTTCTCTTAATAGCTTCTATCACAGTTCCTTTAAGACATAGAATTGTTCCTACTTTTGAAAACTACTTTAGCATGTACTTGGAGGAGAAAGTGAACTCCTGAGGGGGAAGAAACGGCCTGTAACAGAGGGGAAAGTATGTTTTTCCTTGCGAACTTGAGAAGGGCCATAGCGATGAGACAGGAAAGATAAGAGGAGTTGTGGGTAAGCACAAAACTCTGTGCTGTGTGATATTATTCTCTCTTGAGTCTTCAAATATTTATGAGTGCCTTGAGCAACTTCCTTTTGTAACAAATGGTGGAGGAATTGAGTTTCTTGTCTAGATTCACATGTTGCAGCACCCAGACGGTGCGTGAAGGTACAAGAGCCTAGACACAGAGAAGAATATGAAGACAGAATCACCCAAGATAAGACATGTGTACCTTGGGGAAGATCTGAATATCCATAGATGTTAGAGTTGGAGGTTTAAAGGCAGAATTACTGGATAGGGTTGCCATTTCCTCCTCCAAGGGGTCATCCTGACCCAGGGATCAAACCCATGTCTCACATTGGCAGGTGAGTTCTTTACCAATGAGCCACCAGGGAAGCCCAACAATATCATATTAGCTTTAATAAATTTGATTCTTGGAATATAAGGACTGATATTATGTTAGTCTTAGGCCTTGTAGTGATGCCTCAACATTAGAGCCCAGCTCTCTCTACCCTATTCCCATCTTTTCATCCTCATCTTTTTCCATCCATCCCTTCGTCTCCTACTTCCTGTAAAGAGATAGCAAAATGTGCACCATAAACTCTAGGCACACTTAAGTTTGTGGCAACTCCAAAGTGCCTAAGCCTTTCAATACCTCTTCTTTTCTGGAATTTCTCTGTCCTCAGTATCCAACTGTTTAAAGAAATCTTTCTTCAGTCCCTCCATGCAAAATGGATGATTCAATTTCTTAGCTTTCCAAGCATTTTATTTACATCTCTATTATAGCAGTTATCATGTTATTTTTTGAATATTGTTTACATGCATTCTTCTGGCCTGAGATGGGAGGGAAGATAATTCAATATTATAAAATATGAACACATTCTGAAGCTGTTTTGATGATTATAATATGCTAGTACATGTAGCAATAGAACTCTGCCCCAACTGTTATTACCTGCACAATTGTGCTCAGGCTTTCTCTCTCTTGTTTTCTTCTTAATTAACATTTGGTTAATGCTCTAAGGAGGTCTTTTATGCCATACATTTTCCTTTCCTGTGACCTCTAGCACAGTGGATCTCAAACATTAACATTCATATAAACTACCTATGTACTTAGTTAAAATGCAGATTCTGATGTAGTAGATTTGGAGTGAATCCTGAAAGCCAGCCTTTCTAATATGCCCCTCCACCAAGATTCCAATCCAAGTGATCTTTAGCTATTAGAAAATATGTATTAATTGCTGTTCTTTGAATAAATGCTATGTCTGGCTGAATATTTATAACATGAAGAATTTATATCTCAGGTGAAGTTTGGGTTTGGAAATCAGCCAAAGCTACATATAATCAAAATTATCTTTGGAAATATTTTAAGAAGTTCCCATGGTGGAGAAGGGCACAATTTTTGAGTAAGCTCCATATATCTTTAAGTTGATCCTTCAGTGTTTGACAGCTGAAAAGGATCAGTGAAATGCACATAATTAACTGGCTCTCAAGGCTGCATAGCACTGGAGTGACTTTGAGAAGATACCCCACATCCAACGGCAAAGAAGCCCAACAAGAGGGTAACACTGGAGTGGTGGCTGCGTGGTGCTGGAGCGACTTTGAGGAGATACCCCATGTCCAAGGGCAAAGGAGAAGCCCAAACAAGGAGGGGCGAAATCATGAAGTAGCATTTAGAATCAAACCCCATACCCACCAGAGATGCTCAAAGGACTCAAACAAACCTTGGGTGCACAAGGACCCAGAGACCCCAAAGACTCGGAGACAGAACTGTGTTTGAGTGTCTCCTGTGGAGTATGGGTCACCAGTACCCAATCCGAAAGAAAGTATCCAATCCCAAAGGAAGGCAATGCCAAAGAATGCTCAAGCTACCACAAATTGCACTCATCTCACATGCTAGCAAAGTAATTCTCAAAATTCTCCAAGCCAGGCGTCAAGAGTATGTGAACCGCGAACTTCCAGATGTTCAAGCTGGATTTAGAAAAGGTAGAGGAACCAGAGATCAAATTGCCAACATCTGTTGGATCATCGAAAAAGTAAGAGAGTTCCAGAAAAACATCTACTTCTGCTTTATTTTCTATGCCAAAGCCTTTGACTGTGTGGATCACAACAAACTAAGAGAGTTCCAGAAAAACATCTACTTCTGCTTTATTTACTATGCCAAAGCCTTTGACTGTGTGGATCACAACAAACTGTGTAAAATTCTTAAAGATAGGAATACAAGACCACTTGACATGTCTCCTGAGAAATCTGTATGCAGGTCAGGAAACAACAGTTAGAAGTGGATACAGAACAACAGACTGGTTCCAAATCGGGAAAGGAGTATATCAAGGCTATATATTGTCACCCTGCTTATTTAACTTATATGCAGAGTACATCATGAGAAATTCCAGACTGGTTGATGCACAAGCTGGAATCAAGATTGCCAGGAGAAATATCAATAACCTCAGATATGCAGATGACACCACCTTTATGGCAGAACACAAAGAAGAACAAAAGAGCCTCTTGATGAAAGTAAAAGAGGAAAGTGAAAAAGTTGGCTTAAAACTCAACATTCAGAAAACTAAGATCATAGCATCTGGTCCCATACCTTCATGGCAAATAGATTGGGAAACAATGGAAAAAGTGACAGACTATTTTGGGGGGCTCCAAAATCACTGCAGATGGTGACTGCAGCTGTGAATTTAAAAGATGCTTGCCTCTTGAAAGGAAAGTTATGACCAACCTAGACAGCATATTAAAAAGCAGAGACATTACTTTGCCAACAAAGATCCATCTAGTCAAAGCTATGGTTTTTCCAGTAGTCATGCATGGATGTGAGAGTTGGACTATAAAGAAAGCTGAGCACCAAAGAGTTGATACTTTTGAACTGTGGTGTTGGAGAAGACTCTTGAGAGTCCCTTGGACAGCAAGGAGATCCAACCTGTCCATCCTAACGGAAATCAGTCCTGAATATTCATTGGAAGGACTGATGTTGAAGCTGAAGCTCCAATCCTTTGGCCACCTGATGAGAAGAACTGACTCACTTGAAAAGACCCTGATACTTTGAAAGCTTGAAGGCAGGAGGAAAAGGGGATGACAGAGGATGAGATGGTTGCATGGCATCACTGACTCGATGGACATGAGTTTGAGTAGGCTCCTAGAGTTGGTGATGGACAGGGAAGCCTGGTGTACTGCGCTCCATGCAGTCTCAAAGAGTCAGGCATGACTGAGCGACTGAACTGAACAAGACTGTGTACCCAAGCCTTACAGTCCAACCTTTTCTATGTCTTGCTAATATTTCACATTAGAAAAACAGTTTGAACAACATGGTTTGGAAAGTTTATTCACTGTCTTGTCTGCAGAAGTTTGATAATTCTTTGGCTGAATACCTTGTGAAGGAGTCAGATTACAGGTAGAGATCATGTGGTATGAAAATAAATAAATGATAAATAGATATAAGTAAATATATTTAAAAACTTATATCATAATGCTTACTCTGTGAGAGGCATATGGGAACTGAGCCTGCTGTGGGAAAAATATCTTCTAACCTCCCATCTCATGCTCATTCTTAGGTATAGGTTCCCTGAACACAGTGGGAATCAGAACTCACACCAGGTTAATTGTTGTGTCCTTCCTTTTTTTCTATTTTACTGAAAGGGTATATTTAAATATATATAAATTATATGCAGTTATTTCCAGTGATCTCATGATATTGATGCCAAACACCTGTAAACTTTTTATGCATTCGTGGCATCTATAGATTGAGATCAAAAGTTCAGGATTTCTCAAACAGACAGCCTGCAAGCCAAGGCCTGCAAAGCAGTGGAGTGGAATATGGAAAGCCTGTCATAGAATATTGAAGATGAAATAAATATATTTCTGCTGAAACCCAGAAGCCTGTCATTTTGAGTTGCCAATGATAAGCCAGTAAAGGAAAGTCTACATGATTTTTTTTAATAACTTCTTATCCCTTTTATGGACTATTTTCTGATAAAAGAACTGGATAGCTTTACAATCTTTATTGTCATTTGATTCCTGTTCTCTCTTTAGGATGTAGCTGATCATGAGTATTAGGCAATTCTGGAATGTTCATTTACCTTCACAAATAACAGTGAAAGTGAAAAATTTTATGTCACTTGAATAGAGCCCAATGAACTTTTCAGGCATGTGATTAAAGACTAGGCAATAATCAATTTTCCTATAATCGATCTTCATCCTTATCCCTTCCTTTCTCTATCACCTATATTGCTCTACCAAATCAATAGAATTTTTTATAAAAGAACACAATTCTAAAATAAAAGGCATGATTTAGTCTCTCTTACTTCTAAATCTCAGAATCAGACCAGCCTAACAACCTGTTCTTAATGTCTCTAAACAGGCTAACCCTGCTTCTTGCCTAAGGGTGCTCTGGGAGATGATTGAAAATATTAAGATATGAAAACATGCTGGATTTGTAATAAACAACTCAGCAATATGCCTTCTAAGGTGGACAGATTCTTGGTAGGCAGCCCTAATTATTGCAATCTCTTTTAGGTGTTCTAATGCACTCAGCTGAATTATGCACCACACTGCTTCTGAATGACACAGCCATTTCTGACTCCATTAATATGGAAGATTTCAGCCAAATGCTCTTAAACGATAGCTTCTCTTTATTTGTAATTTCAGACTCTATTGATTTCCTTCTGTTCCCTTCATTATGATTTCGATTGATTACCTTGGCAACTGCAATAACAATGATTGCACTTGACACTGTCTGAGACTCTTGAGATGGTATTTGAATAGGAATGGTATAATTTGGGGGAAAGTGCCTGTGAGAATCTGTCATTAACAGTACACTTACACTTTACTTTTATTGACTTTCCTCTCCTTTGAGTAGGCCCTTGTCACAGAGTTGGCTGTTAACAGAGCTACAGTAGTAGTTCAGATTTCTGCAGCTCTTCAGAGGGTAAAAAATTCTTATTATCAGAGAGAACGGGATGGGCTTGCATAAGTATATATACACACACATATATACATGAAAATAAAATGTGTACGTGTGAGTGTATGACTATTGTCATTTTGCCAATGCTGCTGATTCTGTGACTTGCCGTTCAGGTCAGCATGCCTGCTGCGGTAGGCATTTTGTGGTGGTTGAACTTTTCGGGCATCAGACCTTAGATTAAATGCTCCAGCCAAAATTTGATAATTAATTCTGCACAATGTCTTCAGTAGGCTTTTAAGAAAAAAAGAAACAAACAAACTTGCTTTTTGTCATTGTCACACTACAGAATTTAAAATCCTTGGCAAACTTTGAATTTTATGTAAGTTCTTAGGTCTCCACTTCTGCTCAGCTGGCCCTTCCTGAAAGTCTATTTTCTATATGAGATTCTTGGAGAATAACATCTGTGCAATGGGGAAGACATCCATGTCATACTCTTCTATGTTTTTCTTTCTTCCAGTGTTGTTTTCAGTAAGTTGTCACTCATTTGTCCTGTTGATAATAGTGCAGATTTCCTGAAAGGAGGATATTTTTGTCAAATTGCAGGGCTATAGAAGAACTTAGGAATACTGAGTGTCAGCAGTTTTCTTCTGAGAGGCCAGTTCCTTGGAAAAGACATAACACTCTAGGTATCCACCAAAATGTTTAGCTTATTTATATGAGATTTGCCAGGAAACCTCAGTGTGGTGGGAAGAATCATGGATTAGAACTCCATAGACATGGTTTCTAGGCTCATGTTTGCCATGGACTATGTGACTTTGCAAATCACTTTATACCTCTAGACCTCAGTTTACTCATTTGTAACACAAGAGGATTAGATTTGATGATGCCTAAGACTCTTTATAACTAAAACATTTGACAGTGTAACTTGGTGAACGAGCTTATTATATATAAATGTCAATGAATTTAAGTAGAAAAGGAAGTGTCTGGCATAAAATATGCTTAGTATTTGTAGAATCTGCACATTGGAAAGCAAACAAGCAAACAAATAAATATCAAGGAGTTTCCTTGAGTTCAAGCTATTTCCTGTTCCTCTTCAAAATCATGCGGCCTTGACCATCGGTACAGCACCATTGCTTTTGTTGAGCTGCAAGCTAATTAGATTTGATCAGCTATTTCCTGTTTGGGAGACATACGATTCTAGTTCCATCCTGAGTATACATCCAGTTTTTAGTTTGCTGTTTCTTAGTTTTGCACCCACTGGGGTGTGAGGATTTGTGTATCGGGATTGAGCAGAGAAAGCCTCTGCAGCTCCATATCAGAGAATGGTAAAAAGCTTTTCATGGTTATGCAGCTAGATCAGCGAATGAGCTGAGATTTCAATGACACAATTCTGAGGCAACACTGTAAATGAAAACTAGTTAGGATGCTATGTGTTGATTGTATATTGTATATTTAATTATGGAAGGTGAGACAGGAGAGGAGAAGAACAAGTAAAGGTCAGTCTCTAAAGAAAGACAAAGGAAGAGAAAAAGCAAAGAAGGCAGACTTGGGCAAAGACTGATTAAGTCAGATTCAGCAGCAAGTTCTCCTTTCAGAGAAGTCTGTTTTTTCACAGAACTGTAGATTCTCATTTGGTTTTGACATAGCCCATCCCTCACCTCTGCCAAAAGCAAAATCAGTGTCTTACAGATGAAAAGTCTTCATGTTTACCATGTTTAAGGATGCCAATCATTCACCAGCCTCAATATTCAGACTCGCTTGTCTGTCGGTAATCATACTGCCAGCAACCCTAAAAAGGAGTCTGGAGTATACAGTGGATGGATGACAGCTAAATTTCTTGACAACACTGAAGAGTCAAGGGAAGGTATAATTTCAATCACAGAAGCCAGATGTGAAAGGAGCTTACTCTTTCTCTTTAACATTCCCTACTCATATCTCATTTTCACCTAACACAACTCCTACACAGGGGGATCTTGGCTGGTTAAGAGAGCGTTGGTGACAACCACTTTATGATGAAACACTGCTGGAAGATTAGGAGAAAAGAAAGGAGATTTAGAGTCCACATTCTTGACCTCCACTGCTCTTTGCAATTGCTTCCTTCCTAAACTAAAAGGCCAATGTATAACGAAGACTTTTACAACAGAAATAGCTAGGCTAGACTATACTGGTATAGACTTGAATAATGTAATTCATTTTATACAGAGGTTTCATATACAATATACCATTTGATTCTCACAAGAATACCAACAGGCAGATATTATTTTTCTCTTATGTCAGTGGGAGGACAGGCTCACAGAATTTGGTGGGGTTTATGAAGGCAATAAGAGACAAAAATTGGGAGTTGAAAGCTAGTATTATATCAAGTTAAAAAATTCTTTCCCTTATAACATAGCTTCTTCCAGGAAAACAAAGCTCTGTATTTAGAAAAACCATATCTGAGAGATCACGTCAGGATAGAATGGGAGGAATTGTGGAGGAGTTGAGGTGACATCTGCCTTGGATAAACATTGGTTTTAGGATCTTGGACACTGTGGCTGCTAAAAAGCAGGGGCTTTTCTTGGCATTGATTCCAAGACTTTGCATTAAGCCTGGGATCTTTCTTCTGATGTCAGTACTTCCATGCTGGCAGAGCAGAGCCCTCAGTGACTAACAGATCCAGGAGCCTGGCACAGATCTTTGGAATGAACAGATATTCCTTGTGTTGGTGCCCCTTTGTAATGGTTGCTCACTTCCTCATCCCACTGCCAGGGAATGTGTTCTTTCACGAGGGCATTTGAAGGAGATGCTTTTTTGTTTAGTGATTTTCTGCACCAGCAGTTTCCTCATTTAGAGAGTGAAATGGATATACCTCACCTTGGGAAGTGATGTTCTAGAATCTGTTCCTTTTTCGTGAGCAGCCAGGTGGCAGGAAAATTGCAGACATGAAGTAAAAAGGACACATCTTTGCAGATAAGAAAAGGGTTTGTGTGAAGAGTGTCAAGTCAAGGGGATGATCCTGGCCATCCCTTCCCAGAAGGAAAATTTTAAAAAAAAGAAAAAAAAGTCAGAAGGAGAAGAACTCTGCCTGCCAAGATTATGGTAAAGGAACCCTATAGAATCTATAGCCAGCAATGTGGTTTCTGCTTGGGATTTCCTTTTTATGCCTGCCAATAGGCATTCTTGATGTTTATGTCTATGATAGTTAATGGAAAAAAAAAAAAACATAATGCAAGGACTACAATGGCTACATTAGTAAAGATTTTGACGACCCAGGGACTAAACTAAAATGGAAACAGCCTTGTGCAGGAGGCACCTAAACCTGAATTAAGTTCCCCAGAACACAGGTATTGCCATGTTGAATGACAGTCATTAGGTACCATGTTGTACGTAAAACAATATACTCCTTTCAAGTGCACTGTACATTAGAAGGCTGTGTGTTTTGAGGGCAAAAAATGTGGCTTAGGCATGAGATAATTCTAAATTAAAATGCCAGAGTTGCTACTCACAAGCTGCATGGCCTTAACAAGAGTCATTGTAGCTTTCTGAGCCTCAGGTTTCTCATCTGTAAAATGAAAATAATGGTTCTGTTTTGTAAATAAGTAAAGCACTTGACAAATTACAGATATCATTGTCACTATTTAATTCTGAAACAATTCCATATTGGTTGTATTAGCATTATTTTTTGTTGTCCTTAGTGGTTATTTCTTTGGTCATTTGTTTTACATATAATTGCAAAGGTTGGTAGTTTGCTGTTAGATACTCTCTTAATGAACTAGTAATAAATAAGGGAGTCAAGAGATGGCCTCCCTTCATTATCAATGCCAGTACAGAATCATAAAATATGCTAGCATTCATAGTTATTTGGTCAGAGAGGTGTGATTTATATCCCAATTGATTGTCATCTGTTCACTGACACTGAGGTTAATCTCTGAATTCTCAAATTGCCATCACATCATATTGAACTCTTATTCATATAGCATCTCATATGTTTGTAAAGTTGTTTTGAAAAGAAGACTTGGCCAAGAATCTGTATTGACTTTACATAAGATCACTCTATCTTATGTAATTTCTTTTCAAGTTGATGTTTGCTCCTTGATCTAGCTCACTCCAGTTACATTCTTCATTGGTTGTTTGCAAAGGGATAGATTTCTAGTCACTGACAATGGGATTAAAATAAATGGTATTAGCAAACATATATATGGTTCTTACCATTTACTGGGCATTGTTCTAAGCACTTTAAACATATTAAATTACTCTTTTAGCAGTGGATTCTCCATTATTATCGTCAATATATGAATAAATAGTACCACTCCTGGGTTAGGGCAAGAGGAGTCTGTATCCTGACCCCTGTGTTTTAGTAGGCTCTGCTCTGGGCTCTTCTCCAGCTGTACTACTCTATGGGGTCAAGGGTGCATGTTCCACTGGATGGTCAAGAGAAAGCCAAGAGGTAGCTGCTTGAGGGAGTCATGGAAGGAGTGGTGTAAATGTTGCATCCTCATTGTGAAGGAAAAGTGCAGTGGATGAAAGGAGTGTGAGCTACTGGCCAGCTGTCCTGGTGATACCATGTTCTGATATGATACCCCGAGAATTCTAAATGTGTACTTTGTCTTTCTAGCATGATAGATGATAAAACAGTGTACTAGCTTGGATTAGTATCTTTAAATGGAGATATGATAAGTGAGTCTCCATTCATACTCTTTTCCCAGGCTGCACAAATACTAGAGGTAGGTCTATGAATGAGGAAATTGAGCTCTATTGAAGTTAAATGATATGTCCAGTTTCCCAGTACAAGAAGGCACTAGAGCTGTGATTTGAACACCTTACACTATGCTATTATTATAGTTGAGTTTAATGAATCTGCTGATGAGATATCGGCAAGACTTTTCACCCTCATTCCTCATAATCTCAAGGAATGTTCCTTTAAGAAGATTGGAAAGAGGCATCATAGCATGGCAGCCGTTGTCATACTGCACGCAAGGAGACACATAGTTCCCTAGAGTTTGACTGAGGGGCCTGTGGACAACAAGAGGCAGGCAGAGTTATAGACTGGATCAACTAGAGGAGAAGCACTTTAAGCCACTAGAAAAATCAAGATGTTGGGTAAACTTTGGTTGAGAGAAGATTAAGAGTTCCATTGCAAGAAAAAAGAAAGATAAGTTAAAAAGTACTGATATAGGATATACTTCAGTTTTTAAGTCAAAACCATAGTCTGATCTTAGCTTCTCTATTTGCTGAGTGACTTTGGCAAGTTATTTGTGCTGACCAGGGCTTTGTTCTCTCATTTGTAAATAAGGAGAAGACAGAAATTCCATGAAAAATTATTAGCACAGTATGGAGAAGGAAATGGCAACCCACTCCAGTGTGCTTGCCTTGGAAATCCCATGGACAGAGGAGCCTGGTGGTCTACAGTCTATAGGGTCTCAAAGAGTCAGACTTGACTTGGCGATCAGACAGCAGCAACACAGCTTTTTGTGTCCCCTGTGCAAAAGGGAGCAGGTGCGAGCTCTTTTGTTATTTGTGTTTTGTTGTTGCAGACGTACACTGTGAAACCTAGATACCACCCTGTGATTTGGGGCTTGAATTCTGTGACTATACATTGCATTTCTTTAAACAGAATAAAGAGGTGCAACAACAACAACAAAAAAAATTATTAGCACAGTATTTGACATATAGAAGGCACTCTATAAGTGGAGATATGAACATAACAGAAATATTAGTAGTAGTGAAAAATAGAAATAATAATAATGATAATGGCTAATGTTCATACTGTCACTTATTCGTGTCAGACTCTTTGTGACCCCATGGACTGTAGCCTGCCCGGCTTCTCTGTACGTGGAACTTTCCAGACAAGAATACTGGAGTGAGTTGCCATTTCCTTCTCCAGGGATCTTCTCAACTGAGGAATTAAACCCACTTTTCCTGTATTTCAGGCATATTCTTTACCACTGAGCCACCAGGAAATGTTCATATAGTTTACTAAATTCCAGAAACTCTGCTCCACACATTCTATATTTTAGTTCTTTAATCCTTTTGATAAACCAATGAGAAAGTTCTGTCATTATTAGCCTTCTTTTACAAATGAAGAAACTGAGGCTTCAGGAGACTGAGTAACCTGTACAAGGCCATTGAGAAGATCAAGTGGCAAGGACAAGATCCTAAACCAGGGGTCAGAAAACTTCCGCTATAAAGAACCAGATAGTAGTAAGTTTATTAAGTTTCGTGGGCCAGACTCTGTCAGAGCTCTGCCCTTGTAGGATGAAAACACCCATGAATGATATATAAATAAACATGGCTCTGTTTTGATACAACTTTCTCTATGAACACTAAAATTAGAATTTCATATATTTTCACATGCCATGATACTATTCTTCTTTTGACATGTTTCCCAGTCATCAGCTTGTAAGCCATACATAAACTAGGCAGGGCTTGGACTGGATTTGACTCACAGGCTTCATAACTTGCTCTTCTCTATTCTAAACAAACATGTCCAGAGCAGGGATGCCCTCTGTTCTTGTCCACAGGAGTTCAGCATATTGTCTATATACTTCCAGGATCTGCCATAATAAGAAGAGGCAGGAGAAGGGGCAATTGGAGGGAAAATAAAAATCTCAATATTTTAAGGGTTTTTTTCCAGATAATGTGTCATCTTAATGATGGAGATGCTATTAAGATGGAGAGGTCCTTATTTTATGTATGATTTTATTTATGCATTTATTTTTGGCTGTGCTGATTCTTTGTTGTTGCATGCAGGCTTTCTCTAGTTGCAGCAAGTGGGGGCTAGTCTCCAGTTGTGGTACATGGGCTTCTTACTGCGGTGGCTTCTCTTGTGGAGCACGGGCTCTAGGGCATGTGGGCTTAGTAGTTGCCGAGATCAAACCCACATCTCCTATATTGGCAGGCAGACTCTTAACCACTGAGCCACCAATCTCCCAGATTGGAGAGGTCTTTTAATGGACATGTTGGTTATGCAAGAAGAATGTGTAGATTTGATGGGGAAAAAATAACTGTTGTGAGTCAGAGTGCTCCTCTTGAGTGGATATGAGGCTCAGCCAAGGTGAACAACACAACTTAGCCTAACCTTGTGTTGCTGGGGCCATGGAGGGAAGGAGCAACGACAGATATTTTTTAGGTCTGAGTAAACAGCTGATGCTGAAGCTGAAACTCCAATACTTTGGCCACCTCATGCGAAGAGTTGCCTCATTGGAAAAGATCCTGATGCTGGGAGGGATTGGGGGCAGGAGGAGAAGGGGACGACAGAGGATGAGATGGCTGGATGGCATCACTGACTCGATGGGCATGAGTTTGAGTAAACTCCGGGAGTTGGTGATGGACAGAGAGGCCTGGCGTGCTGCGATTCATGGGGTCGCAAAGAGTTGGACAGGACTGAGCAACTAAACTGAACTGAACTGAAACAGTTGATCAACAATAAGAAACGAAGTTAAAAAGTCTGTTCATCCTTGCTTGTTTTTATTGATGCAAATGAAAACATTCTGATCACCATCAAAGAAACATTCATGAAGTTCTTGCAGCAGACACTAAGTGCTGTGATAGTTTTACATAATATAAAGAGAACTTTTGTCTGTAAAGAGCTCACAGTTTCAATACTTCTTCCAGTTATTAGGTTAGCACCTCCTTTTCACTGGTGTAGGTTGAAACCTCTTGCTAATGGGTCCTGTGCTTATATAAAATTAAGACCTCAATGAGGTGGAGAAGCCTGATTAGTTCTAAGGGTGTGACCATGCCTGTTAAGAGTGGCGGGAACTGCTAGTGCTGTCTTGTCCCCTCCCCCCACCTGCTTCCTACTTCTCCTCCCACCTGCTGCTGACTGATCATTGTAACCATTGATCTGTGTATGAATGTAGTTACTCTTTGCTTTTTTCTTTTTAAGGTGAAAAAAAAATTAAGAATAACAACAACAAAGAAAATAGAAATGGAAATAGAGGGGGGAAAGCATTCTAAATCATCTCCATCCAGTGAGACGTTTCCTTCAGACCTGGTTTCCAGGGCTTATGCTCGGGGATAAACTTCCAGCCAGGATCTGGACATATTTAAATGAGCTTCTAAAGTACACCCAGGGTCATTTTCAGTAGGGCTCCCCTTGTAGCTCAGTCAGTAAAGAATCTGCCTGCAATGCAGTAGACCTGGCTTCAATTCCTGGGTCAGGAAGATTCCCTGGAGAATGAAATGGCAACCCACTCCAGTATTCTTGCCTGGAGAATCCCCATTGACAGAGGAGCCTGGCAGGCTACAGTCCAAGGGGTCACAAGTGAGCTTCTAAAGTACAACCAGAATCATTTTCAATAGCTTTTGCTTTCTGAGTTTCTGAGAGAAAGGCCCAGTTCTTCAGTTCAGAAAGAACACGTTATATTTCACATATTACACTAGAAGCCTCTTATAGAGAAAAGTTGGTGATTTACTGGAAAACTGCATTATCTAGATCACAGCCTTTCAGGCTTTGTGATTCTGAGTCTAGTGTAGCCATGTTCCGTTCAGTTCAGTTGCTCAGTCCTGTCCAGTTCTTTGCTTAGCCATGTTACACCTCTGTAAATTGTAGATAGTTGATAGTGCTGAAAAGTCATTCTTGCCTAGAGACAAGCAGATTCTATCCACTGACTTCTCTCTCTGACTGAGAAGAGCTAGTTTTGCCCCCACTGGCACATTGCCTTCATTGTGTCTGATCGACAAATGCCTGTGTTCTGTGGACTCTCCTTTGATCTTGTTGCAACATCTGACCAGTTCCCTCATTAAAAGAGTTGAATAAAGTCTTTAACGCATGTTCATTTTATATCCATGTAAGAGTCATGGGCTTCTCTCTTTTGAAAATTATCCCTAATGCTTTCTTCTAGTTTGCAGATTTGGGATCCTCTCCTGGCAAGCACCTCTGTTACCAGTATCACCTGCCAAGGTGTAGATAAATAGACAGTGTTTGCCTTTCTTATTTCTACAACTTAATCTCACTCTAATACCTATATTAAATTTCATATTAATGTACTTGGGAACTTTGGGGAGTAGAGAATAATGATGTCTTTCTGGAATGGGGAAATTTTTTTTAAATAGCCCCAAGGCACAGGGTTCTGCATAACAGCATAAAGACAGAAGTTACAGCATTCCTACAACATCTCTCCTTCTTTATTACCTCCAGCTAATAATATGCTTTACAGAATCAAAGTTGGTTCTTCGCTGATGGCATGAAATAAAATGTTCCTTTATTTCGTTCTGCCTATCCCTCCTAAGAATCAGCACATAAATATCACACCTGTTTTGAACTTCTGCAGACTAAAATAATTGACCAAAGAAACAAAGTTTTAGAAAGTGAAAACTGTATACTTCTCTGAGAACATTAATGCAAAATGTTCTTTCTGCTTGACTGACTAGAATGAAGCCTGATGTAGAAAGAGCATAACTCTATTACTCATGATGGTTGTTTAGTATAATGTGGTCTCTCCTGAAATAGGTTGAAGAAGCTAATAGAATTAGTTGATTATAATTAGCGTTGATGGGATCGGCAGATGAGGTTGGCACAATAAACCATGTCTTTGAATACGGCAGGTTCAGTTGGCTGCTTCTCTGGTCATCCTGCACTGTGTCAACTTGAGCTTATAGCTGGGCATTCTCTCCAGAGCATGGCAGCCCTTTTAAAAGTCACTCACTATGTGCAATTCCCTGGAATAGCAAGTAAATTGTGTAGTTCTATTTTATTAGGGAATGGAGCCCCCATTTCTGTGTATTTTTCATCAATTAGTAAATATTATATGACCAGCCTGGAACATTCCATGGACAGAGAAGCCTGGCAGGCTACAGTCTTTGGAGTCACAGAGTCAGACATGACTGAGCATACACACATGCATACACACACACACACGCATACACACACACACCCCATATGACCAGCAGTGTTCTTAAAAGTGCTGCCAGGGATAGAGAAGTATGTATATACATGACAGCACCTGGCCCCATAGAACCAGCCAGAGAGAGAAAACTAACCAACTTATAACAACGAGAAAACAAATTGGTTGTTTATCCTGGATACTGATTTTTAAGTACAATAGCCACGTGTAGAAGAATGATAATGAAAAATTGCCTGAGAGAAAAGGGAAAATTTGAGTTAGACATTGCAGGATATGAAAGTTGGATATTCCTGGTAGAGGATACAGGGTGAGCAGAGGCACAAAGGTGAGAATAGAATGGCATTATGGAATTTAAGGTGAAGTGGCTCTTACTGGTATGAAGAATGTAGTGCATGGAATATTAGGAAGCAAGTTTGGGTTGGAGAGGGAAGAAATGAGGATCTCAGATGTCCTGGAGAGATGGACAGAGAATTTGGTGTCAGAATCAAACTTGGGAACTGGAAGTAGGGAATAATAACAGTGAAAATCATGACTTACATGATGATTTGAAAAGGAAAGTTCAAACAGGTAATAAACAAGGTGGACAATGCCTAGGGCCTTGAAAGGAAATAGCATTGTTGGAATAAAAAGAATAGAAAATCTAGTACATGTTTCAAAGGAAATAACAATAATACTTTAATTCAATAGAATACGTAATTATTGACTATATCTCTATACAACAACTTCTCAGGTGTCTCAAGTGGAAAAGAATCTGCCTGCCAGTGCAGAGGATTCAGGAGATGCAGGTTTGATCCCTGGGGCAGAAAAATCCTCTGGAGAAAGAAATAGCAGCCCACTCTAGTATTCTTGCCTGGGAAATTCCATGGACAGAGTAGCCTGGTGGGCTTCAGTACTTGGGACTGCAAAGAGTCGGACATGACTGAGGATGCGCACACACACATTCCTATACAACGAACTATGAAAAGCATTTCAGGAAACCTTAAGAGGAGCAAGGCTGTGTATCATGAGTTTAAAATCTGGAATGGGGTTTGTAGATATATAGCAGTGAGTTCAATACTAAGCAATACAAATCTGTACATACTGCTAAAAAGAGTATTAGGAGTATTCAGAGAGGATAGGAATGTATTTTATCTGAGGTAATTACTTGAAGTTTCATGAAGAGTCACTAAGGCTGTGAAAAGAAAAGATCTGGAAAAGCTAGAAGCATCATGTGCATGGCATACTTGGAGTACAATTTAAGAATACCTGCAGAGGCAGAATTGGAGTTTAGGGTATATGGTTCAAGGAGTAGGATGAGGGGACAGAGATAAGACAAAAAGTGTGGAAGTACAAAATTATAGAAGGTCTAAATCTCAAGAAGAAAAATTTAGACTTTATCATGAAGCCAATGAGGGCATCTCAAAAGTTTTTTGAGCAGAGAAATCAATTGATCAAATTGGTGCATGATAATGATATCCTTGACCAGGCATTGAGAATGAATTATGGGAAGCTATTGGAGGAGGAATTGGTGATGATGAAGTCAGCTTGAAGTTGACTGGATGCTGTGAAAATAATAACAATGAAAGAAACAATTTAGGAATACCTGCAGAGGTAGAACCTTAAAAGCTTGACTATTAATTGGGCGTAAAATTGATTGGCAATCATTTAACTGAGATTTCTTGTTTATGTAAGTGAGTGGATAGTAACATCTGAACAGAAATAAGGAACGTGGAACTAAAGCAATTTGGGGACATATGAAAATGAAGTTTTGTGGGAACATTCTGAGTTTGAAATACTAACAGGGCATTATGTTAATATATAAAAGGAATATAAAATATTTGCTCGGAGTCTAGAGGAAAAGTCAAGGATGTAGTCAAAAGTAAAAGCCAGAGACTCAGTGTTACCACACCTGTGTGCCTGAAACTTATGTTGTTGTTCAGTCACTAAGTTGTGTCTGGCTGTTTGCAACCCCGTGGACTGCAGTACACCAGGCTCTTGTCCTCTGCTATCTCCTAGAGTTTGAGTCTCTGGCATTTAAAGACATTACTTCAGATTGAGAACATGGAAGAGATGGGGTGTGGATTGGGCCAGTACCTTGGGAATAAAAACATTTAATAGACAAAAAAAAAAAGAGGGGGAATCATTGAAGGAGTTAAGGATTAGGAAGATAACCAAGGATTGTGGCATTAGTAAGGCCGAATGTTAAGATGCTTTCTAGAATGAGAGGTTGGCCATATAAGCTGAGAAATACCATTGAATTTAGCATTCAGGAAGCCCATGGTGATTTTAGAGGGACACAGTTTTGTTTTGTTTTTTTTTTTAGTTGAGATATAGTTGCTTTGTACCATTGTGTTAGGTTCTGCTGTACAGTGAAGTGAATCAGTTACATGTGTACATATATCCCTCTTTTTTTGGATTCCCTTCTCATTTAGGTCACCACAGTGCTACACAGCAGGTTTTCACTAGTTATCTATTTTATGCATATTATATGTATCTCTCTCAATCTCCTAACTCATCTTATCCCTCCTTCCCCCTCTTAGTGTCTCTGTTTCTGTCTTGCAAACAGGTTCATCTGTACCATTTTTCTAGATTCCACGTATATGCATTAATATATGATTTTTTTTCTCTTTCTTATTTCACTCTGTATGACAGTCTCTGGGTCCATCCATGTCTCTACAAATGATCCAATTTCATTCCTTTCTATCACTGAATAATATTCCATTGGATATATGTACCATATCATTTTTATCCACTCATCTGTCGGGACATTTAAGTTGTTGCCATGACCTGGCTATTATAAACAGTGCTGTGGTGAACATTGGGTGCATGGTTAGTTAAGTTTTTTTTTTCCCCCTTAATTTTGGTTTTCTTATGTTATATGCCTAGTAGTGGGATTACTGGGTCATAATGCAGTACAGGTTCAAGTGATTTTGTGGGGGGGAAAGTCAGATTATAACAGGTGACAAAAAAGTGGGAAGCAAAGCAAGAAAATCATTGAGGGTGCAGTTAGTCTTTCAAAGTGTTTGGCATTGAGAAAAGGAAAGGGGACCATGTCAACTTGCAGGGGCAAAAGAATTGCCAAGAGGAACTCAAAGTAACTTTATATGAATGGGGGAATCAATGGAAAACAAAGACTGACGATAAATAGAGATGTGGGGATGATTGATGAAGGAGCAATGTGTAAGAATGCCATGAAAGCAAACTTAAGGGGTTAGCCTAAGGGAAGAGGCAAAAACACCTATTCTCCCTCTTGGCCATTGTTTGACTAAGCTCATTTAACTTTTTAACAAGGTTGTTGGACCCTTAGATAAAACTATATAAATTGTGCTTAGGGAGCCAATAGCTAATATGCTGCCTGTTATCCACAGGTTGAACCCAGTTAATTCAGTTTCATATTTTTTGTTGACCCTGTTTCCTCAGACTTGGCTCCTGTCCCTCAAATAACAGTCTGTCTGACAGTCTGACAGTCTATGGACTGTATGGTTGGCTTTCAATTTTATTTTAATACCTGGAACCCCTCTGAGATCACCTTGAGCTCCACAGTCTTCATGCCAGCCAATTTTTCTTGCCCTGGTTTGCCCAGTAAAGCTCCCTGTGAGCCCCTCTGGGCCTTGTTTGTCTTGGAGGGTATCATAGACCAGAGAGTCAACACTAGAGTGAACAGGTTGAGAACTGTTCAAAAGTTCAAGCATTAGCTGGATGTCCCTTGGGCAAAAAATCTTTCCAACTCTGAAATATTGGTGTCCTTTGGGGAACAAGATCTGCTTAGAGGAAAAAGTACTGATTAGAAGAAGAATTTATCTTTAGTTCTTTTAAGATTGATGTGATTATGTAACATCCAGGCACAGATGTCCTTTAGGTAGTTTAAAATATGGCATCAGTGTCTTTGGTGCCCAGATAAGCCTTATACGTCTTCTCTATTATAAAAATTTACCCTATTGACCATCTTTAAAATTAATTTACATATATATATATACACACATACATACACACACACATACATACATACATACATATATGACTTAGCGGTTGACTTGCTCCCTGTCTTTCTATCTTCTATCTCCCTCTCTTTCATATATATATTACATATAATACATATATATGAAATTACATATGTATAAGCATATGTGTGTGTATGTATGTTATTGAGGAAGATGTGGATGGAACCAAAGATAATATATACCTACCTGCATATTTGTATATATGTACATATATATATATGTACTCTTGAGAGTCCCTTGGACTGCAAGGAGATCCAACCAGTCTATCCTAAAGATCAGTCCTGGGCGTTCATTGGAAGGATTGATGCTGAAGCTAAAACTCCAATACTTTGGCCACCTCATGTGAAGAGTTGACTCATTGGAAAAGACCCTGATGCTGGGAGGGATTGGGGACAGGAGGAGAAGGGGACAACAGAGGATGAGATGGTTGGATGGCATCACTGACTCAATGGACATGAGTTTGAGTAAACTCCAGGAGTTGGTGATGGACAGGGAGACCTGGCGTGCTGTGATTCATGGGGTCGCAAAGAGTTGGACACGACTGAGCGACTGAACTGAACTGAAATATATATAATACACATATGTACATATTATAGTATGTAGATAGTTACATACTATGTTCAGTGCCATCCTCATCTTCCACAGTGTTTCATTTTTTGTTGTTGTTTTTTTTTTTGGTTTTTTTTTTTTCTTTTTTTTTCTTTTTTATTATTTTTTTTTTTCCAGTGGGTTTTGTCATACATTGATATGAATCAGCCATGGATTTACATGTATTCCCAATCCCGATCCCCCCTCCCACCTCCCTCTCCACCCGATTCCTCTGGGTCTTCCCAGTGCACCAGGCCAGAGCACTTGTCTCATGCATCCCACCTGGGCCAAAAAATGGGCCAAAGAACTAAACAGACATTTCTCCAAAGAAGACATACAGATGGCTAACAAACACATGAAAAGATGCTCAACATCACTCATTATTAGAGAAATGCAAATCAAAACCACAATGAGGGACCATTACACGCCAGTCAGGATGGCTGCTATCCAAAAGTCTACAAGCAATAAATGCTGGAGAGGGTGTGGAGAAAAGGGAACCCTCTTACACTGTTGGTGGGAATGCAAACTAGTACAGCCGCTATGGAAAACAGTGTGGAGATTTCTTAAAAAACTGGAAATAGAACTGCCATATGACCCAGCAATCCCACTTCTGGGCATACACACTGAGGAAACCAGATCTGAAAGAGACACGTGCACCCCAATGTTCATCGCAGCACTGTTTATAATAGCCAGGACATGGAAGCAACCTAGATGCCCATCAGCAGATGAATGGATAAGGAAGCTGTGGTACATATACACCATGGAATATTACTCAGCCATTAAAAAGAATTCATTTGAACCAGTCCTAATGAGATGGATGAAGCTGGAGCCCATTATACAGAGTGAAGTAAGCCAGAAAGATAAAGAACATTACAGCATACTAACACATATATATGGAATTTAGAAAGGTGATAACGATAACCCTATATGCAAAACAGAAAAAGAAACACAGAAATACAGAACAGACTTTTGAACTTTGTGGGAGAATGTGAGGGTGGGATATTTCAAAAGAACAGCATGTATACTATCTATGGTGAAACAGATCACCAGCAGGACACCTTATCTTTGACAAAGGAGGCAAGGATATACAATGGAAAAAAGACAACCTCTTTAACAAGTGGTGCTGGGAAAACTGGTCAACCACTTGTAAAAGAATGAAACTAGAACACTTTCTAACACCATACACAAAAATAAACTCAAAATGGATTAAAGATCTAAATGTAAGACCAGAAACTATAAAACTCCTAGAGGAGAACATAGGCAAAACACTCTCCAACATAAATCACAGCAAGATCCTCTATGACCCACCTCCCAGAATATTGGAAATAAAAGCAAAACTAAACAAATGGGACCTAATGAAACTTAAAAGCTTTTGCACTACAAAGGAAACTATAAGCAAGGTGAAAAGACAGCCCTCAGATTGGGAGAAAATAATAGCAAATGAAGAAACAGACAAAGGATTAATCTCAAAAATATACAAGCAACTCCTGCAGCTCAATTCCAGAAAAATAAATGACCCAATCACAGTGTTTCATTTTTATGTATGTATGTCCCTTTCACTTGTCACCAAATTGACTTAAACTTCCAAAGGATAGGCATTCTCTGTTTGCGTGATTTTCTCCAAGCAAAGAATGTTATGAGCTCAGTTAATTATTTCTTCCAATGATGATGAATTGCTTCCAAAATGAGTGTGTAGGCTCAGTCTTACTGTACTTTTTAAAGAAACAAGATTTCAAGTAAGCCACAGCTTCCTGCAAAGAGCTGTGGTTGAGCGTGTACTGCCTACATCCAGTCTCTAGCAGGCAGGCTGAAGCAAAGCACCTTAAAAGGTTGTGGGAGGCTCTTATTACCTTGTAAGACTCAACTTTTCATTGCCTAGAGACTTCATTTTAAAAAGACCAAAGCCATGGAGCATCCTTGGGCTTTCTGTATTGCTTTCGTTTTCACTTATTGCTATAAGTGTAAGTCATTAGGAAGATTCACTTCACCAAAGGACCGTGGAGAATTGACTGAAATAGAGCAAAATCATAGAGTAATCAATGGTTTTCTATTTGTACAAGTGTTGAATTAGCACATCTAAAGACGTCTGTGGAAATGAGCAGGTTTGATACACTCCTTTAAGGGGAGCATCCAGGAAATCCTTCTGACATGGGAACTACAGATTTGGCCCCATGTTCCCCTCATAAGAAGTTAGCCTCCTGTCAGCAAAATGTAATAAAAAGAAAATATGATATCTGGTTATACTAGATTCACCAGTGCAACTAAAGTTCTTCCCATAATACTGACTGTCTGAAGCACTGAGTCTTAAAACAAACTTTAATCCCCTTCTAGGTAAATATTCTCTGCATGCCAGGTGCCTCCTGCAACAATGGTTACAGGCTTAGCTTCTGCAATTCAGCTGCTTTCACACTGCCTGCATTCAACCCCACTCTGGCCCTCATAGCTGTGTGAATTTGGGCAGGTTGTTTGAGGATCTCAACCTTTTTTTTCTCCCTCTGGAAAATAGTCTGTGGGATTTCTTCTGTTTCCCGGTTCCAGATCCACTGGACTCCTTTCTCCAGTCTTGTACCAACACTGAGAGGTAAACCATCATAGATATGATGGAACTTTAGTTTATTATCCAAAATGGGACACATGAGAGTAAAATGGAAGGGGCTATCTGTATCAGAAAAGAGTATGTAAACTGATCTGTTTCCCGGCAAATCCAGAAATACGGTCATCCCTTAAATGGACTGTGAGAGTGGGTTCATTTTCCCTCTGACATTGCATTTCAGCTGACTGCCAAGAGTATGGAAGAAGAGAAGGGAATGGTGCCAGGGTATTGATTTCCCTATTTCTCTTTGTGGTATTGCCATCAACTGGCGAAGGCCGTTGACAAAGGTCACAAGAGCAATTGGGTGGGTTTGTCCAGGCAACTCTTTCCATGTTCCAGTAACTGCTTCCTTTCCTTGGCCCTGAGGCTGAGGGATGGTTAACTGCCTTCTCTGAGCATCACTAGGGTACCATTATATTTGTGCTTTCCATACACCATCCCTGTGACTTTCCAAACAGCTCCCTTTATAAATTCTCTTCAGATGATTCCCATTTGAGGATGCTTTATTTATTGCAGGATGCTAACTGATACAAATCCATATAGTATTTGTGCCTACTTCATAGAGTTCCTGATTGAGGTAATCCATGAAACACTCAAAACAGCAAGTAAGCATGCAAAATTAGCAAGTATAAATTGCACTCTGCAAGGCATTTTTGTATGCATTATACCATTTGGCCCCCAGAACATGTATGACAGGAGGATGGCATTTTGTTTCCAGCTAAGAGTTAAGGAAATTGAAACTAATTAAGTTACATGACTTATCCAAGTGTATGGCTCCAAATAATACATTTGATATTTGAACCCAGGACTCTTGAGTCCAAAGCCATGTTCTTCCTACTGTGCTGCATTGTAGTAATTTAAAACATTACTTTAAAACCAAGAAAGTATCATCAGATTGTTCTTCAGATTTCTCAGATGTGACATACCATCATCAAGCATATGGAATTGCTTTTCAGTTTTAATGTTTTAAAAATATCATGATTAACTTATTGGAACAGAAGGAAGGTAAGATGTACAGCAAAGGGGAGGGACATCTACTGCAGTGATAAACTGCAAATGGCTCCTGCCCTCACTAGCCTTTTCTCATAAATTTCAGATCATGGTGATGTGTGCCATGATTCTGAGTGATCAACTTGCACACACATACACACGTCTCCAAAATGCTTACCAAGTGCTTCTGGAAATCTTCAGAAGCACGTCTCACAAAGCAGTCCATCAACTAGGATCCCTGAAAAAACTGCTTTCTTCCTCCACTGCTCTTGTTCCCTCTCCTTGATGTTACTGTCTTCAAAGCAGCTTGGAGAAGTCTCGTCATTGCGCCTGCTGATGGTGCTGTGATCAGAGTATGTGCCAGGGACGCTATGTCCAACTGTTCCGGTGTTGTTAAATCTTTGCAGAACAGACAGAAGGGCCTCCTCCATTTTCTTAACCACACCTGGTTAGCTGGACCTGGACACAGTAATCTCTGTGCTCCCATTTCACAAATTCCCAAGAATCCTTCCATCAGTTTCTGGTCCCTGTCCCTCAAACCACGAGAACTCAGACTCTGCCCAAGAGGCTGTATAAGAAGTGAGCTCCATTCTTCCCCTTCTTTCCCCGTCTTTGTTCAACTTATTCCCAGTACTCACCCCCTTACAAAGTACAACACTGAAACCCCTGTGCCTGTAAACTGCTGGCTGTAGACCCTGGGCAGACCCCCAGCAGTCCCTGCATCCCAGTTCACAAACACCAAATGCTTTCCTACTAGGACTTATTGTAGGTTCATTATTTTGGAGTGGGCCAAAAGCAACTACTCCTGAAACAGAAACTCTCCCCAAGCATCTCTTATTAGCAGAAAAAAAAATGTAGCATAGTGAAGGGTCTCATCTCTCTGAGGATCAACTTGCCCATCTTCCCCCAATTCTAAGTGGTATTGATAGGCTCCCTGGTGGCTCAATTGGTAAAGAATTTGCCTGCAGTGCAGGAGACGTGGGTTCAATCCCTGGTTTGGGAAGATCCCCTGGGGAAGCAAATGGCAACCCATTCCAGTCTTCTTGCCTGGGAAATTCCATGGACAGAGCCTGGCAGTTGCAGTCCATGGGTTGGACATGCCTTAGCAACTAAACCACTATTGATGGACTGAGAGGACAAAATAAGAATTTAGGAACTATATTCCCACAATACTCCTCTTGTTTGTTGACTTGATGTTTAGCTTGGGACAAGTTGTTTAACCTCACTATGTCTTTGGCCCTCATCTGGAAGCAAAAAAACTAAAAATACTCTCCTCACAGGGGAGTTATATGGATTAACTAATTAATGATCTAAAAGTTCCATATAAATGCTAAGTAGTCTTACTATTCTTGCAGCAGGAGACTACCACTGTGTGCTCAGCGGTGGGTCCCGCGTGTTACTCAGCCCTCCCTGGATGTCTCTGTTGACCTCATCTGAACCACAGTTCAGTTCAGTTCAGTCGCTCAGTCATGTCCAACTCTTTGCAACCCCATGGACTACAGCACACCAGGGCTTCCCGTCCATCACCAACTGCCATAGCACAGCCTGTTCTCAAACTCCCAGAGTGGGTCCCTGCCACCCATGGGCTCAGGAGCAGTGTGAAATTCAAACCTCATGTCAACTCTTGCAAATATATCCACTGTCAGAAAGCAAAGTGTCAGCTCTTCCATCTGACATGGACTGCCACTAGAAAGCAGCCTATTGGAATATCACTAGGCTTTTTATCCATTCCTAGAGAACTATACTCCTCTGAGATAATTCCAAGGAAATAGACTGATTTGTTATCTGTTCCCAAATATGTTGCTGACATGTATATGGTATAGACACACATGTATACCCCCAAGATACTTACACAGAGTTCCCACGCCTGACAGTCCTTATATGTGGAAAGTCATAGTTAGCCCAAAAAACCAGAAACTCCTAACACCATTCTTATTTAGACTGGAGATGTATCACACAGTTCTTTTAGCAATTTATGTTTTGCTTGGACTACTTTTAAAGATTGCTTGCTTTCCTCGGGCACATATTAGCTGTCAGGGGGCCAGCCTTCCCATTTCTATGTCTGTGCTCAGTCATTCCTTTTGTCACCTTCCTCACTGTTTTCCTCTTTCCCACCATTTTATTCTTCCTTGGAGATCTAGCTCAAGCATCTCCTCTAGAATTCCATTCCTGACTCCCGTAGACTTCGTATGTCACACCTTTATGTTGCTTTAACACTGAGTAGTGTTCATTCAGTTCTTAATATTTTCCACTTTATATTGCTATTTGCCTTTTGAAAAATGAATCCCAGATGTTAACAAGGGTCTCTTGGCAGTTTTACAGCTAAATAATAGCATCAATTTTAAACTCCATTTAACACCTAGTGGAAATTTGAAGCCATCCTCAGGATTTCCTCAAACACCTTTAGGAGTTACATTTCATATGGTCACATCTGACTTTTGGTTTATACTTCTTTTGAAATAGTTCAGGTTATAGATCATCTTAATGCCCAAGAGTACAGTCTTTGTTCTGTTTGGGGTATACCTAAATATAAAATTTAGCTCCTTCTCAGTTTCCACAGAGTCTCCCTTCTTCAGTGAAAGCATTCATAATGCAGTAATTATTACCAACAAATTTATAGTAATGGAGAAGGTACCCACTTTATGGCAACACAAACAGCTTCAAATTGAATGTGGAAGATCTCTACTCCTTCAGTCATCTCACCTCCAGAGACTTTTAATTGACTGGATCATGCCCCCAGCCTCAGACCAGCTGTCCGGCAACTCTCTTTTCCCATCACTTTTTTCTTTCCTTCCTTTTCACAGCAGGACAAACTTTCTCTCAATTTCTTATGCAAAGTACCTAAGTCTTCACTTTGGTTGTTTGGCTTATGAATATTTCTGCCAGTTAGCTCTTACCTTCTATCCTAAAATATCAAGATTTTTCCCCCTAAATATAGTTACTTTCCAAGGGGAATCTCATGCCTACTGTTAAGATGTCATTATTCCACATTGCTTCTATATCCAATTATATTATTAGCTCTTCTAGGCTAGACATCCCATATAATTTTTTCATTATTCTTAATGCTCTGCACAACCTAGTTTCTATTAAGGCTGATTGACGGTGGTGATATTTACTGTATGCAAATACAGAAATGAATCTGGTGTGAATCTAATATAAAAGTTAAAAATTTAGGCATGATGATGATGGTGGTAATGATGATTATATTGGTGGCCATGAACAAGAGAGTCAGGAAATGGGAAAGAAACTATGTGCTGTTGAGTTAGGAAGACTTGAAGTTTCCTTGGGTAGATAACCCACTACATGTGTATTTATACATTGATAATTGGAAGTAAATTATCCTTGGTAGTTGATGTATAAAATTATCTCTAAAGTGTTATGTTTCCCACAATGAAAATCTGTGCCAAATATTAGTTAAATAATTCCTTTTTTCCATAAAGTTTGCCATTTGACATTATTTGAAAAATTTTACATTTTACATCAATATTTTAAAAGATATTTTAAATGTATACATACAATTAAAATTAAGCTGGGAAGACCCAGAGGAATCGGGTGGAGAGGGAGGTGGGAGGGGGGATCGGGATGGGGAATACATGTAAATCCATGGCTGATTCATGTCAATGTATGACAAAACCCACTACAATATTGCAAAGTAATTAGCCTCCAACTAATGAAAATAAATGGAAAAAATAAAAATTAAAAAAATTTTAAAAATTAAATTAAGATAGCAAACTCCTACTATCACTTCACTTAAGAAATAAAAGATAAATGGTACATTTGAAGCCTTCCAGGTGGCTTGTTATTGTTGCTATTTTTCAGTTGCTCAGTTGTGTCTGACTCTTCACAACCACATGGAAGCACAGCAGGCTTCCCTGTCCTTCACAATCTCCTGGGGTTTGCTCATACTCATGTCCAGTGAGTCCGTGATGCCATCCAAACAGCTCATCCTCTGTTGTCCCCTTCTCTTCCTGCCTTCAGTCTTTCCCAGCATCAGGGTCTTTTCCACTGAGTCAGCTCTTCACATCAGATGGCCAAATTATTGGAGCTTCAGCTTTAGCATCAGTCCTTCCAATGAATATTCAGGATTGATTTCCTTTAGGAGTGACTGGTGTGATCTCTTTGCTGTCCAAGGGACTCTCAAGAGTCTTCTCCAGCACCACATTTCTAAGGCATCAATTCTTTGGCCTCAGCCTTTTTTATCGTCCAGCTCTCACATCCATACATGACTACTGGAAAAACCATAGCTTTGACTAGACAGACTTTGGTGGCAAAGTAATATCTCTGCTTTTTAATACACCATCTAGGTTTTCATGTTTTTCTTTCAAAGAGCAAGCATCTTTTAATTTCATGGCTGCAGTCACCGTCCACAGTGATTTTGGAGCCCAAGAAAAGAAAGTCTGTCACTGTTTCCATTGTTTCCCCATCTATTTGCCATGAAGTGATGGGACTGGATGCCAGGATCTTAGTTTTTTGAATGCTGAGTTTTAAGCCAGCTCTTTCACTCTCCTCTTTCACTTTCATCAAGAGGCTCTTTAGTTCCTTTTCGCTTTCTGCCATAAGGGTGGTGTCATCTGCATATCTGAGGTTATTGATATTTATCCCCACAGTCTTGATTCCAGCTTGTGCTTCATCCAGCCCGGCATTTCACATGATGTACTCTGCATTTAAGTTAAATAAGCAGGGTGACAATATACAGCTTTGATGTACTCCTTTCCCAATTTGGAACCAGTCCATTGTTCCATGTCCGGTTCTAACTGTTGCTTCTTAACCTGCATAGTTTTCTCAGGAGACAGGTAAGGTGGTCTGGTATTCCCATCTCTTTGAGAATTTTTGCCTCATCCATACCCTATTCACTTTTCTTCCCATCAGCAACAGCCTTTCTATGATATTTTCATTTTCTATTTGTGCTTTCTTTCCCAGATTACACTATAGTAAAAATTTGTAACACAGGCCTTTTTGCAGGCAGACTTGTGGTTACAAATTCTCAGAGTCTTTATTTAACACCTAGGTCAAGATGGATTCCTAGTTGTTTTCCTTTACAGTGGGCAGAAATCTTTTTTTTTAATGGAAAAAGTGAAAGTGTGAGTTGCTCAGTCCTGTCTGCCTCTGTGACCCCATGTACTATAGTCCACCAGGCTCTTCTCGCCATATAATTCTCCAGGCAAAACACTGGAGTGGTTAGCCATTCTCTTCTCTAGAGGATCTTCCTGACCCAGGGATCGAACCTAGATCCCCTGCATTTCAGGCAGATTCTTCACCATCTGAGCCACCAGCATACTGGTCTACTCTTTTATTGAAAGTAGAACCCTTCGTGGGTTCTGACCTTACAATGAGTTATCTATTCCAACTTCACTCCATGTGTGTGCTGGAAGTCTGCCTTGTCTCATGGGACTGTTGGAGCCATTAAAATACAAGCCCTCCAGTTATTCACCCCCTCCATCTTCATCTCCCTCTCTCCCTCCACAGGGAGGCAAAAACTTCATCTTGCATTTACATTTCTGATTTCTAGTTCCCTGTTCATTTCTGGCCTCTGGGATTTTCCTCTGGTTTCTTGTGAGCTTAGCTCTAAATTTGAAAAGATGCTTATATCTTCATTTTTAAGTCTTTCATATTGTCAGAAATGTAAGTGTCCCTATAGGTTTATCTTATTCAATAGTTATAATTCCCAAGAGAAACAAGTTTGTTTGCCACTTTACCAAGTTGCAACCACTAGAGTTCCATACGTTTCTCAGCTGCCTCAAGCATATTAAGCACTTTCCCATTTTACTTTTCTCTCTACCTGGGACACTATTTCCCAGAAACTAGAATCTTACCATATTTTAGGGCTTATTTAGTTTCACTGTTTTCTCAATGCAGAGGCATTTGCTGACCACTCTGTTCAAAGTCATCTATAGTTGGACATATTTATATTATTTTATTTTAGTGTCTTTACATTTCCTTACTAGAAATTATTTTTTTTAATTTTTTCTATTTATTCACTGAATATAATTTCCACTTTCTATAGTGGGAGATCTTTGAGAGTAGGCCATGATTGTCTGGCTCAATAAGATATCATACATGCCTGGAATAGTCATTAGTGTGTAGGAAGCTTCCAATATATGCTTATCATTTCAGTCAGTTAATTTTGAGTACCTATAATCTGTACCAGCACTAGGAACCAGCATGATCAAGACCTGCATAGGCATCTGTCTCATCCACCATCCTACCCTTGAACCCCCTAAACCACGGTAGCTTTTCAGCCAGGATTGCACATTAGAATTACCTGGGGACTTTTGAAAATCCTCATGCACAGTCTAAACTTCAGACCAGCTAAGTCAGAGTCAGAATTGGGTATGGCCTGAACATCAATTAAAAAAAAAAAAAAGTTCTCCAGGTGATTTCCAGGTGCAGCCAAAGTCACCACATCCCTAACAAATGGTGATCTACCCTGAGCTTGCATGTTCTTGTACTTTAAACTCCAAGAGGGGAGGAATTGTGCATCTTTTCCTGCACTAGTATGTTTCCAGCGTTTAGAACAGAGCCTGAGAACTGGGGGCACTAAACAATTATTATTGAATGAGTGGAAATCTTCAATAGACTCCAAAAGCAGTAAATGAAACTTGGGGAATACTAATCAACAAAAATACCCTCCTTATCCTTTCAAGGGGTATGTTGTCCTCACTTATGCTGTCTCTGTAAAAGTGGTTTCCCTAAGCATACCCCTGGGCTCTCTCCTTGTTTATAATTGAGGAAGCAGACGGCTTCTGTGATTGAAACACAGGGGGGATGGAATAAAAGGCATGATTGGCTCAGCCCTGATGTTTCTCCTCTTTGAAGTGAGGGCTGGGAACACAAGGGAATACACATCCCTCCTTCCTCTGGGAGCACCACTCTTGTGAGGAAACCTCCCTACCTGATACTGCCTAAAACAGGAACATGCCTAATTCTGAGGTTGGTTTTCACATTGAGAGCATCTTTCCAACTGAGCTCAATTATTAGTAAGTAATGATCTTATCTTTATCTGACACTCCTGTGTTCTTCTTAAAAACCTGAGAACTCAAGTGGGAAAGGAGGATGCTATTTATTAGAATTCCAAATACTTATAATTAGAGTCTTCCATCTAAGTCATTATAATCTGTGGTACTCATGATACATTTTGGACATTAAAGAAAAAGCCCAGTTCCACCTGATAGCCTCTCAAATATTTAACATTTAAAGATGCCTGCCATGACTCACTTTCTGAGTTTTTTCTTTATAAAAATACATTATTCCAGATTCTTCATAACGTGTACAGGTTTCTCTTACAATGTAGCCTCATCATAAGGCATTTCACTTTATTCTTCTCAAACTGTGCTGCTCAGCAATGAATCCCATGTCTCCTTCAATATATGAAATGAAAAAGAGATATTTATTTATTTTTGAGTGAGTATACTTTTACAAACACCAGATTGGAAAAGCTAGATATGTACATCTCCATTTTTTGTGCGCTTATGTTTATATGCTTGTTTATTTTCCTAAATAAAGTGGAATGGATCAAATTATTGCCCCCTATATAGCTAATAATTCGAAGTGATTTTTTTATTGTAAATTGAAGGCATTTATGAATCATTCAATTAAACTAGAAAAAAAAGCTTGATAAATTTTATCAGAACCACATTCATAGAAGCAAATAAAAAATACAAAAATACGTTTACAAATTTTCAATACTTTTTAAACTAGGTAAATAGTTGATGATAGGTTCATTGATGGAATATAGATAAATGGTAGACACGCTTAGCCATATTACCTCCAATATCATACATAACCAGTGGCTAGAGGTAAAGAATCTCCCTGAAATGCAGGAGACTCAGTTCAATCCCTGGGTAGGGAAGATCCCCTGAAGAAGGAAATGGCAACCTGGCAACCTACTCCAATATTCTTGCCTGGAAATTCCATGGACAGAGCAGCCTGACGGGCTATAATGGGATCACAAAAAAGTCAGACACTTCACTACAACAACAATAAAAATAGTCAATTGTAGGTTGAGTGATAGATTATAGATAAATGGTAGATATACTTAACCATATTACCTCCAATGTCATACATACATTGTTGTTGTTCAGTCATCCAGTTGTGTCTGACTCTTTGTCACAATGGACTGCAGCACACCAGGCCTTCCTATCCCTCACCATTTCCTGACATTTCCCCAAGTTCATGTCCATTGCGTCGGTGATGCCATCTAGCCATCTCATCCTCTGATGCCCTCTTCTCCTTCTTCACTCAGTCTTTCCCAGAATCAGGAACTTTTCTGATGAGTCAGCTGTTCGCATCAGATGACTGAAATACTGGAGCTTCAGCTTCAGCATCAGTCCTTCCAACGAGTATTCAGGCTTGATTTCCCTTAAGATTGACTGGTTTGATCTCCTTGTGGTCCAAGGGACTTTCAGGAGTCTTTTCCAGCACCACATTTCAAAGGCATCAATTCTTTAGCGTTCTGCCTTCTTTATGGTCCAGCTCTCACAACCATACATGACCATTAGGAAGACCAAATCCTTGATACTATATGGACCTTTGCTGGCAGAGAATGTTGCTGCCTTTCAACACATTATCTAGGTTTGTCATAGCTTTCTTGTCAAGAAGCAATCACCTTCTGATTTCATGGCTACACTCACCATCTGCAGTGATTTTGGAGCCCAAGAAGAGGAAATCTGTCACTACTTCCACCTTTCCCCCTTCTATTTGCCATGAAGTAATGGGACTGGATACCATGATTTTAGGTTTTTCAATATTTAGTTTTAAGTTGACTCTTTCTCCTCCTTCACCCTCATCAAAAGGCTCTTTAGTTCATCTTTGCTTTCTTCCATTAGAGTGGTATCATCCACATATCTCAACTTGTTGATATTTCTCCTGCCTATCTTGATTCCAGCTTGTAACTCATCCAGCCCAGTATTTCTCATGCTGTGCTCAGCATATAGCTTAAACAAACAGGGTGATGGCAGACAGCCTTGTCGTACACCTTTCTCAATCTTGAACCTATCAGTTGTTCCACACAGGGTTCTAACTGTTGTTTCTTGACCCACATACAGGTTTCTCAGGAGCCAAGTAAGATGGTCTGGTATTCCCATCTTTTTAAGAGCTTTCCACAGTTTCTTATGATCCACACAGTGAAAGGCTTTAGCATCAGAGGTAGATGTTTTTCTTTAATTCCCTTGCTTTCTCTATGATGCAGTGAATGTTGGCAATTTGATCTTTGGTTCCTCCTTTTTCTAAACCCAGCTTGGACATTTGGAAGTTCTTGATTCTCATAATGCTGAAGCCTAGAGTGCAAGATTTCAAGCATGACATTACTAGCATGGAAGATGAGTTCAATTGTCCAGTGGTTAGCACATTCTTTAGTACTACCTTTCTTGGGAATTGGAATGAAGATTGACCTTTTCCAGTCCTGTGGCCACTGCTGGGTCTTTCAGATTTGCTGACATATTGAATGCAACACCTTAATGGCCTCATCCTTTAGGGTTTTGAATAGCTCTACTGGAATTCCATTGTAGCCACTAGTTTTATTAACAACAGTGCTTCCTAAGGTCCACTTGACTTTATGCTCCAAAATGTCTGGTTCTGGGTGACTGTCCACACCATCATAGTAATCCAGTTTATTAAAATATTTTCTGTGTAGTTCTTCCATGTATTCTTTCCATCTCTTTTTGATCTCTTCAGTGTCTACTAGGTCTCTACCGTTTCTGTCCTTCATTGTGCCCATATTGGGGCAAAATAGTCCCTTGATATTTCCAATTTTCTTGAAGAAATCTCTAATCTCTCCCTGTCTATTGTTTTCTTCTAGTTTTTTTTTTTTTCTTCTTCTTTTTTTTTTTTTTCTTCTTCTAGTTTTATGCACTGTTCATTGAAGAAGGCCTTCTTGTCTCTCCATGCTATTCTTTGGAACTTTGAATTTAATTGGATGCACCTTTCCCTTTCTCCCTTGCTTTCCTCTTCTCTTCTTTCTTCAGCTATTTGTAAAGCCTCCTCAGATAACCACTTTGCCTTCTTGCTTTTCTTTTTCTTTGGGATGGTTTTGTTTGCTGCTTTCTGTGTAGTATTACACACCTCCATCCATAGTTCTTCAGTCACACTCTTAACTAGATCTAATCCCTTGAATCTATTCACATTCAGAATACGATCACACATGCATATCTTCCTATAAAAATTAAATTTGCTGGTTTAGAAATAGAAGCAAGTCCAACCATATGAGATTAGTGAATAGAAGCAAAAGAATAAAGCAACACAATAATTCTCTGTTTAGAATGAATGCAAAAAAAAAAAAAAATGTGCAAACACTTATACCCTGCAGCAAAGGATCACTTAAGCTGGGAGAGTCTGACTATCTATTTACTTCATGAGCACTTATCACTGTGAGCCCACAGCTTTTACAGCAGTGCCTGATTAGAATGAGAAAGATTAGCAGAGACAAAAACAAGGAGCTGATGCTATACTATTTATTATTTAGTGAGTCGTGGGGAAAGGCTCAAGGAAGAAATTTAGTGAGGTATTCATTAAATGTTGATACAACCTAAATCTTCCTATTCATGAGTACTCCCCTGTATACCTGAAGTAACTGAAATGTGGCAAACAAAATTATCTTGCTGAAATATACCGCAATTTCCCAACACTGGAATTCAACACTGTCCAGCAGAGTGACGAATTGTAGGCCCAGAGAGAAGTATTGCTGAGACCAGCCATGACATTTCACACAGGAAAGGAATTCACATCTGTTCTTAAATGACAATAAACTAGAGAGATGGAAGATTGATTCAGAAGCTTCTGCAAATGTTATAGCTTTTAAAGTACGTGAGGACTAATGGCATTTCTTTCTGTAAGTGTAGACACCAGGCTAGTAATCCCTTCAGCAGGAAAACGAGCTAACAAGCAGTTTATGCTCCCTGAATTGTGTTTTCTAAACATAAAATGAAGGGGCTGAGACTGTGGTGATAGCTCACTTTGAAAGTTCAGCATTTGCTTCCATAAACATCTCTGAGGGCTGGGTGCCAGGACCTGTGCAAGGAGTTTGACATCTCTTACTCAACTTTTTAAAGCTATGAGCAGTGCTGAAAATATCTGCAAGTAAAATGGTTCTTCCTAAAAAAGTAGAATATAGAGACACATGTCATAGTCAACATTAACATGAATAAAAGATTACATGCAGTAATGGAGATGGAGCCCACATTAAGTAAATATACAGTGAAACATACTTTGGAGTAATGTTATAATTTTGATTCAATTAAAGTAAAAGGGAAAGAAATGAATTAAATTCCTTTTTTCTCCTGCTTCCACATTCTCTTTGTTTCTTTCCTCATTTCCTCTGTGCCAATTTTTCTGGTCTCTATGAAGAGTTATTTCTCTCTGGAAAGAACTTTGATGGATAAACCCTCAGCATTCCTATAGTAGATGAGGTTATGAGAAGGGAAATATGAAATAGACAATGCATTATGTTCACTCTCTGGGTCTATAAAGTGAGCTTCTCTGCCTTTCAGGAATGAGCAGATATACCAAGAGCTCATAGACAGGCAAGGAGAAACAAGTATCTCATTGCTTTATTCTCTTCCATATCGCTATACACCTTTCTTACTGTATCTCTCCTTTTAAAACCATACACTCTCCCCAATTCTCATTTTTTTTAAAGTAGAAGAAACTAATAGATTGAACTTGGCCTATATATAAAAAACGGTATATATATAGAATATATACTTGTCCAATTATATTTTCAGCACACCTAAGCAAGCAGATTTTCTCTATCATTTATCTTAAAGTGCCAGAAATTAAAATCATAAAAGAGGTTGTCTACACAATAAAATATTAAGTAGTCATTAATTAAAATAAAAACACATACACTTGTAACATGGCCATGATACATTGTCCAAGCAAAACAGGTTACAAAATAGTATGTAAAATATGATCTTATTTTATGTTTAAGTGTGAAATTTTTATATTTAAATATAATCAGGAAGTATATACATGAAAATGTTCTCAGTGATTGCATCTGAGTGATAGGTTTCTAGATAATTTTCATTATCTTCCTTATACTTTTCTGAATTTCTTATAGGTTTATGATGTCTGTTTATATTTATTAAAACACACACAAAAATGGGTGGATCATGAAAAGATTAGACAAGGTCAGAGTAATTAGCTGAGCAGGAGCTTGAACCCAGGCATGCTGCTCTGAAGTCTCTTGTAGATTCTACTGTAATACAGGTATATTCAGTCTAATCACAAATGCCAAAAAGTGGAAAAAACAAGTATAACAACAATAGAAACCTGAAGAAATGAGGTACAGAATTAAGAGGTTTAGTAGCAGAAATCAAAAATAAATGTCCAGTCATTATCATTTCTCCTTTTGTGATAGTAGTTGTTAGTCAAAAATAAAAATACCCTAATTAATTGACTCAACAGTTAGTTTCATTTGACAGCTGTTACTTATGCAATATCTAAATAATTACAAAAGTCTGCCTCTATAGTATAAGACAACAGGATGATGCATTCACAGGTCTTTGTGTATGTGTGTGTGCCTGTGCACTTGTGTATTTAACATATGGGAAGGTGCATATAGCTAGAATAGTCGTCAGAAAAAGAATATCACAGATCCATCCTGAAATAACTTCTTTTGCTCAGATCTTTTTAAAAGGAACCCTTTAAATAAATTTCATTCACATTTTCTTTCCTTTAGAATGAGAGGGAACAAGTTATACATCTTTCTCAAAGGTGAATCACTGATTCATCTTCAAAGACTCAACTGGAGATCCTGGCTGTTATACCAAACTTCATATGTATATGGGGCTTCCCAAGTAGCATAAGTGGTAAAGAATCTGCCTGCCAAAACAGGAGATGAAAAGAGACGTGGGTTCAATCCCTTTGTTGGGAAGATCCACTGGAGTAGGAAATGGCAACTTACTCCAGTATTCTTGCCTGGAAAATTCCATGGAGAGAAGAGCCTGGTGGGCTAGTGTCCATGGGATCACAAAGAGTTAGATACCACACACACACACACACACACACACACACTCATTTATATTTCTCCCTAAAGTGATTCTTTTCTTTTTTTAATTTTACTTTACAATATTGTATCGGTTTTGCCATACATTGACTTGAATCCGCCATGAGTGTACATGTATTCCCCATCCTGAACACCCCTCCCACCTCCCTCCCCATCCCATCCGTCTGCTTCATCCCATTGCACCAGCCCCAAGCACCCTGTATCCTGCATCAAACCTGGACTGGCAATTCGTTTCACATATGATATTTTACATGTTTCAATGCCATTCTCCCATATCATCCCGCCCTTGCCCTCTCCCACAGAGTCCAAAAGACTGTTCAATACATCTGTGTCTCTTTTGCTTTCTCCCATACAGGGTTACCATTACCTTCTTTCTAAATTCCATATATATGCATTAGTATACTACATTGGTGTTTTTCTTTCTGGCTTACTTCACTCTGTATAATAGGCTCCAGTTTCATCTACCTCATTAGAGCAGATTCAAATGTATTCTTTTTAATGTCTGAGTAATATTCCATTGTGTATATGTACCACAGCTTTCTTATCCATTCATCTGCTGATGGACATCTAGGTTGCTTCCATGTCCTGGCTATTATAAACAGTGCTGCGATGAACATTGGGGTGCACGTGTCTCTTTCAGATCTGGTTTCCTCAGTGTGTATGCCCAGAACTGGGATTGCTGGGTCATATGGCAGTTCTATATCTAGTTTTTTAAGGAATCTCCACACTGTTCTCCATAGCGGCTGTACTAGTTTGCATTCCCACCAACAGTGTAAGAGGGTTGTTCCCTTTTCTCCACAGCCTCTCCAGCATTTATTGCTTGTAGACTTTTGGATAGCAGCCATCCTGACTGGCGTGTAATGGTACCTCATTGTGGTTTTGATTTGCATTTCTCTGATAATGAGTGATGTTGAGCATCTTTTCATGTGTTTGTTAACCATCTGTATGTCTTCTTTGGAGAAATGTCTGTTTAGTTCTTAGGCCCACTTTTTGATTCGGTTGTTTATTTTTCTGGAATTGAGCTACAGAGTTGCTTGTATATTTTTGAGATTAATTCTTTATCCATTGCTTCATTTGCTATTATTTTCTCCCATTCTGAAGGCTGTCTTTTCACCTTACTTATAGTTTCCTTTGTTGTGCAGATGCTTTTAATTTTAATTAGGTTCCATTTGTTTATTTTTGCTTTTATTTCTAATATTCTGGTTAGGTGGGTCACAGAGGATCCTGCTGTGGTTTATGTCGGAGAGTGTTTCGCCTATGTTTTCCTCTAGGAGTTTAATAATTTCTGGCCTTACCTTTAGATCTTTAATCCATTTTGAGTTTATTTTTGTGTATGGTGTTAGAAAGTGTTCTAGTTTCATTCTTTTACAAGTGGTTGACCAGTTTTCCCAGCACCACTTGTTAAAGAGATTGTCTTTTCTCCATTGTATATCCTTGCCTCCTTTGTCAAAGATAAGGTGTCCATAGGTGCATGGATTTATCTCTGGGATTTCTATTCTGTTCCATTGATCTATATTTCTATCTTTGTGCCAGTACCATACTGTCTTGATGACTGTGGCTTTTTAGTAGAGATTGAAGTCAGACAGGTTGATTCCTCCAGTTTCATTCTTCTTTCTCAAGATGCTTTGGCTATTCGAGGTTTTTTGTATTTCCATACAAATTGTGAAATTATTTGTTCTAGTTCTCTGAAAAATACCATTGGTAGCTTGATAGGGATTGCATTGAATCTATAGATTGCTTTGGGTAGTACACTCATTTTCACTATATTTATTCTTCTGATCCAGGAACACAGTATATTTCTCCATTTGCGTCCTCTTTGATTTCTTTCACGAGTGTTTTATAGTTTTCTATATATAGGTCTTTTGTTTCTTTAGGTAGATATATTCCTAAGTATTTTATTCTTTTCGTTGCAATGGTGAAGGTAATTGTTTCCTTAATTTCCGTTTCTGTTTTCTCATTGTTAGTGTATAGGAATGCAAGGGATTTCTGTGTGTTAATTTTATATCCTGCAACTTTACTATATTCATTGATTAGCTCTAGTAATTTTCTGGTGGAGACTTTAGGGTTTTCTATGTAGAGGATCATGTCATCTGCAAACAGTGAGAGTTTTACTTCTTCTTCTCCAATCTGGATTCCTTTTACTTCTTTTTCTGCTCTGATTGTTGTCGCCAAAACTATGTTGAATAGTAGTGGTGAGAGTGGGCACCCTTGTCTTGTTCCTGACTTTATGGGAAATGCTTTCAATTTTTCACCATTGAGGATAATGTTTGCTGAGGGTTTGTCATATATAGCTTTTATTATGTTGAGGTATGTTCCTTCTATCCCTGCTTTCTGGAGGATTTTTATCATAAATGGATGTTGAATTTTGTCAAAGGCTTTCTCTGCATCTATTGAGATAATCATATGGTTTTTATTTTTTAATTTGTTAATGTGGTATATTACATTGATTGATTTGTGGATATTGAAAAATCCTTGCATCCCTGGGATAAAGCCCACTTGGTCATGATGTATGATCTTTTTAATATGTTGTTGTATTCTGTTTGCTAGAATTTTGTTAAAGATTTTTGCATCTATGTTCATCAGTGATATTGGCCTGTAGTTTTCTTTTTTTGTGGCATCTTTGTCAGATTTTAGTATTAGGGTGATGGTGGCCTCATAGAATGAGTTTGGAAGTTTACCTTCCTCTGAAATTTTCTGGAAGAGTTTGAGTAGGATAGGTGTTAGTTCTTCTCTAAATTTTTGGCAGAATTCAGCTGTGAAGCCGTCTGGTCCTGGGCTTTTGTTTGTTGGAAGATTTCTGATTACAGTTTCAATATCCATGCTTGTGATGGGTCTGTTAAGATTTTCTATTTCTTCCTGGTTCAATTTTGGAAAGTTGTGCTTATCTAAGAACTTGTCCATTTCTTCCAAGTTGTTCATTTTATTTGCATATAGTTGCTGATAATAGTCTCTTATGATCCTTTGTATTTCTGTGTTGTCTGTTGTGATCTCTCCATTTTCATTTCTAATTTTGTTGATTTGATTTTTCTCCCTTTGTTTCTTGATGAGTCTGACTAATGGTTTGTCAATTTTATTTATCATCTCAAAGAACCAGCTTTTGGTTTTGTTGATTTTTGCTATGGTCTCTTTTGTTTCTTTTGCATTTTTTTTCTGCCCTAATTTTTAAGATTTCTTTCCTTCTACTAAACCTGGGGTTCATAATTTCTTCCTTTTCAAGTTGTTTTAGGTGTAGAGTTAGGTTATTTATTTGATTTTTTTTTTCTTGTTTTTTGAGGCAAGCCTGTATTGCTATGAACCTTCCCCCTTAGTACTGATTTTACAGTGTCCCAAGGGTTTTGGGTTGTTGTGTTTTCATTTTCATTTGTTTCTATGCATATTTTGATTTCTTTTTTTATTTCTTCTATGATTTGTTGGTTATTCAGCAGTGTGTTATTCAGCCTCCATATGTTGGGATTTTTAATAGTTTAAAGTGATTCTTATAGAGACTAAAATCAGAGATCAGCAGAACAAAATGTGTATGTACAGGTTTTGAACTGTACAGCTTGGAAAGTTTATTAACATGTGTTAAAGTGTATTAAATGTTTCTAGTTGTGGCTTTTAAAAATGAAGTTAAATATTTATAAGTACAATTGTATCAAAATGGTAACAGACCAATCCCATTTTTCTTCCTACACATAAAATTTGTCCTGTCTATAATGTCTTAATGTCTGTTTTGTTTCCAGTCATTCTCAATTGCTTTTACATAGTATTTGCTAAGTTCTTTCAAGTCAGAGCCCATGCAAATATTCTGTGGAGAAGCTCTCTACTCCATGTTGGTAAATGTATTTTGCTTCAACAATTTCAAAGGGTTGTTAACTAAAAACAAGCCAAGTAGTATCTTTTGGTGAAGATATTAAATTCTTAACTTTATTATGACCAAAAAAAAAAAAAAATCTTCCTTAGAATTCTATGCATCAAGTAGCTTGTGGAGTATCAGTAACTATCTGGTGACCAAAAACACAGAAAACTATTTTTAATTTGACATTCAAACAATAAATCTGGAGTCTAAAAATGACTTTATTGTCCTATAAAATAGTTCTTACGTATCACCATTTCAGGATTGTTTGTTGTTCAGTCACTAAGTCATGTCCCACTCTTTGCAACCCCCATGGACTGCAGCACACCAGGCTTCCCTGCCCTTCACCATCTCCTGGCATTTTCTCAAACTTATGTCCATTGTGTCCGTGATGCCATCCAACCATCTCTCCCTCTGTCACCCCTTCTTCTCCTGCCCTCAATCTTTCCCAACATCTGAGTCTTTTCCAATGGCTCTTCACATCAGATGGCCACAGTATTGGAGCTTCAGCATCAGTCCTTCTGGTGAATATTCAGGATTAATTTCATTTATGATCGACTGGTTTTATCTTCTTGCTGTCCAAGGGACTTTCAGAAGTCTTCTCCAGCACCACATTCAAAAGCATCAATTCTTTGGTACTCAGCCTTCATTATGGTCCAATTCTCACATCCATACATGACTACTGGAAATACCATGGCTTTAACTATATTGACCATTGTCAGCTAAGTGATGGCTCTGCTTTTTAATATACTTTCTAAGTTTGTCATAGCTTTTCTTCAAAGAAGCAAGTGTCTTTTGATTTCATGGCTGCAGTTACCATCCCATTTGCAGTGATTTTTGAGCTCAAGAAAATCTGCCACTGTCTCCACTTTTACCCCATCTAGTTGCCATGAAGTGATGGGAATGGATGCCATAATCTTAGTTTTTTGAATGCTGAGTTTTAAGCCAACTTTTTCACTCTCCTCTTTCACTTTCATCAAGAGGCTCTTCTCCCAGCAATCTCGATTCCAGCTTGTGCTTCATCCAACCTGGCATTCCACATGATGTACTCTGCATATAAGTTAAATAAGCAGAATGACAACATACAGCCTTGACATACTCCTTTCTCAATTTTGAACCAGTCCATCGTTCCATGTCCAGTTCTAACTGTTGCTTCTTGACCTAAATACAGGTTTCTCAGGAGGCAGGTAAGGTGGTCTGACATTTCCATCTCTTTAAGAATTTTTCACACTTTGTTGTGATCTACACTGTCAAAGGTTTTAACATAGTCAGTGAAACAGAAGTAAACGTTTTCTGAAATTCCCTTGATTTGGAGATTTATGATATTAAAATATTTCACCAGATAATAACATGCAGACCTTGTAAATCTCCATGCCTTGTTGTGAAAATGGGATATATGAAATATTCAGAAGAATATATTAGAGAGCATAGATACTTTTCATATCTTTGTTATTCTATCTTCATTTTTATAATATTTTATAACATTCATGATGTATTCAGTTATTAGATATATTTTTTAAAATAAATGCCAATATATTTGGGTAGCATTTTCAAGGGTTTATATACCATTCTCTAAGAAAATAAGAATAATCAATAGTAGAAGAAAAGACACAGTTTAACCATACTGAAAGTCTTAATGTCTAATAGACTTTAAATCAGTAGAGAAATTATTTGGAAAATAAAACAAGCATATCCATCTGGAAGAAAATCTGTATCAATGCAGGACAGAGACTTTCTGGAAGTAACTGAATGAAGGAAATGACAAATTGCAATAGTAATAAAACTTTAAAATTCAGACAGGGAATCATTATGTTAACTGATTGGCTTTTTTTTTTTTTTTTTAAGAGCAGTTCAAAATTCCTTACCTAATGGAAATGGCATTGTAAGAAAATTTTTACAGAATTTTTTTAAAGTAACTTATATTTAGTCAATTGCTTTGTCTTGCTACATTAACAGTGAAATCAGTATAAACACTATGTGCATGCATGCGTGCTAAGTCACTTCAGTCATATACAACTCTTTACACCCCTATGGACTGCAGCCCACCAGGCTCCTCTGTCCATGGGATTGCCCAGGCAAGAATACTGGAGTGGGCTACCATGCCCTTCTCCAGGGAATCTTTCCAACCCAAGGATCAAACCCACGTCTCTTGCATCTCCTGCATCAGCTAGTAGGTTTTTTACCACAAGTACTACCTGCAAAGTCCATAAACACTATAACAAATTTTAAAACTCCAGCAGGATGTTGTAGACTTTAACACCACCTCACAAATGTGGCCGAGTTTAATTGTATCTCTCCCTCCAGCCTGCCCTTGAAAGAATAACTACTTTTCTAAAAGGCAGAGTTTTTCTTGTTGAGAAAAGTGGAGGAAGCAGAGGGAGAGGAGCAATATCCTGCAAGAAAACAAGTGAAATAGGAGTATCTCTGATCATATTAAAAGCCCAGAGAAGAAAGGAAGAAGCATAGGGACATTGTGAAAGATGAGGTCTTGGGTATCAGGTGAGTTAGGGCTTCCCCACTGGCTTCCCCTCCTGCCTGCAGTGCAGGAGTCACAGGGCACACAGGTTCAATCTCTGGGTCAGCAAGATCCCTGGAGGAGGGCATGGTAGCTACTCCAGTATTCTTGCCTGGAGAATCCCCATGGACAGAGGAGCCTGGTAGGGTATAGTTCATAGGGTCGCAAAGAGTCAGACACAACTGAAGCAGCTTAGTACAGCACAGATCAGGGAGCTAAAGATGTGCTTTCACCCCTAGTCACATAATCCAGAAAATAACAAAACTAAAAGAGGCAGCAAGCTTGCTTGTACAGTATAAAGTCCTCCAGATGGAGAAAGCTGAGGTGAGCCAGCTGACTGGTTAAGGACCTCACCAGATGGAGGGCCAAACAATTTATTAGAAATATAGATGTAAAATATCAATGTCAGAAACCCAAGCAAATGTCTTTTGGAAGCTCCGCAATATAGCAGGGATACCCGTTAAGCACGCTGTATCCCAACCACTGGGCTTCCCTGGTGGCTCAGGGTAAAGAACCCATCTGCGCTGCAGAAGTGCTAAGTCACTTCAGTCATATCTGACTCTTTGCAACCCAGTGAACCATAGCCCACCAGGCTCCTCTGTCCACGGGATTTTCTAGGCAAGAATACTGGAGTGAGGTGTCATTTCCTCCTGCAGGGGATTGTCCTAACCAAGGGATCGAACCCACATCTCTTAAGTCTCCTGCATTGGCAGGTGGGTTCTTTACCACTAATGCTACCTGGGAAGCCCTAAAAATATAGATGTAAAATAATAATGTCAGAAACCCAAACAAATATCTTTTGGAAACTCCCCAATATAGCAGGAATATCCTAAATACACTGGCTTTAAATGGTGAAGCTAAAAAGTCAAATTCTACACTCACATGTTGGCAAGTAGTTTCTCTTTAAGTCAAAGTCTTAGACTTTAACAGCTGAAACAGAGTCATTTTAAAAATACAATAAAATCTGGAGCTATAAAGACTGTGGAAACTTACTTAACAGCATGAGCTAAAGATAACCAGGAATTTGCCACTGGGAACTATTTTATGCTTTTGATGGAGCTACAGTGTATAGGGTCTAAGGTAATTGATGTACAGAAAGAACAAGCTAATAAATAGTGGTTCTAGAATTTCTATGATTTAAGGAGGATAGGAGTGTTAAGTTGATGGATAAGTCCCACAATGCTTTTCTTTTATAAGGTCTGCTAAGCCTAGTTGGCAATCGTATTTCAAATCCATTCATAAGGTCCCTATAGAAGAATAAAAAGCAAGTGTCATGTGTCTGGACACTCACCAAAAAAATAGAACAAAAGTCGTGTATACATGCTCAGCATTCAGAAATGTGTTAAACTATTACTTCTGGTGAATCCATTTTGCATGGTTTTTGTATACCTAGAAATTATACTATTTCTAATCCACTGCTTTACAATATCTTTTATAAATTCTCTCTAATAGAAACAGAATAACAATAGGAAGAGCCTCAGACACAGAATAAGGAGTAAGAATTCAAGGACTTGATTATTCGTATTTTGGTTCTTGTTTCTTGAATTCTGTTTTTTTGTGTTAGCTTTTGTTTTAATGAGGAAGTTGATTAAGATAAGTATGAACATGCTATGACTCTGCAATTGAGGACGTAAACTTACTAACTCCCAATCAGATTAGCACTGCATTAGCTAGCTATTTTTGCATAACAAAGCCCTCCAAAAGTCAGTGACTTGAAATAATAACCTTCTGTTAATTCTGATGTTTGTAGAAGTCAGCAAGGATGTGATGCTGACCTGGACTGGGCTCAGTGGATCTCTACTTGGCTTGCTTGTGTTCATGGTCAGGTGGCAGGTCAGCCGGACACTGGGGGCTCATGGATTCCCCTGCAGGGATAACTTAAATTTAACATGATTTGTTATTTTCTAGCAGACTGTCTCAGGCTGGATCTTGTGGTGGGGGCAATGTTCAGAGAGAAAGCTAGATTGAAAAGCTCAATATCTCTTGAGGTATGAACTGGGAAGTGGCCTGCCATGACTTCTGCCACAGTCAAAGCCAGTTAAGACCCAAACTGAGCCTGACCCTGATCATAGCCCAGATTCAAGAAGGAAGGGGAAAGAGCCTTTATGGGAATCTTTAACACAGTCTTTAGTAAGAGATGTGAATTTGGAGATGGCTGCAAATAGGGTTATTTTTTGCAATCAATTTGCAAAAACACCATGAAGGTGTAAATCCAATCTATTAAGCTATATCAACATTCTTTAACAAGGCTGAGCCACTGATACTCTTCATGAGCATATCTAGGCATAGTGGAGAGCTGGTGATTACGGGCAGATATCCTGGAACTGGATTGCTTGGATTTGAAACCTACCACTCGAATTTAGCATCTGTGTAGTCCTGAGACAGTAGTTTGTCTTCCACTCCCTAACTCGTCTCATCATAAAATGAGAATAACAGTACCTTCACAGAGTGTTGGTACAAGAATTAATATATATAGCCTAGCACACAGTCACTTAATAAATGTATGATATTTTATTAGTTGTTATATTGATAGGAAAATATTAACAAAGATGCTAATTACAAGAATAGGGAAGATCAGTAAATTTCCAGCTGAATTTGCAAATGGACAGGCTAAGCATCAATAGTTTGTGAAGTAGTCTCCAGTACCAAGCACATACTGACCGACTCAGTAGACATGGATTTGAGCAAACTCTGGTAGATAGTGGAAGACAGAGGTCACAAAGGGGTCACAAAAAGTTCAACGTGTCTTAGCAACTGAACAACAACAAGAAACCGGGATTTAGATATCTTTAAACTATTTCATTGAAGTCTTGCTGAATTCTTCTAATTAATAAATCAACAAAGTATATAAATGCTATGGACTTACTTCACTTTTTAAAAAATGGGATTCTGAATTCACTTTTACATACTTTAAAGAAAGGCTTTATCAGAGCAATCTATAATTATTGCAGCACTCCCCTGATAGGACCAGAGAGACATATTCTAAATCAGGTCTTTCATGGAATTAGAGAGAAATGTTCCCATTATTTTTTTTTTTTTTTCTTCCCCCAAGCTTCACTTACAGCTCTTTCACCCATTACCCAGTAAAGTCACAAAGGAAACAGATCAAAAGTCCTGCAATCTCAAGTTCATGTATCATAAAAAGAACATATTCTACCCATGGGTAGAAAAAGGAGGCAAATCCAAGCTCCTAACCACCGATCACAGCAAGGAAGTGTGTATCAAGCACCTATCACTTGAAAGAAGAATGGCAGTTCTTCCATGAGATGAAAATAAAGGAGAAATCGGAAAAAAGAAGGTTGCCAAGTCACGAAAGAAACCAATTATGCTTCCAAGCAGCCAGAACTTAAGTATATGCTTGTGGGCCCAGGGCTTAAAAGAAATCAGATAATGTTTAAAGAAAATCAAGCTTCAGGTCTAAAGGAAATCATCTTCTTTGTGTATCCTGCCTGCAGTTTTTTTTTTTTTTTTAATCTCAATAGAATTTGCATGAACTGTTTCAATTCATTCTCCTTGCACAGATACAGCATATTTACCAGTGTGCTGACATTCCAGTGGAAGAAGTGGAATTTGATATAAGCCTTTTGGTCTCCTTCAGTAGAATGGACTACTGTCACAGACTTTGCTTTTGAACTTCAGAAAGGATGAGGCTAATATTTATTGAGTTCTCAATATGCAGCAAGAAACTGCAAATGTTTTCATGTATGGTCTGTCACCTAATTCTGATTATAACCTTGCAAAGTATTAACCCCATTTTACAGATAAGAAGACAAGCTCGAGGTCCTGTTGCTTGGCCTTGGTCACAGAGCAGGCATTCCACTGGTGCCAAACCAGAATGAGTACTTGCCAATTAATAGGGGAAAATATACAGCAAATATTCAGGTCACCGTTCCCCTCCCACACTTCACCTCTGCTACACTCTTCTCCATGTGCACTGCATAAAAACTTCGGCCAGAAAGATCCACCAAAGTTCTCAGATCAGTTACCCAAAGAGCGTGCACACATACACAATGAAATTCAGAGATTGGAAGGAAAAGGGAGCTAAAAATGAAAGTCTGTCAGTGGGAGAGATTTGAATATAAATGAAACTTGGTGTGCCTCTTCTGTGCTCATGAACCTATCTTTTTCAGAGACCTGTTTTCAGTTACTGATTTACCACCCTGTACTGGGAAATGCCCATGAAAGGGAAGTGTAGATAGACTGAAATGAGCTCAGTTATTCCTTTATGCACCAGTTACAATGAATTGTCAGCATATAAACTTGAATAGCTTATGCACTCAAATGAAGATGAGCCCATAGATACTAAACTTCCTTTGAAACACAGATATCTTGTAAATTGTTTGATGTATTTCTGTCCTTTAAGGAAATCTTGATCATTTAGTTCTGACTTCTGCATCTGTACCTCTGAAAGTAAAGCCTCTGTAGAGGGATTGAGGACTTTATAAAAATTTTGGTAGGTAACTAGTAGATTATGAGATGGTCAAGTGTAGGCTACTTGTGGATGCAAATGTAACTTTGAATTCACTATTAGGGTCTTATGTGTTATCTTTCCAAGAAATTTTGGGAAGCCTTGATGTTTCATGAGTAGGATCTATGTACTAAACATGATGTTAAGTGTTCAGCATAGGTGATCTCATATAAATCAATTCTGTGTTTTATTCTCATGTTCACAAGGAGTTGTTCATGAGGTGGTTTGAAAAAAGGTGTGTGTTTGTATTTGCTTGCTTGACCTCAAAAACTGAGCTGAGAGCAAAGTAGGGTGGTACTTGTGCTGGTTGAGAACTCTATGACACTAATGTTGTGGTTTGAGTCAATACAGACACTTGAGAGAACAAATACCCTGCAGCCTTTCTCTTGTTGCCTCTATACATGGAAAAAGACAGGAAGCCTTAGGATGCAGTACAAGAAGTTGTTGATGAAGGCAGAGTTGAAGAGTGACCTGGGTTGAGACCAAAGTCAAATAAAATATTTATGGTTCAGGTTTTTTATTTCGTATTTCCCCGAACAGGGAGTAAATATTATCCATGTTTGTAGCTTTAAAAACTAACTGGAATTACTTACAGAAGTGAAGATTAGAAATCAGAGGAAATGTTTTTAAAGAAAGATACATTCAAGAGATTCAAGTGAATCTGAACCTCCCCCCAAACAAGCTGAAGGTAAACAAACTCTTCCACGAAAATCTGATCTTCTGGGTAGTGGGAGACAAAAGTAGACCAGGTGACTCGGAAATCAAAGATACATTCAAAGATGCATTCTCATGGGAGGATGAGATGGTTGGATGTCATCACTGACTCAATGGACATGAGTTTGAGCAAGTTTCAGGAGTTGGTGATGGACAGGGAAGACTGACATGCTGCAGTCCATGGGGTCACCAAATAGTCAGACATGACTGAGTAACTGAACTGAGCAGTCAAGAGAACCTGCTTGTTGAGGGAATCTCAGTTCCAATGTCAGTCTCAGATTGTTTGATTTCTAAGTCACCTGGTCTAGTTTATGTCCCACTACCCAGAAGATCAGATATTTGTGGAAGAATTTGTTTAGCTTCAGCTTTTTGGGGGAGAGATTCAGATTCACTGCCAGGGTGTATCCAGGAAGACATTGCAACTGAACTCATTTTACCAAGCAAACAGAACTGTAGCTCAGACACCATTGTGACTCTTTCAGGCCTCCCCAGTGATAGATAAAAAGCCTCATAAGCTAAATATTAGGATTTTCCCAATCAGTCAACACTTGGCTCACGTTAGTGAAAACCTCTCACAATTCAATGATATGCTCACTGGTCAGGAAAGAAGTATCTGTATTTATTTAATGACTGGTCTCTTCAGTTAGTGTTATTTCTAGATTTCATTTTTGTATTGCATAAACTGCAAGCAATGGCTGTCTGACAAATTTGTTTTCAATCCTGTTCAATGTTAGTGGAGGATATCAAATTGACAGGCTCAGAGAGCAACAAGAGAGATCATACCAGACTAAAGTTGCAAATATCCCTTCTGTTTCTGGTCTCCAGAGCTGCAGGTGACCCTGGTGTTACTGTGGAGAGAAGAATGCACAAGCAAGTTATTTGGGCTATAGGTTGAATGAATATCATTATTTTAGAAAATGAAATTCTTAGGGCTCACTGGATTTCCAGGAAATCTTTAGCTTCATCTCCACCTTTTGTTTTACAGAAGGGTGCTATTAAAAATATTTGCTGCCCCAAATATTCTTATATTTTCATTCCATTTCTCTAAATCCTGATGATACTTTAAGGCCTAGATTCTATTTCACCTCCCCTGTGAAGATTTTCCTGATCATTCCAACCCACAGCAATTGCATCTTCTGGATCCAAACTTCTCTGGCTCTAGGAGGAAAATATATAATAGTGATTAAATTATAGCATAAGCCTGAGTTCCAGCTGTGATTCATACTGACCGTGTGGTATTGGGAATGTTACCTCTCACCTATGATCCCTTATTTCCTCACCCATAATTCTAGTCTAGTAATACTTTCCCTCATCAAATGGTGATAAGGATTAAATTAAAAGTGTCATAGGTAAAGACCTGGCCAATAATCTCTCAAGCAATTTGTCATATTCTCTTTTATCTTATTATTTACTATCTATTCCATGTGTCTTTTATCTTAAGATTCTAAGCTCCATAAGGATCATGTGTCTTATTTACTTGTGTTTATATTTTCTACCACCTATTTTGGTGCTAAATAGTCTTAGCTCTCCAGGCAGTGTAGACTGATGACTTGATGTTTTAATTGATGTTAAGTATCTTTGGCAGAAAAAACAGAGTTATGTCTAGAGGTAGATGCAGACTATAAGCAAATGCACTCTCATTTTGGTTGGTATATATGGCCATGATATGGTCCATAGAGTGGAGAGAAGAAACACTTCAGCAGTTCAAATGGCTCTTGCCACAACTGTGACAGAGGGGGAAGTTTTCTAAAGTGAAAACAGGCAGTGCCATAGGATGAAATAAGATCTAGTATATGTTAGAGAAGCAGTTTTATGTGCAGATTTTTTCATTTATTCAAATCAATGAATGCTGAACAAATATCCTTCCCAGAATGCTCAGAGTATAAACCTGGGAGTCTCCTGGGATCTAAGCGGGATTGGAGACCAGCAAGTTCTCTCAGATTCTAGTGACTAGTGCCAGAGCCTAGAGGAGAGGTGCTTCTGCTATTGTATAGCTACAAACATGTATTTGAAGTAGTATCATGGGCTTCCCAGGTGGCCCTTGTGGTTAAAAAAAAGAAAAAAAAAACACCTAACTGCCAATGCAGGAGATGTAAGATACATGGGTTCAAGCTCTGAGTTGGAAAGATCCCCTGGAGAAGGGCATGGCAAGTCACTTGAATATTCTTGCCTGGAGAATCCCACGGACAGAGGAGACTGGCAATTGCAAGACCAACAATTGCAAGGAATAAGACATTTGACCCTGTGACCAGTGGCTAAGGTAGGATCCATTTGTTATATCTGAGAATACGACTAGCAAAATCATAGTCATGTGGTTGTTTGGTGAAGCACTCTAGGTTGGACACAGACTGACTACTTAACTGGTGCTGAAATGTGGCCAGACCCATACTTAAGCATCATGAGTCACTCAGTCTTATATTCAAACTCTTCATGATTTTTCTGTCACACCTTATACACTCACACTGTGTGAATACCTCTCCCTACAGCCTTCCAGAGTGATCCCTATCCTGTGGATCAGCTATATCACATTCACTCATTCCATAAACAAGGCCATGTGCATCTATTAAGAGACAAGCATTATGTTAAGTAATAGAGTTACTTAGGTAAAATACATAGTCCCTGCCCTCCGGTAACAGGTCTAGCAGGCAACATAGAGAATAAAAGAGTCAATTACAAGCAGTGTGACAAAATGCAATGATAGAGCTATGCATAACACAGTGTGGGAGGAGGACCACCCATCCATGTAGCTGCAGGGAAGAGAGGTCAGAGAAGTCCCCTTAGAGAAGTCCCCTTAAACAAATCCCTTTGGACTGAGCTTTGTAACTATAGCTCAGGGTGAAACAGGGAAAATAAAATAGCTGGAGAGGGACGCAGGAATCAGATCATGAACCCAATGTTTTGCCATGCTACTGGGAATGTATGTGATACTGTTCTCAGAAATATTAATGAGTAAAAGTGGATACACAATTTGACTTGGATGTTCCATTAAAAGACTGGGGAAAAGCTGGATGGAAATTATGGAGAAGGAGATCTGGGAGAAAGAATAAATTTCATTTTACAGTGATAACATTGTGGTACCCGGGAAAGATTCAGATGAAGACATCTAGAGGAAACTTGGATATTTTTCCTAGAATGGGGAGCCAAATATGCAAGTTGGGGCATCAGTGGTAATTAAAGCCACAAAAGTGGATTAAATCACTCAAAGAGAGTGCCTAGGGTGAGAAGAGTAGAGACCAAAATTTTGGGATGAACATTTCAGGAAGAAAATTTGATAGTTAGAAATAGTGTTCAGAGAGTCAGAAAAAGAGTCATGAAAAATGCTGATGGGTTTATGGAGACCAAGGGAGTAGAGTTCTCTGAGAGAAAGAAGTGATCAACAATAACAAATGTCACTTGGCTGGAAATTGACTTTCAGTTTGACATTTTAATCCTCATCACAATTCCCTAATAAAATACTGACTTCCTAATTTGATTGTTGACAGTTGCCTGCCCCACCCTGATTATAATTTCAAATTTCCTATGACTCAATAAGAGAGGCAGAATTTCCAGAGCATAAGCAGGTACTAATTGAACTGTAGTTCCTTTTTAATATGAGAGAGGCCTAGCACCAGTAATAAAGTTAAAGGGGCAGTAAATGAGAGACAAGGTCCAATGTGAAATGGTCCCCAGTTTAGTGTATGTCCTGAAAGTTAGCTCAGCACTTCTTACTGCTGATGGGGAAAAATATTCATAGCACTTTCTGTCTCCCAGATTGCAGGTTCTTCATGTCAACACTCTACTGCCAACAGCTGCTCATTCTGTGCCCAAACCAGGAAGATTTATTTTCAGTGACCATGAAGTGTCATACTAACCATGTCTTAAGAGGGTTGGTTCTTTCAGAAAGACTTCCACCTTCGTTTGGCAAACCTGAGAAAACTACAGAGTCTATTCCAAAAGTATGTCAGCATTAGGTTCTAAAGTCTAAAGAAATTAAACAATTTCTATGTTGTGATTTCATTAGTTTCATACAGAAAGGACAATAATGATACGTATTTCCACAATTGCTTTAGAAGCATCTCCTAGTATTTTAGCCATATCTCTTGCTATATAACAAATAATCTTAACATTTAGATTGAAACAATGAATTATTATTTTTCACAATTCAGAGTATTTTCTATGTACATTTTCACTCTTGTGACTGCCTTCAGCTGCTGAGTTGGCTGAGATGGAACATTCACGATGCCCTCACTTACATGTCTGGCATTTGATGCTTTACTATGGGCTCAGGTACCTCTCTTCTCCTCCATATGATCTCTCATTCTTCAGAAAGACGGATCGGCTTCCTTGCATGGCCATCTCAGGGCAGCACCGCAAGAACATGAATGTGGAAGCTGCGAAGCCTGTTAAGGCCTCATTTTGAAAACCACACGGAATCATTTCCACTGCATTTTCTTTTCAAAGCAAGACAGGGGACCACTCAGATTCCAGGTGGGGAAATAGGCTTCATCTTTATGTACCCAGAAAGATGGTACAAAATAGTACCATTTTTTACCCCATTGCTATTCACCGAAGACACTATAACACAAAAACTAAAAGCAAGTTCTTTGAAATCAGGATACTTGGGTTTCAATCCCAGCTCCTCCCAGCTCTATCAGCTCTACTAGTACTTACCTCAGTGGGTTACATGAGTATTTTATGGTATCTTACATATAGAGTGCCTTAGAAAAATACCTGGTATATTAAAAAGCAATTATATATATAAAGTGATTATTTGCTAGTATCTTTATTTACTAGTATCTTAAATGTCTTATTTTTCTTTTCCACATTAAAAGTGTTTTGCTGTCTTATCACAGATTCTTCACATATATAATTTAAATTTCTATCCAGCAGCTTTTTATGTGGCTATGCCATAATTTTCACAACCATCTCCTCTATAGTATATTTAGTCTAATTCCTCTTATTAGCTATTATATACTAAATGCAATGTGTTCTTGTTTTTTTTTAGGTATAAAGCTGTTTGCATTTTTCTGGTTATGCTAAGGTCTGTGTGTATTTGTCTGTATGTTTGTGGTTATTTCCATAAGATAGATTCTCAAGGTTGGAAATTCTGGTAATGAATTATCTAAGACTTCTGATTCCTATAGCCAAATTCTTTTCTAGATGAGCAGATCAGTTGATACCCCCACCAATGATATATGAGAGGGTGCACCTCTAAACCCTCAGTTGTGATGCTTTAGTTGTGGCATTATCTCCAGATGGAACACATGAGAAATCTGAACTATTTCATTTTCTCCTCCCTGTGAAAGCAGATTAAAGCTGAGCAGAAAAGCAGCCCTAGATGCCACTGAAAAAGGTTGGGGAAAATATGTGGGGGATGAGTGCAAACATGTCTGGTAAAAATAGAAAAATATAATATCCACATTGAAAAAAAAATAGTTGCCATCTGTCCTTTCAACAATAAACTAAAAAATATGCACTTAAAGTAATAGTTGAAACTGCTATTTTTATTTGGTGGCTAGTTTGATTTTCTTTAGTGCTATTGTCTAAATAATGAGAGGTGGAGATGCTAAACATCAGAATTTCCACAGCAGCCAAAATGTCCAGTTACAACCCTCTGCAAAGCAAAATAGGATAATAGGTGGATGTGACATTTACAGATAATTTTCTCTCCCATCATTAGATGGATGACTCCAACACAATGACAATAAGTCCTTATCTTCAAATCATATTTTAATAGAACAAATTTACTATACTCATGAACATGAATAGACTCTCGGTAGTGCAGGTTATTTTAATGGACACATCACTTTAAGCTAAACTTTCTCCATCTGTTCAGCTCTCTAATTACCAATGCATAAAGTGCATAATTCACAATTACATCATAAAAATAAGATCTACATGATATCAACTCGTGTCAAAGCTTTTAAATCTATGCTATTTGGCATCTGTTGCCATATTAATATTAGCTCGCTCCCTTCCAACAAATCATAGACAAATACACCACTTCTCAATTAGGAAAATCTGAAAAAATTACATGTTTGCAAGAGAAAAGGGAATTCTTTATCATACCATTTCCTTTTATAATCATGCCTTATTGTTCTGTATCACTTACTTTCTCCTATAGTTGGTCATACAGGCTCCAACCCCTTTCTGAGTTGGTCCTTCATAGCTTTCATTGGCGGAGAAGGCAATGGCAACCCGCTTCAGTACTCTCGCCTGGAAAGTCCCATGGATGGAGGAACCTGGTGGGCTGCAGTCCATGGGGTCACTAAGAGTCGGACACAACTGAACGACTTCACTTTCACTTTTCACTTTCATGCATTGAAGAAGGAAATGGCAACCCACTCCAGTGTTCTTGTCTAGAGAATTCCAGGGACGGGGGAGCCTGGTGGGCTGCCATCTATGGGGTCGCACAGAGTCGGACACGACTGGAATGACTTAGCAGCAGCAGCAGCTTTCATTGGAGAGCAAAGATAATTTAGTCACAAAAAGCTAAATTTTTCACGTATGACAATACTAAAGTTGTTTCTTAGCTCACATTAAGAATGTAAGTGATATAATTGATACACATTGAGAAAATTAATTATAATTATACACATATATAATTTTGAAAAAAAAAATGTTTTTTGCTCAGTTGTGTCTGACTCTTTTCAACCTCATGGACTGTAGACCACCAGGGTCCTCTGTCCATTGAATTCTCTAGGCAAGAATACTGGAGTGGGTAACCGTTCCCTTCTCCAGGAGTTATTCCTGACTGAGGGATCAAACCTGGGTCTCCTGCATTCTAGGCAGGTTCTTTACCATCTGAGCCATCAGGGAAGCCATATATAATTTTATATATATATATGTTTTCTTATTTGAGGGTAGATTGGATTAATCTGGGTGTCTGTCAGATAGAAAGCCACAGAAGGAGACTAAAAAGAGAAGAATGAGAGAATGGTCAGTTGGCCAGCCCACCCACTTGCTTCCCCCAGCCCCTCTCCCACCTTAGGGTCTGTGGTGTGCAGAATTTGCTGAAGACCATGTCCCTGCCTACCCTGCAGCCTTTCTCTGGGATCCTACCTACTTAACTATTCTTGCTTAACTTTGGCCTACGTGCAGTCCTTCAATTTTTTCGATTGCTGGTATCTGTTTGCCTTCGCATATCTGGTTCCTGGAAGGACAGGGTACTTTGTGTAGTGTCGCCATTGTGACCCACTCACCTGTAGGCTTAAAAAATAAGTCCTTGTTCCTGGTGACAATCATGTAAAACATGGACAAAGAGTTGGGGGTCTCTGAATGCTTCAGAGGGCAGAAAGAACTCCCAATTCAAGGAAGCCAAAAGGCTTTCCTTCTGCTGCAGATTAAAAGATATCACTCAAGCAACTAAGGCTAGAGAATGCCGATTTTGATTCTGGCTTCTACATTAGAGTGAAAACACTATTAAATTTGCTTTATTAATTATGAATGAATCACTCAGGAGAGAATAGTATCATGTTGACGTAGGGAGTATCCCATCAATCAGACATGCAGTGGCTAGTGTATCTTTCCTCTTATACCTGTCTCCTAAGTACTTATCAACTCACGCCATGAAGTTTTCTTTACGTCTCTGTCTTTCCAGTTAGAATGGCAAACCATCAGTGCAGTGTTATTGATTGAACTGTGTCTGTTCCATCAATGCTATTGCTAATTTATTTATTGTACTAAGTAACTTCAATTGTGTCCAACTCTTTGAGACCCTATGGGCTGTAGCCCACCAGGCTCCTCTGTCCATGGGATTCTCCAAGAAGGAATACTGGAGTGGGTTGCTGTGCTTTCCTCCAAGGATTGAACACATGTCTTTCATGTCTCCTGCATTGGCAGGCAAGTTCTTTACCTCTAGTGCCACCTGGGAAGTCCAATTTATTTATTAGATAGAGTGTAGCAGGGAATGAAAATGAAGTGAATTTTCAGTGTCTCCTTATCTTTCACAGCATTATGCTTTACAAGGTAAGGGGATTTTGTTTTTAATATCGATTATATTAGGTTTAATTCTATTGATTCCTATAATGTTTGTTCTGGATACTCATTGTTCTTTATTATATTTTTCAGAAAAAGTTTTGGAAAAAACATAAAAACAAAAGACCTTATAATTCATTGCATGCATTTTACATTTAACATAGTGACTGACAAAGCTATGAAAGACCTTTCCCCAAGTCTTTTCTTAGATCCAGACTGATTCCCAAGCAGCTCCAACAGGTGACCTCAGACTTTGTTTTCCCATTGCTGTGAAAGCTTTCAGAATCTTATTTTTCTTAAATCTTGGTTGTGGATATACAATGTGTTGTCAACAGTAATGGAGATTATACTTAAAGGTTACAATCTAAGAAATTTCTGATTGTAAATTTAATATAAATTGCAAAATGTCATCTTATCTTCTATGGTAAACCAAAGATTGACTCTCCTTCCATAACCACTGGGCATTTTGATTCGTAGATTATACCAGTAATGAAAAACTGGGTCCCAGTTCAAACAAAAAAAAAAAAAATAGAGTTGTTTGGTAAAATACTATCCCAAGTTTGATGTTTGCCTATAGAAAGATTAATGTAGCCTTGAATCAAAATGAAATAGCCATGAAATTAAAAGACGCTTGCTCCTTGGAAGAGAAGTTATGACCCACCTAAATAGCATATTAAAAAGCAGAGACATTACTTTACCAACAAAAGTCCATCTAGTCAAAGCTATGGTTCTTCCAGTAGTCATGTATGGATGTGAGAGTTGGACTATAAAGAAAGCTGAGTACCAAAGATATGATGGTTTTGAACTATGATGCTGGAGAAGACTCTTGAGAGTCCCTTGGACTACAAGGAGATCCAACCAGGCAATCCTAAAGGAAATCAATCCTGAATATTCATTGGAAGGACTGATGCTGAAGCTGACACTCCAATACTTTGGTCACCTGATGTGAAGAACTGACTCATTGGAAAAGACCCTGATGCTGGGAAAGATTGAAGGCAGGAGGAGAAGGGGATGACAGAGGATGAAATGGTTGGATGGCATCACCGATTGGATGGACATGAGTTTGAGTAAGCTCCAGGAGTTGGTGATGGACAAGGATGCCTGGTGTGCTGCATTCCATGCGGTCGCAGAGTCAGACATGACTGAGCTGAACTTGAATCAAAAACTACTGTTACAAACAATGGGTTTGATTCCTTTCTTGGAAACTTTTGCCAGGTATCTAATTTTGTGGAAATTTACCTCAGACCACCTCAGCTGGCATTTCAGTTTCAACACCATGGCTACAACCCAATTTTTGCTATCTCCCACTATATCCTCAAACACATTTTCTGTTTAAACAAAATTATTTGCCGCTTCCTAATTATATTCTAGGTTAAATTTTACTTCTCTTTGCTCATGCTGTTCCCTCTGAACATCTCTTTAGTCCTTTTCTCCTCTCTTGCATCCCTAATCTCCATCTCTCAGACTCCATCCATCTTTCCAAACCCTATTCAAATATCTGTCCTTGAGGACTTCCTCCCCATGAACATAATCTCCTCACTGATTCCATGGGGATCTTTATACTGGAATAAATTTTTATCCTCTCAATTAGTAAGTCCCTTGACTATAGAGACCATGCTTCTAAGCATTCTAAATTTGCAGCTCTCAATATGGCACCTGGCACATAATAGGTAGTAGAGAAATCTTTATTGGGTAGACTGAACCCCTTAAAGAATAGGATCACATATTGGAGGTCTTTGAAACTTCAGCATTTAGCATTGTGTTAGCTCAAAACTCATGCTCAGGAAATATCAGTTGAATGAATTGAATCATAGAAAACTGATGCAGATATTCTACTTGCCCTTTTCAAAAACACCAGAGTAAAAGACCTGAGGATCTTTTTTCTTTTAATTGTGTGGTCCCTTTAAAAAGAATCCTTGCCATCAGGGAAGGTTAGCAGTGTCACTCAGCACAGAACAGAGTGATCATATCAATATTAATAAGCTCAGTGAAGTGCCACTGGCTTCAGTGCAATTCTGACACTCTGCAACCTGACTAATAAAATAAGCTAATTCTAAAAATAATTTACCTCCTGGAGACCTTAAAATGGATTTTACTAATGAAGGAGGGAAAAAAAAAAAAACTAGCATAGATCTTTGCTTTTTGATAGGTGAATCAAATGTTATAATGGACCATAAGTCTAAAATAGCATGTCCTAAGCTGCCAAAATATCTTTGCAGAGGACTTTTTGCATACTTTTCATGCATGTTTACAAAGTGAGCTATTTTATCAGCTAATTAAGAGATAGAAGGGTGAGGGTGAGGGAAATGGGGAAAGCCAAAGGAATTCAGCTTTTTTTTTTTATTTAGTCCATTTTAGCTTCATTCAGTAGCAACTATCTTCCAATAAGCAGATTACGGTGTAGATGATGATGGAATGGCATATGTATAACAAAAATGTAAGACTCTTAACAGACATGAAGATAGCATTCTTTAATTCACAATCTCTTTAAATAATCTGCTGCTGCATGAATAGCTAGTGAGGGAAAGGAAGATTCTACTCCTCAAGGCTTGTTTGGCTAGCAACCAGGCCAGGTAGAATCATATGAAGCTATATGCTACCTTTACTTGCCAGATTGTTTGAAGATTGCACCTGGGAATTTTTCTGGTCTGCTGTGTGTGTGTGCTTGAAAGAGAGACAGGCAGAGGCAGACTGATAGACAAGCAAAGACACAGAGAGATTGAGAGAGAGAAAAAGAGAATACTTTTGGAGCTGCTTTCCTATTCACATCAATCGGTTAAGCAATTTCAGATCAGCTTCTAGATAAATAAATAGGCATAACTGGAAATATTTAAGGATGATGGGACTTCCATTCATCCTGCCTATTATAATCATGTATCTTCCTTATGATATGGTATTGAACCAGATTCTTTAAAATATTTTCTTATTGTTCTATTTCTGAATTGAAATTATTCCTTAGCTCTTATGTGTTATGATTCTTTCATCTCATGAAGTTACTAAGCCCCACATCATGCTCTAAAAATATATCTTCTTTATGGAATCATAGAATATTGTCTCTGGAGAGCACTTTGAACATAGTAGCATTCCCCCCACCACCCTTCCTACCTTTTATGCTGAGGAGCCTAAAATCCAGAGGGGTAGAATTCTCAAGGCTTCAGAAAGTTGGTAAAACTCCACAAATAAGAACCTAAATCCCTGTCCAGTTCTTTGTTTTCTGTTTTGCTTTGATGTACTTTTTTTCTTTCCCAGTTTGGCTCTAAATCAAAGAAGGAAATCTAAATATTTAAGTAAAGATATAAATATGCCCTATGTTTCCAGAAGACTTCTAAGAACCTTATTCATTCATTCTTTTCACATATTTAATAAAAAATTATTGAGTACCTACTTGCTAGCTACCAAGGATAGAAAAGACTATACAACAGATTCTATTTTCCCTATTTAAAGTTTATTTTAAAATACATACTTGTATGTGCATCTATGTAGTACACATTATCTGACTCATAGTAAGTAAGGGAAAGACTAAGGAACATTTTTGCAAGCTAAAAAGTTATTAGTGTCTCTGCTATCCATGTCTGACTCTTGAAGGTGTATGGTCTGTTCCATGGTTAATCTCTTAAGTAAGGAAAAACACCAACTCTGTCCACCGAGAAGGGACAGCCAACTAGAGTCCAGAAGGCTGATAATTCAGCATATATGTGCTTCCTTCTCGCTGGCACACTTTCCCATTATGTCTTCTGTGCCTTAATAATTAAGTATATTTCCCCATCCACCTTGCAGCTTTGTGTTTATCTGACATCAACATAAACAGACTATTTTCAGCTCCAGGTTGAGGAGTTCACTAATGGAGGCACAAACACCTGTACAGAGTCATGAGAAGACTGCTTTCAAATCCATGATTAATTTCCTCTGCAAGGAAACATGCTAGACTCAGTGAATGCCCCTGCTGTTAAATTAACTTCTGACCCTTTCTACATTCTTCCCAATGATTCTTGGAAAGTTTCAGATTTCTTCAATAAAATCAATAGCTTGAGAATGAAATCACATTACCATCGGCCATCTTTGAAAACTCTCTTGAGGTCAAACACAGCCTGGGCCATCCAACCCCTCATGACTTTTCCATCTGAAACCTCAATGCTGAGCTGGCCTTGGCAGCATTCTGCCTGAGCCATTTATTGAATACGCTTCTTTTTTGATCTGCTTTTAATTTACCTTGTTTTTTGGGCTGCCTCCTGCTCTACTGGGGACAGATGGGTGTTTATTGTGCCACTAGATGTATCACTAATTGCTTGACTATGAGCTTCTTGAACTTGGTCAGTTGTTTCTTCTCCATAAAATGTTGTTTGCTTTCTCTATTGTGTGTATCAATGTCTCCAAAACTTTCACAACTGTGTGGACACGCTTAAAAGCAATTAGATACTTGGGGAAATTGGTCTATAGTCAAGAAAATTAAAGGTAATTAGGTTCTTCACTGAAATAGTTTCTGAGGGAGGGAAGCATCTGATTCAGTAGTAGGAAGAAGAGCGAAGGTTTGGCCGAATTCTTCCACACACTGGGATTTTGATTCATTTTGATGTTGATCTGCAAAGCATGCAGAAAATCATCACCTCTTCTTATTGTCCTCTCCTCACTGATGACATTTAACCGCCTTTGGTCCAAATTATTTCCCAGATTCCTAGAAGCCTACTGAAAATGATGTTTGTTTTGTAGCCCTTGTGCTATTCCTATATATCTGGTGATCATTTCCATTAATAGTGGGTGTCAGTCCATTTATGAATTTATCACATCCGATTGAGGAATGCATTCAGATAAAATCTCATGGCTTACACATTTCCCTGATAAAATATTCATGACATGAAGGTTTCACCTTTATAAATCATGGTTACTCCATTGATTTTTTTTTTCTTTCACATTTTTCAAGCAAGCCCATAAATTTTTTTAAATGTGCATCAGGGAAAACAATATGAATGAATAGATGGATGTACCTTTCAATTACATGCATTTCTGATTTTACTACTGCCTTCAGCTTATATTAGAAGAATGGAATACCACATTGGAAGGGGATCTTTTTCCAAACCTAATGGGTATGGAGGCTGATTTCTTAATTTAAAGAAAAAAACATTGTCTATCATGATGGCTTAATTATAACTGGAAATATTAATATAAATTGAAAACTTTTGGTAACTTGGAGTCTGGAATGAAGAGTATAACTTATGAATCTGTATGCATCTTAATTACCGTTGACCTTTGAACAACATGGTGGCTAGGGGTGTCAACGCTCTGTGCAGTTGAAAATTTGAGTATAATTTATGGTCGAATCTCTGTATCTATAGTTCCTGTGCATTTACAGTTGCTACATACACTCAGTTCCACATCTACAATTCAGCCAACCTCAGATCATAGATCGTGTAGTACTGTAGTATTTACTATTGAAAAAAAAAAACAACAACTGCATGTAAGTAGACCCATGAGGTTCAAACCCATGTTGTTTAAGGATCCATTTTATTGGCATGCATGTTTATTGGCTTTCTTCTTTTTAATCCTTGTGAGATATGGCATATTTGAATAAATAGGGAAGTTAAATATTTCAGTTATTGCTGCATAACATATCACTCCAAAATTTTGTGACAAAACCACAACAATTTATTATTCATTTTGTTAGTTGATATATTCAACTGGGTAGTTCTTTTACTTGTTGTTAAGTAAACTAGGGTTACTTCCTGGGATTCATTCACTTGTATGGTCCATGTGACCAGCTGCTCACAGCATTGTGGTCTCTTGCATGGTGGTCTGGAGTTTTTACATGGCAACTGACTTCTAAGAGAAGGAAGTAGGGACTGTCAATCTTCTTAAGTTCTGACCTCAGAAGTCCCAAATATCATTTTTACCACACTCTTTTGATTACAAGTCAGAGTTCCCACCTAGATAAAGAGGAAAAATATACTCTATTTCTTGATGGATAGAAAGGAATTCTTGTATGAGGAAGGATAGATTGCTATTGGCTATCTTTTGAGTCTACTACAGAAAGTGAGCTATACTGTATACATGCACAGAATACAGATAATGAGTGTCATGAAACTTTGCTCTATTTATAAAAGAAATAAGAGAGTCTATGCTGGTGATTGTGCATATTCTCTCCAAAGTGTCAAGTAAGGTTATATTGCATTAATGTGACTAGCTGAATGCCAGCACTTTGCTTTTACATCCAGAATCAGAAGGAGTAGCATTTACTTGTATAGGAAATAAATTCAAAAGCATTTCAGTGGGCAGTTAGCTTCCAAGTACATTAAAAAAAAAAATAGGCCACTTTATGATCCAAGAGTTGAAAGAGCTGATAACTGTTAAGAAAAGTTGGGCTTTAGTAACCCCAGTGTCTACCTTTTGTATCATTACAGCCTTTAGAAGTGTATCACCCTTACTCTCTACAGTTGCCAAACCTCTCATTTGTTCCTCTACTCCATCCTAACGCTTATCAAAAATTACGTTATAAACTTGTTTTCAGTAAGATGTAAATGACTAACAAGATGGAATATATTACCTCTCCAGAACAATTTGCATTTAACATAAGACCAAGGCTTATTATATGTCTTCTTTTGGTTAGGGTATCAACTTGAAGAAGTAATACTGTACATTCAGGTTTCTGACCTCCAGAAGATGAGTCTAGTATATCTCTAGGTCATTTCCTTTCCTCCTCACCTCAGCTGTCCTTGTTGAGTTCTCAGAGAATGCAAAGTAGTGGCAATGACATAAGCAAAATATAATTACAAAAGCAATCTGTTGGAAAAAGGAATGATAATGCTTTCCAAAGTAAAGCACTGTACCATGTAGAGAATTTGGGCACTATCCATTGTTTTAGAGGATCCATGCCATGGTTCCTGACCATTAGCTTTGATATTGGAAGAAAGTAATTTCCTTTTTTTTTTTCTTGACCTCCAAACTAACTAAACTCTTTGCAGTACCAAATAATACTGCCTGGAGGAGTTTTCAGGACCTGTAGTGCTTTGAAATGAATTACAAAGAAGAAGTTGCATATATTTTTGCAAGCATTTCTTATTTTTGTTTATAAATGACATTCTTTGATATTTTGGATAAGAAAAAATAGGAAAAGTCAGTCATCATGAATAAATCAACAGAGAGATGATTGAACTGTGTGCTGTCATCTGTTTTTTCTAGCCTTGACAAGCACAGTGTGTGGCTGCCATTAAGAGAAAATGTGTCATGAAACCAGCTATTCTAAGCACCAGTGGCTGGCAAAAGGAGGATGGAATGGTGGTGTACTCACGGTAGGCTTACTGGTGCATGAGGGCAAATGGGGAGGTCCAGGGCATGAATTGTGGTCCTGGAAAAACTTGTGTGGATATGAAGAAGTACTGGAGGGATGATAGGCATAACATAAGAGGCAGCAGTGGTAAGTATACAGCTGTTATCTGCACAAACATGATTTTCTCTTTGTTGAAAATAAACCCATGTCAAACATTGTTCTAGGCAATTCATATAGATTACTTCACTTAATCCTCATGATAATGCAATAAGGTCAGTATTATTATGCTATTTATATTACAAATGAGGACTCCAAAACAAACATGAATAAGCAAAGCAATTTGCCCAAGTTATAGAAATAACATATTGCTGAGGTAGGATTTGATTTGAACCCAACAAATCAAACTCTGGAACCCAATATCATATTTTAAATTTAATTTAAGTACCGTAAGAGGGTCTTGTTTGGTGTATAATTCTATGAATTTTGGAACATGCACCCAACCTTGTAACTGCTACCTGCTCAAGATATAGAACAGTTTTATCATCTTCCCTAATCTCCTTATGCATGCCCTTTTCTAATCGGCCCCCTCCCCTTTTCCCAGTCCCTGGAAATCACTAATCTGTCTCTTTTCTTTATAGTTTTCACTTTTCCAGAATGTCATATCAATGGAATAATAAAGCATGAAGGCTTTTGAGTCTTGCTTCTTTCATGTAATATAATGCACTGAGATTCATCCATGTTGTTGAAAAAATCAACAATTCATCGCTTTTTATTGAGAAGTACTATCCTATTCCATGGATATACCACAATGTGTTTATTCATTCATCCAGTGCTGGATATTTGGGTTGTTTAAAGTTTTTCAGACACCAGTATCTTAACCATGATGAAACTCTGCCTTCACTCAATCAGAAAGTTTTTCTTATTATTATAGCTAATGTCATCAGTGATGCCTTTGTTTAAGGATTCTCTCTTGCGTTCCCTGAGAGCTTTTGCCTAGAGCTAGAAACACCAGATGACTTCTGGTTCAAGAAGAGTTTCTCAGGGTCAGCTTCTCTCTGATGCAGAAATGCCATTAAATTTTCATTATTACTGCCATGCAGTACTTGTCACCTAGCAGTGCTTCAAACTGTATGGAATGAATAGAGAAGAAAATGAATACCAAATAAATTATCTAAATTAATTTTTCTAGCACAGGAGGTAGAGGAGATGGTAGTAAAATTAGGATTGACAATTCGGCCTCATGTAGAAATACATAGAGTTTAATAAATGATGCATAAAGTAATGAGAAACATTAGGATCCTATAAATCTATAGATTTATTTCCCTATGTTATAACAACATCATTATTGGAATAGTGGGAAAAAATGTAATGATTGTTGATCTTATTTCATATCAAATGACTATCTTGACTGCATCTTTCCCCAGTTTTTTTTTTTTTTTCATGTAATTAACTGGAATTTAGTTGAACTGACCAAATCAGTCACTGCTTTGACACTGATGATTTTCTAAAAAAATTGTTTTCTAATGATAACATAGCTTCAGGATATATTTCTACTCAAGTTAAATTCAGGTTTTAAAAATCCTATTCCTCTTAGTAAGGCAATTTACCTACTAAATTCAATCTACTGTGATTAGAAATAACACTTTGATTGAATTCAACTTTGTGATACAGTTTTCATTGCTCTCCCCCTTTATAATGGATATACATCAACAGAATCAGTGCATTGACAAAGCACAGGCCTTGGAGTCAGAAAAAATTGGTTCCAGTTCTGTGTTCTATTGTTTATGAGCAGTGTGACTCTTGGTTAGTTATAAAATCTCTCTGAGCATTATTGTCTTATCTATTAGATAAAGGTAATAGCTTCTGTGTCTTCTGCCTGGGAATATTGTGAGGGTCAAGGGAGATTATGTAGGTAAACACCTCTATTCTAGGTAATGAGCTAGTGTGTCATCAATGTTTGGGGCTACCGTAGTCCTACTACTAAGATTTACTTTGCAATCGGCCTCTTCCTTGACTACAGGTCCATCCATACTCTATTATCTGAGGCATATGGATATTCTGGGCTCTTTAAAATGAGCACCATTTTTTCAAAAGGCAGTTAACGTGGGGCTTAGTAAAGTCATGTGGCAATGATGAGCTTCTTTCTTCTAATCTGAAGAAAGCCCTCATTTGAGAGCCTGTAAAACTGCTGCCCAAGTGATGAGTGGACTCCCTGGAGTGGTAATAAGTTCTGTAAATGTTAGTAGAGTTTATTTGTTATTTTTTTGGCTCACTTCCCAATCAGTTTTCTGCATAGCTCACACTAATGGCTGGACAATGCTGACTTTCCCTCCCTCCAAATGCCCCACCCCTACTCCTGTCAGGTCAGGTATCCTCTGAAGTCACACCCCACATCCCTCACTCTCCAGCCCATATTATGCTGCTTTAATCTCTCTAAAGCCATGCATAATATGTAGATGGTCATGTGTCTCTCTGTGATCAAGCCTTCATTTTTCATTAAAAAAATACATTTTGAAGCAATTTTCTGTATCTCTTAACTGATTAGCGTAAAAGTCCTACAGTATAGTAAGAAGGAGGAAAATAGGAAAATGGAGATCTTAAGATGATAGATTACTAGAAGTATAAGGCTCTTTACTAATAGAAATGATTCTTACTGGATATTCCCTCTATAACTTTGACCGTTATATCTCTGACAACTCTGACAATAAAGGAATTACAGATGAAAGTATGAGAACTTATGAAAAAAATAAAGTAAGGGGGACTGAGGTTGTGAGTGAGCTGATGATGACTTTGAAAATATTTTACCTCAAGTAAAATAATACTAAATAAAGAATACTCCAGTGATATTTTATACATCTAAAATTAATATAAATTTGGACTATAATTTTCTACTGCTATTTTTGTCCACTGGTAACTTTACAAGTTTTTGCCACAACAGTTTTTATAAGATACCCATAAATTTGTTTTTGCTTGGTTGCAAGTAGTATGAATAGAGTATATGTGGTAGAGATTAACTCATTCAACTCTTTTCTAATCTCCTTGTGTTATGCCTTATTACAAGACTGCCTTAGAGGCTGAATCCTGCAACTGTTTGGTTTCCACCAAGCAGATTCACCCATGAGAAAACTGGCATGCAGAACTGATATGGGGAACATTTGCTAGTGGGTATTGGGTTTTTCAGCAACAGAAGAAGCACTCTAAGTATCCAGTCTATAATTTTATGAGTATTGAGAGTTTGATGGAATATCCATTCTATTGACATGGCTTGTGGCTCTGAAGCCAGTTGTTTTCTCAGAAGCTTGTTGGTGCTCAGATCATTGCAGGAATGTGGTTTGGAGCCCACAGTTGAGACAATGGCTTCCTTGTTCCTGAACTTCCTCTTTACCCCTCACCTTTCTTATTGTGTCAATGGTAGCAGCTCTTTTCATAGATAAGTTCTGTAGTGTTGCTTTCAAATTAATTCTTAGAATCTTTGCCTAGAATCTTCCTCAAGTCCTTCTAGAGTTTTTAAGCAACCAATTCAGTGGATTAAATCATTTCTGTGTTCAAACTTGAACTAAAATGTGTCAGTGTAATTTTTCTCCAGTTTCAATACTTTCTTTTTTAAGGTCTGAAATAATAGACTGTCTTCTCCAGGGTTCTATAACCCATCCCAAGGGTGCAGAGTAACTTATACCTGAGACAGAAAGAGATAGATGTAATCTTTCTTTAATAAGTTTACTCTTATTTCTCAAGTACTGTCCTCAAAGACAGTACGATTTACAATGTTGGCTCTGTTCATCATAACTTCAAGCCAGAGAACATTGAAATTTCACAGAATCAGGGTGGTTGTCCATCTGCCCCTTATCCATAATTTCAGTCCCCACAATATAAGCAGGAAGCTGTAATAATTCTAAAAGCAAAATCATTCTCAGTGCTTCCGCATCTTTCAATTCTGCATTGTGGAAACCTCACCTACTTTCCATCCTTTCTAAAGATCCCCAAATCAGGTGGTTTAAAATTAGGGAATACTTTAAACTAAATTGTTATAAATCTGGAAAAGCTATTAGGGGTAAATACTGTATACTAGAATGTAGTATGAGTAGCACTATTGTATCGGGAGAATTATTATTATCTTTATAGTTAGATTTTTGATCAAAGTGATCAAAATATATTTGTTTTCAGCTTCTGAAGAAAATATCCCAGAAGCACTTGTGAAAATAGTTTTGTAACAATTTAAATTTATCCCAGGCCCCTGTTTTAAGTCCTAAGAAAAAAGAAAATTAATACATTTATTTTCATTAAATTCTAATTTTATTTGGGAAAAGTTTAAAGAAATATTTGCCTCTCATCTCTTTTATAAATCTCCTTAGATATCACTGACAAAATGATCACAGTATGTGTCTATTCATTCACAACATGTTTTGGCTATTTTGCCTCATTTTTAAACAGTCCATTATTAAGAAAGAGAGGAAAAGAGAGACTAGGAGGACAAGAAGGAAGAGAAGGACAAGGAGAGGGAAAAGAACTTTTCATTTTCCCAAGAGAGTAAAATAATACTTACAAGCATAGAAGTCACAAGTTGTTGTCTAAAGACCAGTAAAAACATTCCACCTCCAGTCACTGCCTTTGAGAATATACTTGACGTCTTGTGTTTAGTAGTCTCGTATTTTAAGTGGTACATTGAAGCTTATAAAATATATTTAGCAGTTTGTTTTGGATTAACTTTGACTACTTTTTTAATATGTCTTGGATTTGAGAAAAAGGGGAAGGGATAGGTTGGAAAGAGAGTGGGAGGAAAAGGCAAATACAGGCAAAACAAAGTATTCTCTCAGAGGGACGTTGGCCTAGCTTCAGCCACTGGTTCCTATGTAGGGAGCCCGTCTCGAAGCATGTGCATAGGTTGATTTTTCTAGTCAGGAAGTTGTCTTCCCTGTAATAGGGCTCCTCCTTGGGTCTCACTGGTTGGTACATCAAATGAAGTCAAAATTTGGCCTTGGATGACAGATAAAGACAGTATCTTACCCATTCCATCTATATACATCCTTTTCATCTACAAGTGATGTGGGATTTTAAGGGGGTGATATTTGCAAAGCATTTTAAACTCCCTAAAAGAAAGTTCAAATCTCTCTAGTAATAAAAATGTTGTTGTTATAAATCCTGGACTCAACATAGGTATTAAAGTTTCAGCCTCAGCCAGACTGAGGATTTCAGTGTGTTTTAGATCTACCATATAAAATACTAACCTTTCTATGAAGGGAGAATGCTGATATGTGTGTGTGTGTGTGTATTTTTCAGACATAAGCCTAAACCCAGGGAAAAGATAAGGGGCAAGAGTTGGGGGAGGAACAACTGAATCAAGACAAACAGAAAATAAAACCGAAAATAGAATGTCATTCAAAATAGAAACAAAAAAAGGTTTTAAGAATTAACCACGAGTACACAAGCTGTCTTTTGACTGTGGGGAGGGAGGGGGTGCATACATGCATCTCTGTTAAAGAACATAGAAGAAATGATTAAAAGGAGATGTTGCATACTCCTGAATAGGACAACTTGATATTTGTATTATATACTAGGTACGCTAATGAATCTGTAAGTTGCATGTAATTCCAAAAAAAAAAAAAAAGTCAGCTTGATATTTTTTGAGCAATCTAATAAAGATTTATTTAAATGTGAATGGAAGGGGGAAAAGCCACCTTTGAAAATGTAAAGGGGAAACTTGTCCTATTAAAACATATTACAAAGTCTTCATAGTAAAAATTGTTCATACACTGGTGTAAGAACAGGCAAATAGGTTTCTGGAACAGAATAGAGAGCTTAGTGATAAAATCACATATATAGAAAAATGTAATACATGATTAAATGGTACCAGAAACTAATAGGAAAAGAAGGACTGTCCATCTCTCTCTTGATAGATGACAGATAGAAAGATAAATAAAATAGATATTCTCAAGCTAATATAGGACTCTGTGATTAAGGATTTGGGATTGTGACTTAAATGCAAAAGAAAATTTAAAGATCATAGATGATAACACAGGATAATTTTAAAAGCAAAATGATTAATCATTCATTAATTAAAAGTTTACCATACTAAAGTTAGAGATACCAGTTCAATAAAGAACATTAGGAACAAATTAATATGTAAGTAACAGATTTGAAGAAGTTATTTATAAATTTTAAAGTTTATAAGAAATCTTTATAAGAAGTTATTTTATAAGATTTCTTTATAAGGAATCATTTTTTCTTTAAATCCTGAAAAATCAGCAAGAGAAAGATAAGAACCAAATACAAAAATGTGCAAAAGACAGAAACAGGTCATTCACAAAAGAAAAAACTCAGAAGGCTACTGAGCAGACAAAGAGGTAATCTAATTCATCAGTAATTAGATTCACTGAGTTTTCCATTTTGGACAATATCAAGCACTCATGGAACTCGCTGGTGGCTCAGACAGTAAAGAATCTGCCCACAATGTAGGAGACCTAGGTTCGATCCTTGGGTCAGAGAAGGGAATGGCAACCCACTTCAGATTTCTTGCCTGGAGAATTCCACTGACAGAGGAGCCTGGCAGGATACAGTCCATGGGGTCATAAAGAGTCAGACACAACTAAGCAATTAACATTTTCTAGTGGAACTGTGGGAGTATGGGGACCATCATGTACTGCCACTGCGATGCAGCCAGGTTAAGTTCTTCAGTAAACCACTCTAGCCAAAATAAATCAAATATCAGGTAGTATTTCTTACAAATATACCTCCTGGATATATATCAGAAGGAGAAGTGGACAATATGTACAAGGACATTTAAGTGTAGCATTTTTTTAGATAGTAGGGAGTCGGAGGCAATCAAGTTGCTTATAGCTTGGGGACTGAATAAGTAAAACATATTGGATTCACCCAGTGAAATACCATGGAGTACTTAGAAGCAACCAACTAGATGAACCCATAGCAACACACATGGATCTTAAAAAACCATGCTGAGTTAACCAAGGAAGTAACAATGAGATTTAAAGGATAATTCCATTTGTATCCATTAAAAATACATAAAATTCATATTTGTGTGTGTGTGTATATATTTTAAAGAATACATATCAAACATGTCTGAATAGCTGCCTGTTGGTTGGCAATGTGAGAAACAGGAACAAGGATTGAAGTTAGCAGGGAAGAAGGGAAGGAAGGAAGAAAAAGAGGAAGGTAAGGAAAACAAACCAGTCCTGGCATAATGATATTTTAGGATTGCTTCAGCTCTCTGTAGGAAAGAAACAGAACAACACATACACACACACACACACACACACACACACACACAGAAACAACCCTCAAGAAATGTAAAAATCTTAGGCCTTTACTCTTCCCCTGGGCACCGCCACCGTTTTCCGCTAAGGTTGTCCCACACTCCACAAGCTCCATTGATTCAACCGACCTCCACAGAGCATGACAAGGAGGAAGGGAACTTTCTCTTCCCAAATGCTCTTTCTAAAACCTGCCTCAGCAGAGAGCATTCCCCTCCAGGCCAATTTGTATCCACCCTCTTTGTTCAAACTGGATGTTTTCATTTATTTAACTGTGTTTTTTTTTTTTCCCTTGGCCAAGTGGTTATAGAGTCAGCCCAGGATAATGCCGGTGGGAGTGTGATTCTAAGGGAGGAAGGCATTTTGATGCCTCATATTCTGCCATAATAAACACTGCATACCACCCTCTCTTATGTTGGTTATGATGAAAAACAGTATACACTCATAGAAACAAAAGGCAATTTTACCACTTGGAGGGTCATCCAAAATGTTGTTTAGAAAGTAAACCTCAGGAGCACATTCTCAGACTTAAGTTTATTTACAGCTCTGCAGCTATCAATAACAAAGACAATTAAATTAGCTAGGTCAAAAGCCCATTTGAACTGAAGAACTCTATTATAAAATTAAAGTTTGTGGTAAAGTGGCCCTCACCAGCCCTTCTCACATGAAATTGATGGAGAGGCTGTTTGGGTTCGTTAAAATTCAGAAAGGATTAATAGCTTTCACGTTGGAGAATATTACTCAGAAAGAGTGCACAGAGTTTAAAATACTTCACCCATGTAAATGAGCGCTGGTTTCATTGTTTTATTTTAGATACTGTGGTTTTTTAAAGAATCAATAGATGAGGTGGAGGGATAACTGTCCTCAAAGAAGCATATTCTGACTCCGCTAAGATGGTATGTAATTTGCTCCGTCAAAGCCAGAACAGTCAATAAGTCAAGACGTGGCTTTAGCTGTGTCTCAGAATAAACACTGGATTTCTTCATTAACTGATCAAATACAGAGTTCAAAGGGACCTGCAATGTGCTTTTTTATGGGGAAGAATAATGGATTACAACAAATATCTCAGGGTTTTGGAGACCACACTAAGCACAGAGGTTAGCAAGACATTTTCTTTGTCAACCTCAGATCACCCTGGCATAGCCACAAAAGAGTACATTTCATTAGCCTTCTTTTCTGATTTAAGAAAAGAAAATGTGTCTTTATAGTCCAGTAGCCATCAGCGCAGGTTGACAGTACATCATTCTGGGGTTCTGCTTCTCTGAGGTTGGTGGTCTGGTTCCCTTCATGCAGATTCCTCCCTTTTTTCCTCCCTCCCTCCCTCTCTCCCTCCTTCTTTTCTTCCCTCTTTTTTTCTTCCTTCCTTCCTCTCTCCATCCCTCCCTCATATTTCTCCCACACACCCAGTCCCCTCTCTTTCTCCCTTCCTTTTTTTTTGTCTCAATTAATACAGCTGACTTTTTATGGGCATTTTCTTTTAATAATAGTTTGACTTCCCAATGAATTAATTAAACATTTACTATATACAGCCCAAGCTTTGGAGGAGTAAATGGCAACCCACTTCAGTATTCTTGCCTGGAAAATCCCATGAACAGAGAAGCCTGGTGGACTACAGTCCATAGGGTCACAAAGAGTCAGACACAAATGAGCAACTGAGGGACTGAGCACATAGGCACATATATCCAACCAAGATCACTCTCCACTTGCCTCTTAGAATCTCTACCCAGCTGCATATTCACCAATTCCCATACTGGTTCTAATATTACCAGTTTCCTCAAACATACCCCTTTTATATTCTCTATTATTCATTTTCTATCCACTCACCATCCCAATCTCAAACCCTAGGAAATCACCTAGACTGCTCCCATTTTTTCACAATCTTTCTCCAGCAGCCCATCTCCATGCCAGAATTAGGTATATGGATCTTATGGATCCATACCCCACCTCCAGCACATTCCATAAAATAGTCATCATTATGATATCTAATCCATAATGTTCTAGGGATAAAATAAGGCACACCTTGTAAATCTCATCACACAATGACCGGCACGTGGTAATGACTATAAATGTGAGCTAGGTTTATTTTCCTCCCAATTGTCTTTTAAATCTTTTTTATCCATTTTGCCATTATTGCCTTCAGACTTTTATCATTCCTTACAAAAAAGTAGCTTCCTGCCTGGTCTCTGCTGATCAGAAAATTTCCCATATTGTCCATTCATTGCCTTGCTGCCGATGTTAACTTTTGTAAACCCTAATACAATATGACCATGTAACTATCTTTAAATTGAAGTAAACATTTTTCATAAAGGCCCATAAGGCACTTTGCACTGGTCCCAGCTATTATCTTCTTCTCTCACTTCTTTCCCAACTAACTCCAGACAAAGGAAACATTGGATACTCTCAACAACTGCCCATGTTCCTTTGCACTTCCCTGTCACTGCACTTTCTTTTCCCTTTTCCCAGAATATTTCCCCCCTCTTTCCTCACATAACATCCTACATAATCCAGTGACTTCGATCATCACCTACTACCTACTTTATGAAGTCTTCCCCAGACTACCTAGAGAAACTGATACATCCTTCTCCATGTTCCTAAGCCCTTTTCACATACCACTATAGCACTAAGCTTATCACATTGTGATGATTCGTTTTCATAGTGGTTGTAAAGACAGGTTTGAAAAAGAAAGGAAAGAAGGCATTTGTTCTTCAGTTTAATAATTCCCTTTTCCTGAAATCCTGTCTCATTGTGTCATGTTCTGCCTCTGAGGGTCTTCTAAATCTCTTTCATTCAATAGTTGTAAAATTTCCTCCATGATTCTATCAGGATTTCCAATGAAGATATTGGGGAGCAATGCTCCTCCATCATTTGTCACATGCATTCCATTCTGCATTTTAACACCACCCTTATTATACCTTAGTAAATTGTAGCCTTTACTTATTATACTCAAATAGAACTGTTCGAAAATGGCGAAAGGAATTTGGAAAAGTAAATATTCAGAGTTTAAAAGGAACACATAAGTAGAAATCTTTGAAATAGTTAACTCTTACTCGTTAATAATAGTGTCTATTGTATGTTACTTTAACTTTTCCAAAGCATTTCTATACACATTCAATCTTCTCAACAACTCTCAGTGGTATACAGGGAAAATATTATTATCTCTACTGATGAAGAAATTGAGGTTCAGAGAGGTTAAATGATTCTTTAAGGTTACAGAGCTAGTGAATAGCAAATCCAAGAAACCACATCATATGATTTATAATATACTATTCTTTCCAGATTTTTTTTTCATACCACCATTTATATATTTCTTCTGCTGGATGTCATCCTATTATTAGGGCTTTCATAAGAATTGCATATATTAGTAAAAATTATGTTAAAAATTTTAGAGAGCCTTTTAAAAAATGTTTATATATTTTTTCATTGGGTTTTATTTCATGATAATAAAAACACATGCTTATTATAAAACCTTTGGCGAATGGAAGTTCTTCACAGAGAGAAAAATTAAGTATAATTTTCCCATGTAGTGACAAACATGATTAATATTTTGGTTAATTTCCTTCCAGTCTTTTATTTATGCTTGATTCATCTTTTTCACATTGTTATAGTCATATTTGGGTTCAGTATTTTATTCTCTTCTTGAGTCTTATCAGGAACATTCATACTTTGAGAAACATGGACTTACAAATATTACTATTGTGTAAAAATATTCTACTTTATGGCTCTATCAGAATTTAGTTAAAGCATTTTATTTTTGGTAATTTTTATGATTTTTTGTTTTTCTTTGACCACTGAACTTTATTCTTCCCTTAACTCTTGATACCACATCCCCAAAGAAGATCAAATTAAGTTTTTGATCAATTATGTTTTTTCTTAATTTAAAACCTATATGTCAAGCTAACAAATTCAAACTTGTGGTTAGTGGAGATGGTCAGTGCTCTGTGGTGTTCAGAGCATTTGAATAGGAATATCATACCATCCCAGACAGGGTTAAGTCAAAATAATATCAGACGTTTTGTTGATCATTTTCTCAGACCATAGGACACACCAACAAACCGTGTTCTAGCCATCGGGATTCCTGAACTACCTGGAAAACAGCTCAGCTTAGATTCCCCAGACCCATTTTCCAGAATGGCACATATCCTGTGAGTCCATAGACCTGTGTTTATTTAAGTGTCTTGTCTCCCTCTGTTGGCCCTCCACAGATGTGGATATGGTTCAAGTGTTTCTAACATCATAATGAAAGAGAATGAATAGTCCAAAAAATCAGCCTAGAAGGGACCTTACAGGATATCTAGTTCAAGGAATTAGAAATATGTGGTAGTGGGACTACCTGGGTTTGAATCTTAGATTTTTCAATCATTAACTGCTTGCCCCAAGACAACCTTTAATATCTCTGTGCCTCTGTAGTCCAGCCTATAAAATTATAATATTATTAGCACCTACTTTATAGTACCATCCTGAGACTTCAATGTGGTAGTCTATGCAAGGCATTTAGAACAGTGTGTGACTGATGCTAACATTCTGAAAAAAATACTGTCATTCTTGTCACTTCGTGTTATGGAAGAAGAGATAGATGCCCAGGATCAGTAACCCAGGTTCAACTATTTTTACATTAAACCAAACTTTTAAAAAAATGTATTGGCCATACATTTTATAGACATCCTCAGTTTGGATTGGGAAGAAAATGACCATACCATAGTTTGGCAACTTTTGCTTCCTATTTTTTAAACTTGGTATCTGAGCTCCTCCTAGAATTTTACACCCTTGTATATTACAAAGAAAATTGAATCAATAAATTTCTGATTCACTTACCCTTAACTCATCAAAACATCATTAGAGTTATTTGATGTCTGGGGAAGGCTTACATGTCTCCATGTGCAGAGGTATGCACATCTTCTCCTTCTAAACTGATGAATCTTTTTCAGACAGCCCTAAATAGCAATGAAATGCCAAAAGAAGCAGCTCTAAAATCAAAATGGTTGAAAAACAAGTGCGCTTGTTCCATGCAGTTCTCATTCTCTCAGTCTAACTTAATCATCCTTGATGAGCACTTCCATTTCAGAATGGATGAACTTTCTTCCAGCTAAAATCTATTGAGTGTCTACTATGTACCAGGCATTATTCTATCAAAAAGGGAAACAATGAGGCTGTTTTTCAGTTCTGAGAGATTCTGCTAATTGAGGAAATGAGGACTTTCAAAGGGAGTTTGAGATAAAAGTGTTCTTCAATGACTCAGCTTTGATTCTATGGACATTGGCCCTGAATCTAGCAGCTAATTTCTCCATGGATTTGGCCTTGTCAATCACACACAAATTTTGATTCCATCATTTAGTCTTCTTCCAGGGCCTCCATCCACTTTGATTTGCTTTACACCACTGGTTCTGGTATCAGTTCAAAATGGCTGGTTCTTATTGATGTATGACAGAAAACCACAAAATTCTGTAAAGTAATTATCCTTCAATTAAAAATTTTTTTTAAAAAAAGAAAAAAACCAACAACTGGCACTGCCCTGGGCTCTGACCTGTCAATTCTCTGATTCTATCATAGACCACTGCTGGCAGAATGAATATTCCTAGATTCAGTACTCTTGCATCTAGAGTAGAGACTAGAAAGAAATAATGCCAAGCATAGTGAGCAGAAGTGCACCAGAAGTAACAAGAAAGAAAGGAAGTAAAAGGACTGTCTAGTTTCCCAAAGGAGAATGAACACAGGAAACCCTCAGAAACTCTTAAAACTGGGTGTTAGTGCTTTGTTCAAATCTGAAGTAGCCACCAGTCTACTAGAGTCAAAACAAGAGGTTTATGATTTTTCTTAAGGTCTTAACTAGACTAATTTACCCCCAGAGTGATGTGACCTGAGAAATAACAGGGTTCTTCATAGCTGTGCACCTGGGAATCTTTCATATTCATTAGAAGCCTTATTTAGCTTTTCTAAGCCTCAGTTTCTTCAACTGTGAAATTAGGATAAAACTCTTGGGACTTTTTAAATAATTAAATGATTCTTTGCATATAATTCATTTAGAATTTATTAAATATTCAATTAATGTTAGCTACTAATGTTACATTTTATTTGCCTTAGAGTTATAGAATAATAGAGTAATAGAATGCCTAAATGAATCTAAAACAACAAGGGAGACTGTGGCAGAGGAAAATTTATCTATTTTGTATGTAAACAGACTTCAATTGCTTGAATTTTGACTTATTAAGCCATGGAGATAGATAGGCACAGCCATATTTAACTTCTAAGTAGGGAGAAAACATAAACAAACTTATAAATAAATAAATGAAATAAATTAACATTCTAGGCCAAACCAGGGAGTCTGATTAACAGCAGCATTCAGGCTGAGGTCAGCCTTTCAACCTGGGTGCTGCTAAGAAACACATCTCTGCTAGCAGTGAATTAAAACATCAAGAAAGAGACAGAACTCAAACAGGCAGTGCCTAGTGGAACTGTACTGAAAACCTGACATAAATAAATAACAGCATCTTCTTTTAAAGACTTTGAAATAACCAGCACAATGTGCCAAGAAAGATAGAAGTTCACTCTGTGCTCTCTCTGAATGCAAATATAAGTTCACGGTGTCAAGGAGGGCTCCTGTTTAATTGGGGGGAGGGCTTAGGAAGAAGGAAAGGACCTCATCTAGGGTTTTTGTTTCTTATACAACTTCTTCTTTCAAGACGGTGGGAGTTCATAAAAAATACTTTAGTAATATGTGGGAGATAACAGGCCACCCACTGATCAATGAATTATGGATTAAAGATAACCAGAGCTGTGGTATAGCACTGTAACAGAGGTTCCAAAATGACCTACAGTTTTGATGAAAGATGCAGTGAAAGAAATATAGGCATTTGACACTGTTTATTATGAAGATTTTTAGATCCTTCTGCAGGGACTTTTTTTTTCTGAGTCTGTCAGCGAACATATATATATATATATATACACATATATATATATATATATATACACACACACACACACATACATACACACATACATATATTTATATATATATGACTTCCCAGGTGGCGCTAATGGTAAAGAACCTGCCAGCCAATGCAGGAGACATAAGAGATGTGGTTTTCTATCCCTGGGTTGGGAAGATACCCTGGAGAAGGCCATGGCATCCCACTCTGGTACTCTTGCCTGCAGAATCCCAGGAACAGAGGAGTCTGGTGGACTACAGTCCATAGGATCGCACAGAGTCAGACATGACTATAATGACTTGGCATGCACAAATATATAATAGATATTTTAAAATAGTACAGGCAAATAAAGTTCCTTACTTATCAAAGTAATAAATATTAAATATAGAAAGTATAGAAATGTGGGATAAAAATCAAGTTGGAGAGAGTGTTTAGAAGCAAAACCTTCTTTGGTCAGCATTCAGTGTCCAATGGCAGAAAATGTTCTAGATAGTTTACGCAAATTGGGATGCAATATAAAGAATGAAGTACTCACAGAAATCATGTAGAGCCTGGAAGATCAGGCTCCAGGTTTAGTTTCTAGGAACAACTTTCAAAGTCATGGGACTTTCTGATAGAAGAGCAAGTACCTTTGTCACCATTAAGAATCTAGAGAATGATCCAGAACTAGACAGTTTGAAATCCATCAGACGTCTTGACTCTGGAACTACTTCACCTCTGTTACAATAAACCTGCCACAAACACCTGACTCCTGCCCTATATCTCAGCCCCACGTGAGCTCCTAGGCCATCTGCTTCTTCAAAAAATCCCTAACCTCATGACTGTGCTGCTACAGAAGGAACAGAAGCAACAGAAGTACAGGGGTAATTTTCCAACTCTGAAATCTCACGTATGTGTTTCTGCTTGATGGATCCTAACCTACAACCAGAACTCCAGCTGCAAGAGAATCTGGAAAACATGCTCTAGACTTGCCATACTGAAAGGCACACTAAAAAGATAAGTTAGTTTCGACCTCTAGAGTTTCCTGAGTAAAATCGGAAATTGACCCCTGAACAGAGGGTGAGAAGAGACTGAAGAAGAAGGCAAGTTATCCCAGATTGGCAGGTGGAAATTTTAATAAGAAAGAGAACGTATGTACAAGACTTGTCTTGCCAACTGTAAGACGAATAGATCTCCACACCCACCCACCAGAATCTTAAAAAGTTTATATAGGGTCCTTAATGGGGTTCAGTCATGTATGTATATCACCTAGTCTCAACAAGACATTGGTTTCTCAAGTCTATGTCCTTGAAAAAGGTTCCCACTGTGGAAACAGTAGGCAGAGTGTACTTTCCACGGACAGGGGAAGAGGTAAGGGACTTCCGGTTGCACAAGTTGTGCTCAGAGGTCAACCACGGGTCACATCCTCTTAATTTCCTCTTCCAATAAACTATTGGAATGGATACAAAGAGAAGCAATCCACTGGAACTGCCACAGTGCCAGTGCAGACAGAGAAAACAGCAAGAACAAACACATGAAAGCATAAAATTACATCTCATGTTCAGTAATAGACGGTTGTTGTGTGACTTGAACATAGAGTGGAGATTGGGGATTGTGGGAAAGTCACAATAAGGAGATTGGATCTGATTATGGAAGCAACTTTCAGACCTACTCAGGACTTTGGATTTTATATTAGTAAGCTCATAATTACCATTTTATCTAGTAGGTCCTTCCTGTAGACACTTAGACGCAACCTGCATAAGTTTTGCCACCACTAAGTTCTATTATTTACTTGGTATTTTTTCCCTAGAGTGATTTTAAATAGATTCAGTGCTTTTACTTAGCTCCATTCTCAGTGCTGTCTGTGAAATCACAGATTTGATATACTAGCTATATTTTTTTCCTAATACAAATTGCAATAAGTGTAAAACTTTTTATTTATTTATTTATTTTTAAATTTATTTATTTTAATTGGAGGCTAATTACAATACTGTGGTGGTTTTTGCCATGCATTGACATGAATCCGCCATGGGTATACATGTGTTCCCCATCCTGAAGACCCTCCCACCTCCCCCCCATCCCATCCCTCTGGGTCATCCCAGTGCATCAGCTCTGAGCATCCTGTCTCATGCATCGAACCTGGACTGGCGATCTGTTTCACATATGATGATATACATGTTTCAATTCTATTCTCTCAGGTCATCCCACCCTCGCCTTCTCCCACAGAGTTCAAAAGACTCTTTGTCTCTTTGCTGTGTCTCTTTTGCTATCTCACATATAGGGTTATCATTACCATCTTTCTAAATTCCATATATATGCATTAGTATACTGTATTGGTGTTTTTCTTTCTGGCTTACTTCACTCTGTATAATAGGCTCCAGTTTCATCCACCTCTAGAACTGAGTCAAATGTATTCTTTTTAATGGCTGAGTAATATTCCATTGTGTGTATGTACCACAGCTTCCTTATCTTTTCGTCTGCCGATGGACATATAGGTTGCTTCCATGACCTGGCTATTATAAACAGTGCTGTGAACATTGAGGTACACATGTCTCTTTCAATTCTAGTTTCGTTGGTGTGTATGCCCAGCAGTGGGATTGCTGGGTCATATGGCAGTTCTATTCCCAGGTTTTAAGGAATCTCCACACTGTTCTCCATAGTGACTGTACTAGTATGCATTCCCACCAACAGTGTAAGAGGGTTCCCTTTTCTCCACACCCTCTCCAGCATTTATTGTTTGTAGATTTTTGGATAGCAGCCATTCTGACCAGCGTGAGATGGTACCTCATTGTGGGTTCTGATTTGCATTTCTCTGATAATGAGTGATGTTGAGCATCTTTTCATGTGTTTGTTAGCCATCTGTATGTCTTCTTTGGAGAAATGCCTATTTAGTTCTTTGGCCCACTTTTTGATTGGGTTGTTTATTTTTCTGGAATTGAGCTGCAGGAGTTGTTTGTATATTTCTGAGATTAATTCTTTGTCAGTTGCGTTGTTTGCTATTGTTTTCTCCCATTCTGAAGGCTGTCTTTTCACTTTGCTTATAGTTTCCTTAATTGTGCAAAAGCTTTTAAGTTTTAAAATAATAGAAACAAGAAAGTACACATCGCATAAAACATCTTTGGCACCACTACAAGTTAAGAGTACCATTATTTGGAAAATACAGCTATAGGCAATAAGAAACACTGAGATATTTATAAACATGAACATAGAAAAATCAGATATGTATTTTAAAAAGATACTGAAAATGAATGGGATGGATCAGAGGGAAGTTTAAAGTCATGAGTCCACATAAAAGTGGAATATTATTTGATCAGTGTAATGTCTATAGGAATGAAAAGGAAAAATCAGTTAAAGAGATTTTAAAACTGGAATGCAAGGGATTTGGTAACTGACAGATTGAGGAATTCATAATGGCAGAAGAGTTTACACTGACTGTAGAGTGGTTCAGTTCAGTTCAGTTCAGTCGCTCAGTCCTGTCTGACTCTTTGTGACTCCATGAACGGCAGCACACCAGGCCTCCCTGTCCATCACCAACTCCCAAAGTCTGCCCAAACCCAGGTCCATCGAGTCAGTGATGCCATCCGACCATCCCATCCTCTGTCATCCCCTTCTCCTCCTACCCTCAATCTTACCCAGGATCAGGGTCTTTTCAAATGAGTCAGCTCTTTGCATCGGGTGGCCAAGGTACTAGAATTTTAGTTTCAACATCAGTCCTTCCAATGAACACTCAGGACTGATCTCCTTTAGGATGGACTGGTTGGATCTCCTTGCAGTCCAAGGGACTCTCAAGAGTCTTATCCAACACCACAGTTCAAAAGCATCAATTCGTTGGTGCTCAGCTTTCTTTATAGTCCAACTCTCACATCCATACATGACCACTGGAAAAACCATAGCCTTGACTAGACAGAACTTTGTTGGCAAAGTAATGTCTCTTCTTTTTAATATGCTGTCTAAGTTGGTCATAACTTTCCTTCCAAGGAGTAAGCGTCTTTTAATTTCATGGCTGCAATCACCATCTGCAGTGATTTTGGAGCCCCGAAAAATAAAGTCTGCCACTGTTTCCACTGTTTCCCCATCTATTTGCATGAAGTGATGGGACCGGATGCTATGATCTTAGTTTTCTGAGTGTTGCACTTTAAGCCAACTTTTTCACTCTCCTCTTTCACTTTCATCAAGAGGCTCTTTAGTTCCTCTTCACTTTCTGCTATAAGGGTGGTGTCGTCTGCATATCTGAGGTTATTGATATTTCTCCCGGCAATCTTGATTCCAGCTTGTGCTTCTTCCAGCCCAGCATTTCTCATGATGTACTCTGCATGTAAGTTAAATAAGCAGGGTAACATTATACAGCCTTGACGTACTCTTTTTCCTATTTGGAACCAGTCTGTTGTTCCATGTCCAGTTCTAACTGTTGCTTCCTGACCTGCATACAGGTTTCTCAAGAGGCAGATCAGGTGGTCTGGTATGCCCATCTCTTGAAGAATTTTCCACAGTGTGTTGTGATCCACACAGTCAAAGGCTTTGGCATAGTCAATAAAGCAGAAATAGATGTTTTTCTGGAACTCTGTTGCTTTTTCTATAATCCAGCGGATGTTGGCAATTTGATCTCTGGTTTCTCTGCCTTTTCTAAAACCAGCTTGAACATCTGGAAGTTCACAGTTCACGTATTGCTGAAGCCTCGCTTGGAGAATTTTAAGCATTACTTTACTAACATGTGAGATGAGTGCAATTGTACCGTAGTTTGAGCATTCTTTGGCATTGCCTTTCTTTGGGATTGGAATGAAAACTGACCTTTTCTAGTCCTGTGGCCACTGCGGAGTTTTCCAAATTTGCTGGCATATTGAGTGCAGCACTTTCACAGCATCCTCTTTCAGGATTTGAAATAGCTCAAGTGGAATTCCATCATCTCCACTAGCTTTGTTCGTAGTGATGCTTCCTAAGTCCCACTTGACTTCACATTCCAGGATGTCTGGCTCTAGGTGAGTGATCACACCATAGTGATTATCTGGGTCATGAAGATCTTTTTTGTATAGCTCTTCTGTATATTCTTGCCACCTCTTAATATCCTCTGCTTCTGTTAGGTCCCTACCATTTCTGTCCTTTATTGAGCCCATCTTTGCATGAAATGTTCCCTTGGTATCTCTAATTTCTTGAAGAGATCTCTAGTCTTTCCCATTCTATTGTTTTCCTCTATTTCTTTGCATTGATCCCTGAGGAAGGCTTTCTTATCTCTCCTTGATATTCTTTGGAACTCTGCATTCAAATGGGTATATCTTTCCTTTTCTCCTTTGCTTTGCTAGGTTAGGTAACAGTTGACTGTTGAATGGTGGTCCACTAAACAGATCAAGTGAACAACAAAAGACTTGACTTTAGATTATGTATCTGAGAAGTCCAGTTGTACATTCTGAGTTTTCAAGTGTTTTGGGTATACAACTAGAAATAAATGCCTTGATTGCTATCAGTGTGTGTCTAGAGTTCAGGAAAAATCTCTTAGAGTTTAAGTTTGTGGAGTCACTGACTTATATGCATTTAGTTAATTGGAGTTATGAAAGTAGACCTAAACCTTCAAGGAAAGGTGAGAATGTGGAGTTTAAAAGTAGGGTAGAAGAAGAAGAAGAACCAGCAAGGGAGATTGAAGAACACCATGGAGAGTGGTCAAGGAAGCCATTGAAGAAGGAAGTTTCAATAAGAAGAAACCACTGACAAAGTCAAATGTCCAAAAAATGAGACTGCAAGTAGACCATTGGATTTGGTCATTTGGATATTGCTGTTCTGCCATTAAATCTTTTGCATACAGTCGTCAGAGCAGAAGTCATATTTTACTGAGCTGAAGAAGCAATTGGGTCACGAATACTTGGAGATGGGAGATTTACTGCAGGAATTCTCAACTAGCGATGATTTTCCCTTCAGCAGACCTTTGGCAGTGTCTGGAGACATTTTTGGTTGTCACAACTAGGGAAGTGCTACTGTCATCTAGCTGGTCGGTGGAAGTTAAGGATGCTGAACATCCTATAGTGCATGGGACAGATCACACAGCAAACATTATCTGGCCCAAAATGTAGGACTTCCAAGATTGAGACATTCTGCTTTAGATAAAGGCTTCAAAGTCTGGTTGTGAAGAGAAAAGAAAAGGATGGTGGCTTGCTTTAGTGGAAAAATCAAATGTTTTCTTAGAAGATTTCAACTTAAGAGAAAAGGGAAGAAGAAAATGAGGGAGAGAAAGTGAAGAATAGTTGGTCGAGTACTGTTTGATGGAGTTAAGAGAGAATATATTCCAATGCACAGCTGAGGTGTAGGATTTGAATAGTAGAAGGGATTGCCACCACTCACTTTGCCCTTCTAAGACAGGAAGGAAGGCAAGTGACAGGCAGAAATATAGACACAGATAAGGGGCATAGGAGAGAGTATTACAGCAGTTTATGGCTAGGAAGTAGAAAGCTAAATTATCATGAGGAATGGAGAAGAGCTCAGAAAAAGAAATTGAGCAGAACTGAGGGAGGATAGTAAAATTTGGAGAAATAAAAGCCAAGGACTGCATAAGAGCAAAAGAGAGAGATGTGAGTAACTCTTAAGCAGCATTAAAGAACAAGTTGAGTTTTGAAATTGCAAATTTGTAGGGGAACCAACTTACAAGGTAATGTGATTTTCTCAAACAACATTCAGCAACCCAAGAACAGTGTCAGGAAAAACAGATGTTTGGGGGTTTTCAGTATCTGAGACTTCCCAGAAAGGTGCATTCACTAAAGGAAAATTCTGATTAGCTGAAATATGTTTTGTTGCCTAAACATGTATAAGCACAAACCATTTTTTGTGCTTAAGTATGTGTTTGTGCTTAAATGTTTTTGGAATGATTGCCCCCGCTGCAAATCCTGTCTTAAATGTGCTGTGCTTAGTCGCTCAGTTATGTCCGACTCTCTGTGACCCCACGGACTGCAGCCTGCCAGGCTCCTCTGTCCATGGGGATTCTCCAGGCGAGAATACTGCAGTGGGTTGCGTGCCCTCCTCCGGGGGATCTTCCCAATACAGGGTTCGAACCCAGGTCTCCCGCATTGCAGGCGGATTCTTTACAGTCTGAGCCACCAGGGAAGCCCTAAATGTAATTATACACTGTCAAATATTTAGGTTCTTAAATAATTGTCAATTAAGTTAAAATAATCCACTGGGGTCAGGAATAATATCCTCTGCTAATTATACTTCAATAGTTTTAATCCCTTTTTCTTTTTCTGTCTGTATCGATGCTACATAAATCAGAGATAATTGCATGATGAAGCTGATAATCTAAATTTAGAATTAAAATATCCCTTTACTGAATACTCTTCTTTGGTTTTGCATTTACTATATTACATTTACAGTTTTGCACAATCAGAGCCTCAGATTTTTTCCCTAATTCTTTCTTCAATGTGTCCTTAATTCTTTGTGGCTAATCTGCTCATTTTATTCCCAGTGCTTCATTTGTTCTTTGTCCACAGTCTGTAGGCTCTTTTTGGGTCTGAGTTTTGCATTGCATGACCTATTAATGATATATCTCATTTTGTGGTGAGTATTACATCCTTAAGACATTTGCAAAAACAGCCAGCAAACCCTCAGTTATAATTAGGTCAAATATTTCTAGAAAATTTCTTTTGTTGACTGATTCTATGGATTCATCATGGCCTTTTATTGCTTTTTTTTTTTTTTTCTGGGCACATAGATAATTACTTCTATTACCATCCTCAAATAACAATGTTTTTCTTCTCTAGTCTTTGTCTGGAGCTGCCCATTAGCTCACTGACACCAGAGTTTCTAAAATGTTATCTTTGTTCATAATTTATTTATCCCAGAAATTTCAGCTGAGTTGCAGGCATCTGGTTTTCAGCTCAGGTCAGCTGTTTTCTAATCCAGATCTCTTATCTTTTCAGTTAAGCATATTGAAAGTTTAGATGAATTCTAGTTTGTGTGGAGAGAAGCCAGTTTGGTGGTACAAGTCCATAAACCGATTGGGAGACCATATTCTTTTTAGGTGCTGATTTAATTCCTAATGATCTGCTCCTCTTCAATTTTCTTAAACTACAATTAGATACTAGATAGTTTTATTTGAATTTTTATTCCCTGCATTATTGTAGACCAAAGCTCAGCAAACATACCCTTTGAGTTTCCTTAAATCAGGGAGAAGCTGTTTCTACAAACTCAACTATAAAACAGCTATAGAACATTTCAAATTCTAAAGTGTATTCAAATAAATCTCTTGGTCCACCTAGCCAATGTAATCAATTGTATTTGGCCACCCTGCAGATAGATTTCCTGTGATCAGCCTTACAAAATTGTTCAAAAATGACTGTATATACAAAGTAAAACTCTTATTTTTCAATGGACTTATCTAGAATTCTACTTATTCTTTAAAGATACAGAAACTTTGAAGTATAGTTCTTCTTAGAAGGTCTCTTGGGATTTACCAGGTACAATGTACATTTGATGTTTTTTCCCACCCAACATATCCTCACTCATAGCCAGGGTAACAGTATCAGTGAATTCATATGCATATCTACCTTGCCCTATTCAGGCCATACTATTTTCAGGCCACTTAACTCCAGAATTTGGTCCTAATAGATTTAAGCTAATCCTCACATCCCTACAACTGGCTACAAGGTGTGACTGGAATGAAAACTTAACCCAGTCAGGCCAATTAGATGCAAAGAGATATTTTCTTGAGTCTTCAGGGAGAGATGTTTCTACTTTGTTCCACAGGATATAATAAAAGGGAGACTTTCTTTCTGTTGTGCTAAATAAGTAAGTATAGTGGTTTGTATGGAGCAGATAATCTAGAGACAAATCACATGAATTTAAATCATAGCTAGTCCACTTGTATGACCTTGGGGAAGCTTTTTAATCTTTCTGTCCCTTAGTATTCTCATGTGTAAAATGGTAATATCAATCTTTCCAGTCTATAGAGTTGTTTTTGAGAGTTACATGAGCTAACCCTGAAGCACTGAAAACAGTGTCTGGCATTGGTTACGTGAGCTACTCCTGAAACACTGAAAACAGTGCCTGGCACATAGTGAACATGGTTAGAGAAAATTTAGTTCAAGGAAGCTTGCAACCATCTTAGTGCAGCCATTCCTAGGAATAGACATAGAGGAGAGATAGAAAGTTGGGACTTCAGTGATAGAATTAACCTTTTTGAAACTGAACGCTGGTCTTTTAAGTTATGAGTTGTAAATTATGGCTTTTTTATTAAGTCTGCTAGAGTGATCTTTCTGTTACTCAAAACTGAAAGATCCCTAATAAAAGAGTGAAGTGTCACCAGCTTTAATTTTATAAACACCATTAAGCATCTGTTGCCTATCTATATAATGATAAATAAGGCACAGACACTATCTCACATTCAACACACATTTATTGAGTTCCTATTGTGTTTAAGGTAATGTAGTCATTGAGGGTATCTTTCAGAAACCTAAATAATTATAATGCAAGACAGACAGGTATAACTTCTTTGAGAAAGACATAAATAAGTCACATGGAAAATTCAGAGAAGTCATATATAGTTTAAACTATTCAGTAAGTCTTCTTGAGGCAATACGTTTCTAAGACTCATAAATTAGAATTCATTCTCAATGTTGTTTATATCTTCCTTTATTCAGGAACTATTCACTGAGTACCTACTCTGTGCCAGAGCTTGTGCTGAAAGCTAGAGGTAAAATATTGAAAAAATTAGACACGATCCTTGCTCTCCTGGAGCATCAATGGGGTGAAAGTCAAAGAATCAAAGAATCACATGATAACATTACAAATACAACTAGGATAAGTGTTATAAACAAAGTTCACAGCCTGAATAGACATTTCTCAAAATAGGACATATAGATGGTCAACAGGCACATGAGAAGATGTTCAACATTGCTAGTTACTAGAGAAATGCAAATCAAAACTACAATGAGATATCACCTCCCACCAGTCAGAACAGCTATCACCAAAAAATTTACAAACAACAAATGCTGGAGAGGGTGTGGAGAGAAGGGAACTCTCCTACACTGATGGTAGGAGTGTAAACTGGTACAGCTACTATGGAGAACATATGGAGATTCTTTAAAAAACTAAAAATAGAGCTACCATATGACCTTGCAATCACACTCCTGGGCATATATCCAGAGAAAAACGTGATCTGAAAGGATACATGCACCCGTGTTCATTTCAGCACTGTTTACAGTAGCCAAAACATAGAAGTAACCTCAATGTCTATCAACAGAGGAATGGATAAAGACTATGTGGTACATATATACAGTGGAATATTACTCATCCCTAAAAAGAATGAAATGATGTCATTTGCAGCAACATGGATGGACCTAGAGAGTGTTGTATTGAGAGAACTAAGTCAGAGAAGGAGAAACATCATATGACACCCCTTATATGTGGAATCTAAACAGAAATGATACAAATGAATTTACTTACAAAATAGAGAGAGACTCACAGACTTAGAAGACAAACTTATGGTTGCCAGGGCGAAGAGATAGTTAGGGAGTCTGGGAAAGGCATATACACACTGCTATTTTCAAAATGGATAACCAACAAGGACCTATTATATTGCATATGGAATTCTATTCAGTGTTATATGCCAGACTGGATGGGAGTGGGGTTTGGGGGAGAATGGATACATGTATATGTATAGTTCCTTTGCTGTTTACCTGAAACTATCACAACACTGTTAATTGGCTATACTCCAATACAAAATAAAAAGTTTAAAGTTTGAAAAAAAAAAAAAAGAGTCCATAGAACTTAGAGCATGAGACAATATATCAGTATTTAAGTATCAATACCTTCAGGAAAATTATTTCAGTCGGTCTTTTTACAGTAAGGTGGTAAAGCCATCCAGCCAGAATAAGGTCTTTTATTGTAGCATAAGAAAAATCAAGCTCTGGGGGGAGCGGGGGAGGAGCAAACATCTGTAATACATTTTCAGTACAAAATTAATGTCACTTCCAGTTGTGTTGACCAAATTCCTTGCCTTTCCTTGACAGACTGACAAAGAATGAAAGTCAACCTAATTTATGCCTATTGGAGGTAACTTGTGGCTTAACTGGACTCTTTGGTTGAAGTGTTGACATGTGGCAATTTTGTAGAAACAAATGATCATTAGAGAGGGCATGATAGTCAACACAAATAGGATGCAATTAGCATGTGTCACCACTGGCTTCTGGTAGAAACATCTTAATAGATGACACGTAATAAAGGTCAGCATATTGAGACCAGCTCAGTTAATTAGTTCCTTGTTGTTTCTAAGGAAGAAGGTAAAGTATTTTAATCTTGTTTTTCCTCTTCTTTCAACAGCTACCCCTTGGGAAAAGTCAGGGTCACTGTGTTCTCTTTGTCTTCTTACTTCAGTAAGGAAAACTCTAACATTTGTCCTTACAGTTTTACCTCCTTCTTAGTAAAATAGATTTTGTTTTTCTGCATTTTTTCATGCTCAAGGTATCCCAAAGCAATTTACAGTAATGAGTTTCAAATCTGGATTGACGGTAGCTCAGTAGGCAATCATGTTAGCCATTACATATTCAAGGCTCGCTTACACCCAGCCCTGGAATTAAAATCTACCTCTTCACGAGAAGCGATGTCTCCTGAGAGACTTAGATGATTCTCCTCTTTCTCCCTCCCTCTTTCTCTCTGTCCCTTTCCTTCTCCCCCCGTACCCACTTGCCCAGCACAGAACTCCTGCACTGGCAGTTATCAGATGGAGGTAAAAGGATCTGATGTGTATTACCTTCATAGAGACATTTGATGATTAAAGAAATTAATTTGGGAAATGATTGGAGGATCATGGGTGAAAGTCAATACAGAGAAGAACCAGGTGAATGGAGCTTATTGAGTCTGAACATTAGTGCTGCCAACAGGGCTAAACTTGCCTCTAAGAGGCCTACAAATTCAGGGTCACTTCTCTTGAACACTCTCTACTTCAGTTAGTAACCACTTGTAACTGCTCCAGGAGAACTCTTCAAATCCCCCATCATAGCCTTTTACAACATTCATTTTGTTTACTTATTTACCTGTTTATACCTCTCAGTAGCCTAGGAAATCTGTAAGAGCATCAGCCTAATTTGTTCATTGTTGAGCTCACAATGTTTACTACATTCCCTGACTGATAGTAGTTGCTCATTAAGTATTAGAAATAAGAATAAAGAAAATGCAGAAGGGAGACTAAGGGAGCAAAAAAATGGAAGATAATGAAGGAGAAGACATAAACAGAGGAGGAAAAAAGGAACAGTTTTATGCATATACTGGAATATGACCTGATTATTCTGATTCACAGTAGCCAGTCTAGAATATTCAACTTATAAAGGACAATTAAATGTATCTTCCTAATGCAGGAATGTCTTCTATCACAACTGTCATGAAAAATCATTCAGCCTTTGCTTAAACCCCACAATTTATCCAAAATGGCCTTAGATATTTTTTAAAAACCTTGACTATTACAATATTTTTCTTCAAAATTGCACAGCTTCACTTCTGCAGCTTTTTATGTATTTGTCTCATTTTGTACCTTTAGCATCTAACAAAGTAATTCAACTCCTTTTTGTACACAAGAGAACCCAGATAATTGAAATGTCTTCCTTTAAAGAATCCTAGATCTATCCTGGTCACTGTTCTAGTCATTGTCTTTGGGGCATCTTCTGGTTTTTCCTGAGTATAGCACCTGTCATTGTCAAGAATATAGTAGATGTACCCTCACCCTAGAGAATATATGGTTCTTTTCTCTAGCTGAGCAAGACCTTCTGCTTGTATTTATGTAACTCTCTTCTTTGATTTTTTCTGAGCTTCTAGCTCTTTAAAACTGCAGATATGTTTTACTTTAATTTTTGTGAAGCCATAAATTCTATGATCTTTATTTTCAGTAGAGGATGTTTTTGTTTCTTTTTTTTCTGTATTAAAAAAAACTCTGGAATTTTTTGATAATACTCTTGGTGTTTGAGCTTATCATTTGAGATTATTGATTTTTTTAAAGTCTTGATTTGATCTCTCATTCATTCAATTCCAATTAATTTTGGAACATGACAGGATATAATAAATAAACTGCTAGGCTGTGTGGTAGGCTTTGAAGATACAAAGTGAAATAAGATAAAATATCTGTCACAAGAAAAATTATAGACCACTACACAAAAAAATAAAATCAATGACTTATAGGCTATAGATGAATGCAAGGCATTGAGAAAATATAATCATCTAATTCAGCTATTGTTGGGAAGACAGTAGGCTTCCTGGAGGAGATGATAGTTGAGATGAATTTTGAAAGATGAATATGAGTTAGCTAGATGAGAAGGAAAGAATAAGGTGATTTCAGGCCAAATGAAAAACTTAGACAACAGTTTGGAAGCATGAAAGCAAATGATGTATTCTCTCATCTACTCTGTTAGTCTTGTCTCTATAACAAATTTGAAGAACACACTCTAGGTCACCATCCACATTGTTAATGAAATATTTACTATATACCTGGACTAGCCCTTGTATGCCATGGTAAGAAAATAATCCATGTGCAACAAATTGACATTCAAACACTTATAAACTATATTTACAGAGCTTACCATCACTAGGTCCCAGACTCTCTAAATCAATATTAAAAATTTTAGCCCAACAGAGAACATAAGATGTTTTTATTCTTCTAGTATCCATGAAGCTGGTAAAAAATAAATAAATAAATAAAGGGGGAAAAAAAGAATACAACAGAATACAACAAAAGAATACAACAGACAGTTGTACTGTCTGTCTTTACCTTCCTGACACTGGGTCATCCATCTTCTAGTAGTAGGTGAGAGAATTGGCTCCAGCTGGAGCTTGTCACATACAGATCACTAAGTCTAGAACTCAAGGTGATATCAGATTGTCTGCCCCATTTTAATGGGCAAAGCAATGACTTTCATAGAGTTTAACCTTTTCACTTACAGTAACACCAGCTCTGATGAGAGCAAACGATAACAAAAGAAAATTTCAATGTCTTAACATAATGAAAATTTATCACTCAAAAGTCTAATAACAGTTCTGAGTCAATGGGCAATTTTTTACCTAATGATTCATAGACCCAGGTCCCATCCATAGTTCCACTCATCTTAATAATGTGGCTTCTAAGGTCATTCTGATTTACAGCAGACTGGTGGAAGGAGAAAGAAGACATAGGAAAGAACATGCTCTTCTTAACCCCTTTGTCTTAGATGTGAAACATATTACTTCTGTTTACAACTCATTGGATAAAATCAGTCATGTGACCTTGCAATGCCCTCTCACTGATCAGCTGTTTCCCTAATCTTTGCAAGGGACAGCTCAAGGTTTGACGTCTTACTTCAGCCCTAAGTTTTGCTAGTTATTTTTATATATTTTAACCACACTAATAACCAATTAAAGTACTGTAAATATTTAAAAATCATCAACTGAGGAGTGTGTGAGCCATCTACCCAGCACCTAGCAATTATTTCATTACCTCAAAAGAACCTCTGTTATAATTATTAACCTATTACCATTAATTAGTCAGTTCTCACCAATACACAATTTAAAGTATTACTTCAAAATAATTTGTTAATAATTATTAAGCTCATGAAAATGATTTCCTGAAAATTTAATCAACCCAGAGGCATTTGTTAGTGTCAGAAACAAATCGTTTAAAAAAACAAAACAAAAGCCAGGGTTGTTATAATATTTTTTCTGAGGTATAGCAACACACACAAAGCTTTCTTCCAAAATTATAGTCAAAATATTTGGCAAAATTATCTAACAAGCTAGGCATACATTAACTATATTATCATCCAATGGGTAATTTTCCATATTGTTCTAAAGACAAAGATATTCACTTTGGCGAATATTTTCCTGAAGGGAAGCAACTATATGTATAAGTTATTGTGATCTGCTTTACTCCTGATCCTATTTTAATACAAGCAAAAACTGTGTATTATGCTTTTGTGATTTACTGAGTAGGGTTTTACCTATTTTTTCTCCTAGTGAGAATCAAATTTATTCTAAAGTACTCAGGAATTATTTATTGCATTTCAAAAATGATTCTACAAAGTAAGAAGCTATACTAGTCTGACAGATCCTAGAATCCATCAACCACAGTTCAAGATCATTGGGGATCCCATGAAGCTGTCTTTTAGAAGCTCAATAAGTTGAGGGAGCCATGGCTTTCAGATTTCTCATTCTCAGAGTTATTAAGGCATGATGAGAGAAAGAAAGCTTTAGAGAAGAGAAGAGAAAGGATATCATCTATGTATCCTGGGGGTGAGGATATGGTCAACATAATTCCTTGGGTTGTCTACCTAGTGGCATACTCAAAGGCTCTATCCTTTGAGGAGAAAATAGTTTTGTTCACATTTATAGATCATCAGAAGAAACGCTTAGTTATCTATGTGCAGAGCCATATTATGAAAAGATGCAGAGTCCTTTTTCTTCTGGGAAACTACCAGGAGAACGAGTCAGTTAGGAATTGAATAGACAGTGTTTCTATGATAGTAACAAAATGTAAAAAGAAAAAAAAAAAAATATATATATATATAGCTTCTATTCATTGGGCTCATTTTAAGATTCTAGAAGTGTAGGGCTAATGTTGGGAAAATGAAGAACTTAGAGAAAGTTGTCTTCTTTTAGCTTCTTTAAGTTGATCCCTGCTCTTAATCTAGAGTTCTTCTATAGTACTTGAAGTTTGGGTTCTTGAATTATTTAATCTAGAATTTTTCTATCATGAATATTTCTCTAAAAAGTCATGGAGGCAGAAAACTTTGGTTTGGGTCCTTGTGATTCATTGATTTTTAGTGAGACACACCACTTGATTATTAACTTTCACTTTCTTTTACTTAAATGTCTCAGCTACTCAGTAGAGATGATAATATCACTCTACCTCACAGGGCTTGTATAAAACTAAAGGTCAGCTATTAGAGAATACATTAGTGTGTTGCCCTTGGGAACATCTCCAGAATGGGGATATCTTACTTTTTCCATGTAATCTTCAAGTAAGCAAAGAGCCGTCCCTGTGTGCAGTTACAGTTGTGATAATCACTGTGGTTAATACCTAATTTCTGTAGAAACAATCCTTCTTGTTTCTTATCTTCATTATTATTACTGCTGATCCTCCAAAATCAGAAGCAAATTAGATCAATGACCAGAGCTTGGAACTTGGTCATAAAGGACACAGCGTGTGGTGCTGGAAGCTGTCATTTCTGAATTGATGCATCATTATCAGTGCTGGGGAAGAAAAACATCACACGGCATCTACTGACACTGATTAAAGCTGATATTCACCTGAAATGCTCTCTCACATATATTGCACAGTAATGAGTCATGCCCAATGTCAGCCTTTCACTTCTGAGAGTCTAAGTACACATCCTTGGATAAGCTCCAGCCGGGCTGACATCTGATATATAATGAGCAGTGCCATTCTAAATTGCCAATGAATATAAAAGTAATGTATGCAGAGCCATATGGAACATGTGATTTTACTGGGTGCTACCGTACATGGTTGAGCATTACTTAGCAGTGGGAAATGTGTACAGTAAAGGCTGGATGACATAATTCTTAGTGTGATGGTAGCTTGAGCGGAAAAGGCAACTTTTGAAATAATGATCATATAAAAAATGTCCACATGCACTTCCGCAATAGCACCCTGTCCCTTCCTCTCATCTGGAACTTATACAAGATGAGAAGAGGATCTCAAGGTGGCTGCCCTTTTGAGTCAGATCTCCTGATATCTAGGCAGTTCCTTCTCTGGAATAAACACTGGCAAAGTGGTCCCTGCCCCCAAGAATGCTGAGTTCTACAGAAAAGAAGCCACACTTAAAACACATTGTTAGGATATGATACAGAAAGCATTTTATCAGAAAAATAGACATGATGCCTTGGAAGTGGAGAGGAGAAAAATAATAGAGGGGTTTCATGAGGTGGTATGAGACAAGGAGAGGGAGAGAGATTTACAGAGGAAACAATGGTCAAAGCCTTTGAACATGGAATATTTCAATAGAGAGGCTAGGAAAAGAGGGATTTGTGGCATAGAGCACACCAGATGTAGAGGTAAGGTGGGGTGAAGTCTGGCCTCTTTGCATGGCAGCCAGCAGTTGGATGACTGAACGTGGAGAGCATGTGTGGAAGGAGTGAGAACTGAGCCTGGACAGGAGCCAGGTCACGAACAACAACATTTTGAGAGCTAAAGATAATATATAGTAAATTTAACAGAATTTTGAGGTATTTCCAAAAATTATCAAGCACACAAAAATGCTGGTTAGCCCACAAAAATGTACCTTGGCTAAAATCACATTACCCACTGAGACTTTTTGCCTTTCTAAGTGGTTGCATGTGTCGCTGGAGCCTCATAGTTCTCAGGGACCCAAAGATATACCTTTGGCAGGGATAGTCCTACTTTTCCTGACACAGAAACCCACTAAGTGAATGACTCAATAGAATTTCATCAGAGAAAAGTAAGAAGATATCCATCAATCAGGAGGTTGGTTAAATGTGTCAGGTACTTTTAAATATGTGACACTAGTGGCCAGTTAAAATGAATGAAGTACTTTTTTACACACTAACTTAGAAAGATGATCAAAACATGCTGTTGAGTTAAAAAGTAGATTAAAATCCAATATATACATGTCCATTATTTTATTTGATGACAGGTAAGAGGGATATGCAGATGACACCACTCTTATGGTGGAAAGTGAAGAGGAACTAAAGAGCCTCTTGATGAAAGTGAAAGAGGAGAGTGAAAAAGTTGGCTTAAAGCTTAACATTCAGAAAACTAAGATCATGGCATCTGGTCCCATCACTTCATGGGAAATAGATGGGGAAACAGTGGAAACAGTGTCAGACTTTATTTTTTGGGCTCCAAAATCACTGCAGATGGTGATTGCAGTCATGAAATTAAAAGACGCTTACTCCTTGGAAGGAAAGTTATGACCAACCTAGACAGCATATTAAAAAGCAGAGACATTATTTGCCAACAAAGGTCAGTCTGGTCAAGGCTATGGTTTTTCCAGTGGTCATGTATGGATGTGAGAGTTGGACTATCAAGAAAGCTGAGCCCTGAAGAATTGATGCTTTTGAACTGTGGTGTTGGATAAGACTCTTGAGAGTCCCTTGGACTGCAAGGAGATCCAACCAGTCCATCCTAAAGGAGATCAGTCCTGAGTGTTCATTGGAAGGACTGATGCTGAAGCTGAAACTCCAGTACTTTGGCCACCTCATGCAAAGAGTTGACTCATTGGAAAAGACCCTGATGCTGGGAGGGATTGGTGGCAGGAGGAGAAAGGGATGACAGAGGATGAGATGGTTGGATGGCATCACTGACTCGATGGACGTGAGTCTGAGTAAACTCCGGGAGTTGGTGATGAACAGGGAGTCCTGGCATGCTGCGATTCATGGGGTTGCAAAGAGTCGGACACGACTGAGTGACTGAACTGAACTAAGCTAACTGAACTGAATCTAAGCTAAATGTTCTCAGAAACATATTCTGAGAACTTTGGTTGTCATCAGTAGATATTTTAAAGCTATTAATGGACAAGGAGTTGGGTTGTAGGTGGAGAAGTTGCCTTGTCTCAGTTTTGCTAGGAACAGAGTTTTGGAACAGCTGTGCCAGTCACTTCACTAGCACAATCAAGATCTTCTTGACTGAAGTGTGATTATCCTAAGCAGCATTGATGTGCAGTGGTGTGTGTGTGTATGTGTGTGAAGGAGAGTGAAAGAGACTTCTTTTGAGTTAGACTGTCACACCAGAGTAAGATCCATTTTACTAGGTTCTATTAAAGAGATATGAAATTTAGAGTTTGAAAATTTACCAGCAAGTAGAGTGGATGTGGACTTTTAAAAGGGAATAATTTACACAAAGAATGGTAAGATGTGCACCAAAATATTATCATGACTTTTTCCGAAGAGTATACTTGAGTAAGATGGAAATCTCACTTTTGAGTTTATATATTTTGTTTTGCTTATTTGTTTTACAATGAGCTTATGTTATTTTACAATTTTCTAACCTTCCCCCAAGACACAGTAGAACAATTAGCATAGGAAGATGAAGCAGGAAAGACAGGTGAGATATTCACACACACAGAAAAAAAAACCTGCTTGGAATTCTTTTGACAATAACACCACAACCAACCATTCAACAAATTGCTTAGCTAATTAATTTTTTTAATTAACTTGATTTAATAATTAGCTAAATTGATTCAACTACCTGACTGTTTTGGATCCTGAGAAATAAAACCCATGTTACTTTTCTCTCCACAGACTTATTTTTTTAAACCCACGTAGATTTCTCTTAGTCATTTTTCCTGTAATGGATCTTCACTGAGAGAAGACAAAGATTGCTCAGTTTTCAAATTTCCATTGCAAAAAGTATTAAGAATAAGGGAACTGAAGGAAGGATGGAATATAGATTCTGATTACTTGTGAATTACGGTGTTAAAGGTAGAATGGGGGAGATTTCCTGAATGTTCACCATGAATTAAATTGCTTTATAAATATTTTCCAAGTTAAATCTTCTAGCAAAGCATGAGGTATATACTTCAGTTACTATTTTAAAAGTAAAGAGGGATTGAGAAGTGAATTAGGATGACACGTAGTGAGTGACAGGGGTTTTCAGATTTTAAAATAGGTCTGTCTAGACACACAGAGGCACACAGTTTCATCAGTATAAAAGCAGTTCTAAAGAGATTCATAGTAACTTTCAGCTTTGGATATCTTAGGAAGGAGAAGCATACCATTGTAAATAAACAAGCTGTAAAGAATGTGTCCAATCCTATTTGTCACTCAAGTCTGCCCTTCCTTCACTCTTTAGCCTCTTAGGTGCAATGTAAATGATGTTTTGAACTGTGTTAGAATGAACCACTATGTTCAGATAGTAATATTTTGGGCATAGATTTTCAGGACAATCCTCTCTCCCTCCCAGAGGTCTCTCAGTCATTTTCAGGCTGCATCCTTAGGGACCCACATTAGATGACCCTAAGTCTTTGCTTCCCTGATTCTCTTGTTTCTTTTGTCTTCTTTTAATAGTCACAGCAAATTTGGGTTTGAAATGGTTCGGTTCACTGCAGAGATTAAAGAATAATTTTGTTTACTCTTAATTCAAATGAACCCTGGAGCCTAGTTAGTTATCTCAGGCCCAGGGCCTTGCTCCAGGAAAGAAATAGGAGATTGTTTCCAGACTCTGAAAATGATAACGCACTGATCTCGTGCCCTCCCCACTCTTTCCTTTCTCTTCCTTACTTCTAACCGTAAGTAATGGAGGCAGGCTCAGTAGTTAAAACTGTTCAATTAGAGTGAAGACATTTCTTGGGAGGAAAGGATTTGAATTTACATGGACAGTAAGGAGCCCAGAAACCCCTCAGGACCATGGAAACAATAACTGTGGGCTGTACAGAGCAAATTTTCAACAACAAATTGTGGGGCATTAAGAGAGCAGACTAATTCGAGATTAATGAGATTTCTAATTTCTTTGGCTTCTGAAGAATTGACCCCAAGCATGTCATGGGTTGGGGATGATGCTTAAAAAAGGATTTAGGATCTCAGTACATAAGGTAAACATTATATACAGTGAAATACCCTTGAAAATCCCTTTGGAAAATGCCAGCTTTGAAACTCCTTTCTAATTTGCTACACTGAAGTTCCTTTTTCCTTCTAGCTCTTAAGCATGAGCAGACATTATCTTTAGCATTGGAGCAGTCTGGAGTGTCTAGACTTGAGCATCAGATGAAGAAGAGTTGACTTTCATTTAGCATCCATTTTTTATGAAAAACAACATCACATAGAATCCTGGACTTACTCCTCACTCAAACAGGAGCATGATTTAACTCTGAAGGCAGATAGGAAATGAAACCCACTGAGGGAAGGTGTCTCTTTTGGGGCTTGGCTCATTGAATGTAATGACTTGCAGAATGGCCCCTGAACTTACTTTTTAGAAACACATTCTGAGAAATTTAAAACCTTCACGTACATAAAAAGTATAAGAAACCATCATCACCCAGCTAAAACAATCACCAGCAGCCTGCCCATGCTATTTAAGTTGGTATTCTCACATGTTTCTTTGGGCAAGTATATATAGGTAATTTTTAAAAAGAATGTAAATGTATGAGTGGTGCAAAAAGTCAGCCTGTACTTTAATCACTAAAAAAAAATAGCTGTGCTGTGATCATATTTGAATCTCCAGCCTGTGGACCATACCAATGTTAGTAACACCTATAAATTTTCTACATATGTATAATTTCTTGAAGCTGGGCATAGCCAGGAACCTAAGCTAAATTCCCTTGATGATAAGGACCAAAAAGGAGCATATGCAAAGGGATCTTCCAAAATAATCATCTTTAAATAAGGAGGAAAATTGAAGGCTGATTTCCCTCCCCACCCCTTTTCCTGACAATACTTACTTCATTTTCTGTTACTAAAAGGAGCACAAAGAATTTTATTTTCCCTCTATCTTTTTATAAGCTGAATTCACGGTATGGATTTGGAGCTAGGGTAGAGATGCCCACTCCTAGAGAAGAAAATGGCAACTCACTCCAGCATTCTTGCCTGTAAAATCCCATGGACAGAAGAGCCTGATGGGCTATGGTCCTTAGGGTCTCAAAGAGTCAGGCATGCTGAGAAGATGCCCACATCCTTATCTCGAGATTCAGCTGGATAGTGTCTGAAAAAGATGAGTCATTTCCCTTTCTAAAGTTATCCTAGGCCTCTAATTAGTCCAAAGCTACTAGGGGAAAACAGGGTCAAGTAGCTGCTGGTATATCCTATAGAAAATACTTCGTAAAACACTAGCAGCACAAGGAATTTGAGAACTATTTCAACATTCTAATGGGTTCTGTTCTGAATAGTCAGTGAGATTTTCTCTTGCTTTGTCAGGATGCATTTCTGCCCTTTAAAAATCAGATTCCATTCATCACCATGCTGTACTTTTATCATTTGATTCTGGAATTTTTCTAAAAAATTTTAAGTGAGTGTTTTTACAATACTGAAGTTCTGCTTTAAATGATTTTAACTGTATTCCTTAGGCAGGCTGAGGCAGGGTAGAAATTCTTTACCAGGAGAAAAAGATTATCATTTAAAACTGATGACTTTAAGTGAGTAAAAAAACATAATAACCATCATAAAAAGGAAATACACCAAGCAGTCATAGGCAATGGATGTAGAAATGTAACTTCTATTGCTCAACCTGTAACTTGGTGCTGAATGTCCAGACATATTGATAATGCTGGACTGATAATGCATGGATAGCAAAGATACCCTAGCTCAGTCAGCTGTATGTATTTCCTATGTAAAAAATAAGCAAAACTCTCCTTTATAACCAGATTCCCAAAACCTTAAACTTCTACTGAAATGGAGCAGAATCAGCCATCCAAGCTGTTGGATCAGAGTGAGAGAATATTCTTCAGGCTTAGATAATGTAGATACCAAATGGGCAAGGTTTGAATGGAGAAATGCATATCATTATCAGGAAAACAAACAAAAAATACAGCATATGCAACCCCAATACATGTAAATCAATTGATTTGTAAATTTTAAATGTGTCCTCCTATACCAATGAATTGTGTACTATCAATAAAATTTGAAAGGCTATGATAATACATAATAAAAACATAAATTTAAATATTTTTCTTCCCCAAGGAGCATGTTGAGCAATCCCCTGGATGAATGTACTTTAGTTTGCTGTTCCCTGGTGTAAAGAATCCTTTTCTGCTCAAAAATAGCACTCTTTCTGGCTTTTTAGACACTTCCATCATAACCATATCATTGGGTTAAGAAGCCGTTGAAATCTGTGGCTCAACAGAAATATCACTAGTGAGATGAGTAGAAGTTTAAGCTACTATATTATCTTCATGAATTTGTTTTTCCAGCTAAAAATGTACCCCTCTGTACAAGGTAGATCTGTCACAGATATATGGATTTTAAATGACTGCAACCAAAGAAGTCAGGTTTTGGGGACCTAGTTATTGTATCAGGAGACACTGCGAGCTTCTGCCCTTGGTTCTCATATGAGAGGATGTAAGTGAAGGAGCATGAAAGGCCCACGTGTTGAGGAGCATCGGAACATCCGCATCTTGCCTGAGCGCTGTCCTTCCCTCTCAGTGCAGCTACCAGGATGTGTCTGCATACTGTGGGCATCTCTTCTAGAAAAGAGCCAATCTTGCTTCAAGAGTTCCTGACTCTTCACATCAAAGTCCTTTGCCTTCACCTTCCTAAAACCCCCACATCACCTCCTATTGGCTTTATATGCTGTCTTCTCTTCAAGCTCTGAGTGAGTGAGTGAAGTCTCTCAGTCGTGTCTGACTCTTTGCGACCCCGTGGACTGTAGCCCACCAGGCCCCTCCATCCATGGGATTCTCCAGGAAAGAATACTGCAGTGGGTTGCCATTTCCTTCTCCAGGGGATCTTCCTGACCCACGGATTGAACCCAGGTTTCCCGCATTGCAGGCAGATGCTTTAACCTCTGAGCCACCAGGGAAGCTCCTCTTCAAGCTCTAGTAGAACCTAATTGACATGGAAAGATTAGAGGATCACATGCCTTCCTCTCTTCAAAGAGATTGTTGCATTTTCAGTTTCCTTCTTTCAAAAGGAGTTCAAATGTTTGAGTCTGAAATATTATAATAGATGGTATAATTTTAGTTCAGTTCTTTTTTCCATCAGGTTAAAAATATCTTTCAAATAATTTTCCTCTCATTGGATTTTCTTAGTCTCAGATTCTCTCAAACCCAAATTTGGAACATTTATTAGTTGATAGTGTCTCCTTACTATTAATCATGCTCTTTGATATATATTAAATTTGACTTGATTTACTGAGAGATTGATACCAATGACCTTAGAATGAATAAAATTATAATGATATTTAATAGTGAAGTCTGGTTATCATACTAGCTGCATATTAATAGCCTCATAGATTTGATGATATGTTTTGAGCTAAGTCAGTATAAAATTTTCTTTTTGTTTTTCTGGATTCTTATCTAAAAACTCTATACAAGTGCCTATGGCAAGCCAGTGAAACACATTACCAAAATATCTTGATTGGTGTCCCTTTTAGAGTGGAAGGAACAGGGAATAAGTCGTGAGGGCTCTGGGGACATTCCTAGGGAAACAAAGCCATTTTTTGTTTGTTTGTTTGTTTCTACATTCTCTGTTTAATGACATTAAACATTATTTGGGCACTTAAAGGGTGCTAGGCACTCTGTGGGGAGCTGGGTACAGGGATATATAAGATATAAAGCTTGCCCTGGAAGGGCTCACATTCTGGCAAGATAGCTACTGGGTCTTAGAGGATGAGTCTACAATATCCATTCCACCCTCAAAAACCAATCATGAGGCTCAGAGTCCCCTTGTCATTGGGGAAATGACAGTTCAGAAATAAGAGTATGATCTAGTCTTGGCCAGCGAAGCATGAAGGAAACCATCATGGAAAATTCTCCGACATATTTTCTTGCTTTATGTAGTAAACATGGAGAGAGACGTTCCCTTTGTAGTATCTGCACATGATGGCTGGAATCACTTTCTCAGGCCCTTTCTGAAGCTGCTGTATCTCTGGGCTTCTCATGCAAACTATTCATTTTCATTTCTGTTTAAACCAGGATTAATTTCCTGTATCTTCTCTGATAAAAGCAGACACAAAATCTTGAAAGTGATCCTCAATTAGCTGTCTACCACCACCTGGAAAAATCAAAAAATACAAAGAGAGAACAAGGGCAGGTAGATGCCTGCTAGATAACCTATGGTAGGGTGTATATGGATTCCTTTTGTCCAGGCAAGAGACTCACCTAAACAGGGTCCTTTCCTATCCCCTCTGTACCAGGAGGTTTTTGTTTGTTTTTAATATATTTATTTTTTACCTAAAGGATACTTGCTTTACAGAATTTTGTTGTTTTCGGTCAAACCTCAACATGAATCAGCCATAGGTATACATATATCCCCTCCCTTTTGGACCTCCCTCCCATCTCCCTCCCCACCCCACCCCTCTAGGTTGATTCAGAGCCCCTGTTTGAGTTTCCTGAGACACACAGCAAATTCCCGTTGGCTATCTGTTTTACATATGGTGATGTAAGTTTCCATGTTACTCTTTCCATACATCTCAGCCTCTCCTCCCCTCTCTCAATGTCCATAAGTCGATTCTCTATGTTTCTCCATTGCTGCCCTGTAAATAAATTCTTCAGTACCATTTTTCGAGATTCCGTATATATGCATTAGAATACAGCATTTATCTTTCTCTTTCTGACTTACTTCACTCTGCATAATAGGTTCTAAGTTCATCCACCTCATTAGCACTGACTCAAATGCATTCCTTTTTATGGCTGAGTAATATTCCATTATGTATATGTACCACAATTTCTTTATCCATTCATCTGTCAATTGTACCAGGAGTTTTTATGCAGTTCTCTCAACCCCTTAGCAGGCTGGTAATACCAACAAACCACTTCCAGTTGAATATTTTTAAAGTAGTACAAGAAAATACATGTATTTACATATATTATTTGCAATAGTTAGCAAAATATGTTTAAAAAACTAAATCTGTGGTATATGTTACATCTGCTTCATTAATGTTTTACATAAAAAATCTATTGTGAAGTCTAATAGCTACTATATTTTCAAAGTAGTAAATGAACATATGTCATAAATTGAACATATTTCAAGCTATCTGCAAGTATAGACTGATGTAAAAAAAGAATTACAGTTTCTGTTTATTACCTTCAATTCATAATTGAAGAAAATATTTTAGTTATAATTAGTGAAATATTAATATCCTGGTTTTAATATCCAATTTTATAAGCCCTCTGAATTTTATCCATGGATCACTTGCTTAGGAAACCCTGTTCTTGCTTTTTTAAAAAAATAATCTGCCTTGAAGGCAACCTTTTTTGTTTCGCTAATTGAGCCTGCAGTTACAAATTAGAAGCACAGCTGTATATACTTGCATCAAATGTAAAGATTACTATCATCTCAATTCTTTTTATTTCAAACATTTATGAACATTTATGTTTAAAAATCTCCTGAATACTCTTTTTTTAAATCTAAGTATGTTGTTGGTTGTGATTTCCTAGACAGCTACTAAAAAAGATTTTTTCTGTTGTTGTTATTCAGGGAGAAAAATTCCAGTTTTTCAAAACTATTTTTTTTTCCTGTATTATCTAATAATTGAAGAGTTTTTTTGCCTCTTGCTTGGAAATTAGGTCTCTGACTAGGTGTTATTACTAACCTTGACTAGGGTAAAATTAAGATAGAATTTGTTATCTGCTAGAATGCCCATTCTAGGAATCATAATTTCTATTGCATTGGCCCAGATCTCCAATGTATTTTCCTAAAAATCACCTCTAGTTTCAGTCTACGTTTAATTAACAATCCAAAAAGCAGTAGCACGTATTTTATGATTTAGTAGGGATATTTCACAAAATGCTTTGCTGTTTAAAGAAGAAAAACAAAATGTTCTTAAGGAGATAGATATCCTCTGTCCTTCTTCCCAAACTTGCATTAGTCAAGTATTTCATTTGGATCCTCTCTTTTGATGAATCCCAATGAAATATGCAAAACATTTAAACCTCATTTCAAATAGAATTTTATATATGCAAATAGTGGCTAGTCTTTATTGAGTAGTAGGCCAGCTAAATGAATGGAAATGTGGAGGAAATTATGAGTAATAAGGGGATAGGGGGAAAATGGTGGTAGAGGAATCAGGTAAATGCATCTTCACTATTACTATTTGATACCAAGTGGTCTTTCCTGAAGGACCGTGACCTCTCTTCCCTGGAGCACTATATCAGAGTTCTTGAGCTCTGCATTCTTTCTGACACTTCATATCAGACTTTTAAATTTTCTTTCTGTTTGATAGATGTGCAGTATGTGTCTTGTGTCATTAATTTGTATTTCCCTAATTACTAATAAACTTGAGCCCCCTTTAATGTTTGTTGACTATTTGGATTTTGAGTAGTAGATATTAAGGAAAAAGTTAATGTGATGAACACACACACACATGAATATATGTGTATATTCCTGTGTGTGTGTCTGTGTGTATATACACATGGGTTACCTAATTGACCTTGAGTGATCTTGTTGATGCAACAGCTCTCTCAGCACCTACTCTTTATAAAAATAGATGCATTTATAGCAGTAAGTTTTATTTAAAATGAGCTGTCTGATGTTTCACTATTATCCATTGGTGTGACTTTAACTGAACTCTCATTGTTGGTAGACGCTGTTAAGAAACTACCAGAAGATAGTCTCCTGCAGTTTCCATTTGATCAAATGTTCATCATTTACTGAAGTGGCTAGGCCTCATTAAGGCTACTATTTCAACTTTCCAAAGAAATTGCCCTGATTCTTCACCTGGAGGTTATCAGGCTTCAGTAATGAATAATGTGAAGAAAACTGCCAAGCATTAGCTTTAGAGTCATCATTAGAGATAACATTATATCATTAAAAATTATTACAACCAGAATAAAATTAGGATAACAGAGGAATAAAGAGGTAGTAAGCTGTTTAGAAGGAAACTTTAAAAATCGGGTAATATAGATAATTTAGTTTTTAGCTTACTTTCTCAAAAGACTGAATTTAATTGATTTCTTTTTTTTTTTATGTCAAGGATGGTATACTCAAAACTGCTCTGAGAATGAGCTGTGGAATTCAAGTCAATTCATGAAGTATTTATTAGGTTTTGCATTTATGTTTATAATAATATGTGTTCAAACTTCTTCAGTCTAACAAAGTATACTATGAAAACTCACAACTAACATTACATTCAATGGTAAAAAACTGAATGTTTTTTTCCCTGAGATCCAGAACATGACCCTTCTGCCACTTCTGATAAATATTATAGTATAAGTTCTAGCCATGACAATAAGGCATGAAAAAGGTATAAAAAATACCCAATTAGAATTGAAGAAGTGAAACTATCCCAGTTCACAGATAACATGCTCTTATATATGATCATGTACATAGAAAATTCTTTAGGAATCCACTGTTAAACTTATTAGAACTAATAAAGAAGCTCAACAAGGTTGTAGGATACAAGAGCAATATCAATTTTCATTTCTATTTCCAATGTGGGTTTGATCCCTGGTCAGGAAGCTAAGATCCCCCATGCCACAGGACCAAAAAAATGAAACACAAAACAGAAGCAGTATTGTATCAAATTCAATAAAGACTTTTATTAAATGTTACACATCAAAAAACATTTTAAAAAAGAATAAAATACTTAGAATTAAATTCAACACAAAATTTAACATAAAAACCTGAACTCTGGAAACTATAAAACATTAACTGGGATGAAAGAAGATAAAATAAATAAAATGTTAGCTTGTGTTTGTGGATTAGAAAATTTAGTATTGTTAAGATAGGAGTACTCCTCAGTTTCATCTACAGCTTCAGTGCATTCCCTATCAGAATCTCAGCTAGACTTTTCATCAAAATTAACAAGATGATTCAAAATTGTTATGGAAATGTGAGGAACCAAGAATAGCCAAGAAATCTTGCAAAAGAAGAATAGAGTAAGAGGACTCATGCTTCTCAATTTTAAAACTTATTACCAGGCTATGGTAATTAAGGCACAGTGACATCAGTATAAGGACAGACAATGGAACAGAATTGAGAGTCCATATTTAAGACTATTTGTGATCATTTGATTTCACCAATGCTACCAAGAGTATTCAGTGAGGAAAAAAAAATGTTTTCCCAACAAATGGTGCTAGAGCAACTGGATATCTGCTTGCAAAACCCCATTATACATGAAAATTAATTCAAAATCAATCATAGACCTATGAAAGACCTACATTTATAAAACTTAGAAGAAAACATCAAGTACATCCTCATGAACTCTGGATTAGGCAAAGCCTTCTTAGACACAGCACCAGAAGTGCAAGGGAAAAAAAAAAAAAAAGATGAATTGTATTTCATCAAAATTTTAAATGTTTGAACAAGATGGTGGTGAGGAATTGCTAGCATTCTTCCCCAACCAGAAACATCATCTTGAACAACCATCCACACACACAAGATATTTCCACAAGAGCTAAGGATTCCAGCTATGGGATTACAGTATGTGGTAGGAGGATAGATAAGACATAGAAAAGAGGGTACAAAAGATAGTTTTACATTATCTCCATCACCCCTCCTTTAAAACCAGACAGCCCAGAGAGGAGAAAGGCACTCTTTCCGTGCAGGAAGGAAAGTAAAAGCGCCCAATTTCACCATAGACCCCAGCATTAGACTAGCTGTCACAGGCCCAGAAGGCTCCGGTAAGCCCAGGCTCCCAGCCCACTCCAATGCTAGACCAACACGCCCTGG